>NW_027664274.1:0-400000 GCF_963264785.1 Psittacula echo
AGCTCTGCAGCACTCTCCTGAGAATGTCAGTGCACCTGCGTTTTTCTGCCGAGAACGGTAGAATCAAGCATCTGAAAGTGTGAACACACAGCCTCTGCTTCTCTGGAGCAGGAGGCTCCAGCAGAAATCTGCTTTGGAATTCAGCTGACAGCTCCAACCACAGCTGCCACCGTGGAGGTGCGAGGGGAGAAAGAGGGTGAGGGAATCACCTGCACAGCGTGAGCAGTGCTCCAGTGTCATCAGCATGGCAATGTGAACTACCTTTTAATGTTAAGTCCATCTTCCTGAACTGCTTATTTACGTTCCCTCGCCAGAACCTGAAGCAGTACTCAAGCTTTTCGCCCTGGCTCTTCGGCTGTGGGAGCAGAGGCCAACCGTTCGTGCTCTACTCCCTGGGATGCTGGGCAGCCCAGCACGGATGCCAAAGAGGTTCCATTGTAATGGACTTTGAGTTGGGAAATGGAGGAGCGACAGCAAAGCGGATGGCACCGTTGCACAGGTGACTTTCTGCAGAAGAGACACAGCTCAAGCTTTTTGCCCTGGCTCTTCGGCTGTGGGAGCAGAGGCCAACCGTTCGTGCTCTACTGCCTGGGATGCTGGGCAGCCGAGCACGGCTGCCAAAGAGGTTCCATTATAATGGACTTTGAGTTGGGAAATCGAGGAGCGACAGAAAAGCGGATGGCACTGTTGCAAAGGTGAGTTTCTGCAGAAGAGGCACAGCTCAAGTTTTTTGCCCTGGCTCTTCGGCTGTGGGAGCAGAGGCCAAACTTTCGTTCTCTACTCCCTGGGATGCTGGGCAGCCCAGCACGGGTGCCAAAGAGGTTCCATTGTAATGGACTTTGAGTTGGGAAATGGAGGAGCGACAGCAATGCGGATGGCACCGTTGCACAGGTGACTTTCTGCAAAAGAGACACAGCTCAAGTTTTTTGCCCTGGCTCTTCGGCTGTGGGAGCAGAGGCCAACCGTTCGTGCTCTACTGCCTGGGATGCTGGGCAGCCCAGCACGGGTGCCAAAGAGGTTCCATTGTAATGGACTTTGAGTTGGGAAATCGAAGAGCGACAGCAATGCGGATGGCACCGTTGCAAAGCTGACTTTCTGCAGAAGAGGCACAGCTCAAGTTTTTTGCCCTGGCTCTTCGGCTGTGGGAGCAGAAAACCACATAATCGCATAAAGCACAGAATCCACAACAGAAACCTTCTACTCTTCCTGAAAAGCCACAAGGTTGCCTTGCTGCTCTCTCTTTAGAAATGCAGTGCACCATAGTTTTCCTGCCGAAAACTGTAGAATCAAGCATCTGAAAGTGTGAACACACAGCCTCTGCTTCTCTGGAGCAGGAGGCAGAGCAGAAATCTGCTTTGGAATTCAGCTGACAGTCCCAACCGCTGCTGCCACCGTGGAGGTCCGAGGGCAGAAAGAGGGTGCTGGGAATCACCTGCACAGCGTGAGCAGTTCTCCATTGTCATCAGAATAGCAATGTGAACTACCTTTTAAATTTAAGTCCCTCTAACTATACTGCTTTTTTACGTTACCTCGTCAGAACCTGAAGCAGTGCTCACAGAAAGCAAATGTCCAGGGAAAGCGCATAAAGCATGGAATCCACAACATAAGCCTTCTACTCTGCCTGAAAAGCCATCAGGGAGCTCTGCAGCACTCTCCTGAGAATGTATGTGCACCTGAGTTTTTCTGCCGAAAACGGTAGAATCAAGCATCTGAAAGTGTGAACACACAGCCTCTGCTTCTCTGGAGCAGGAGGCAGAGCAGAAATCTGCTTTGGAATTCAGCTGACAGCTCCAACCACAGCTGCCACCGTGGAGGCCCGAGGGAAGAAAGAGAGTGCGGGGAATCACCTGCACAGCGTGAGCAGTGCTCCAGTGTCATCAGATTGGCAATGTGAACTACCTTTTAATGTTAAGTCCATCTTCCTGAATTGCTTATTTACGTTCCCTCGCAAGACCCACAAGCAGTGCTCACAGACTGCAAACGTCCAGGGAAAGCGCGAAAAGCACAGAATCCACAACAGAAGCCTTCTACTCTGCCGGAAAAGGCATTAGGGAGCCCTGCAGCACTCTCCTGAGAATTTCAGTGCACCACAGTTTTCCTGCCGAAAACGGTAGAATCAAGCATCTGAAAGTGTGAACACACCGCTTCTGCTTCTCTGGAGCATGAGGCAGAGCAGAAATCTGCTTTGGAATTCAGCTGACAGTTCCAACCACTGCTGCCACCGTGGAGGTCCGAGGGCAGAAAGAGGGTGCGGGAAATCACCTGCACAGCGTGAGCAGTGCTCCAGTGTCATCAGCATGGCAATGTGAACTACCTTTTAATGTTAAGTCCCTCTTCCTATACTCCTTATTTACGTTCCCTCGCCAGAACCTGAAGCAGTGCTCACAGAAAGCAAACGTTCAGGGAAAGCGCATAAAGCACAGAATCCACAACAGAAGCCTTCTACTCTGCATGAAAAGCCACCAGGAAGCTCTGCAGCACTCTCCTGAGAATGTCAGTGCACCTGCGTTTTTCTGCCGAGAACGGTAGAATCAAGCATCTGAAAGTGTGAACACACAGCCTCTGCTTCTCTGGAGCAGGAGGCTCCAGCAGAAATCTGCTTTGGAATTCAGCTGACAGCTCCAACCACAGCTGCCACCGTGGAGGTGCGAGGGGAGAAAGAGGGTGAGGGAATCACCTGCACAGCGTGAGCAGTGCTCCAGTGTCATCAGCATGGCAATGTGAACTACCTTTTAATGTTAAGTCCATCTTCCTGAACTGCTTATTTACGTTCCCTCGCCAGAACCTGAAGCAGTACTCAAGCTTTTCGCCCTGGCTCTTCGGCTGTGGGAGCAGAGGCCAACCGTTCGTGCTCTACTCCCTGGGATGCTGGGCAGCCCAGCACGGATGCCAAAGAGGTTCCATTGTAATGGACTTTGAGTTGGGAAATGGAGGAGCGACAGCAAAGCGGATGGCACCGTTGCACAGGTGACTTTCTGCAGAAGAGACACAGCTCAAGCTTTTTGCCCTGGCTCTTCGGCTGTGGGAGCAGAGGCCAACCGTTCGTGCTCTACTCCCTGGGATGCTGGGCAGCCGAGCACGGCTGCCAAAGAGGTTCCATTATAATGGACTTTGAGTTGGGAAATCGAGGAGCGACAGAAAAGCGGATGGCACTGTTGCAAAGGTGAGTTTCTGCAGAAGAGGCACAGCTCAAGTTTTTTGCCCTGGCTCTTCGGCTGTGGGAGCAGAGGCCAAACTTTCGTTCTCTACTCCCTGGGATGCTGGGCAGCCCAGCACGGGTGCCAAAGAGGTTCCATTGTAATGGACTTTGAGTTGGGAAATGGAGGAGCGACAGCAATGCGGATGGCACCGTTGCACAGGTGACTTTCTGCAAAAGAGACACAGCTCAAGTTTTTTGCCCTGGCTCTTCGGCTGTGGGAGCAGAGGCCAACCGTTCGTGCTCTACTGCCTGGGATGCTGGGCAGCCCAGCACGGGTGCCAAACAGGTTCCATTGTAATGGACTTTGAGTTGGGAAATCGAAGAGCGACAGCAATGCGGATGGCACCGTTGCAAAGCTGACTTTCTGCAGAAGAGGCACAGCTCAAGTTTTTTGCCCTGGCTCTTCGGCTGTGGGAGCAGAAAACCACATAATCGCATAAAGCACAGAATCCACAACAGAAACCTTCTACTCTTCCTGAAAAGCCACAAGGTTGCCTTGCTGCTCTCTCTTTAGAAATGCAGTGCACCATAGTTTTCCTCCGAAAACTGTAGAATCAAGCATCTGAAAGTGTGAACACACAGCCTCTGCTTCTCTGGAGCAGGAGGCAGAGCAGAAATCTGCTTTGGAATTCAGCTGACAGTCCCAACCGCTGCTGCCACCGTGGAGGTCCGAGGGCAGAAAGAGGGTGCTGGGAATCACCTGCACAGCGTGAGCAGTGCTCCATTGTCATCAGAATAGCAATGTGAACTACCTTTTAAATTTAAGTCCCTCTAACTATACTGCTTTTTTACGTTACCTCGTCAGAACCTGAAGCAGTGCTCACAGAAAGCAAATGTCCAGGGAAAGCGCATAAAGCATGGAATCCACAACATAAGCCTTCTACTCTGCCTGAAAAGCCACCAGGGAGCTCTGCAGCACTCTCCTGAGAATGTATGTGCACCTGAGTTTTTCTGCCGAAAACGGTAGAATCAAGCATCTGAAAGTGTGAACACACAGCCTCTGCTTCTCTGGAGCAGGAGGCAGAGCAGAAATCTGCTTTGGAATTCAGCTGACAGCTCCAACCACAGCTGCCACCGTGGAGGCCCGAGGGAAGAAAGAGAGTGCGGGGAATCACCTGCACAGCGTGAGCAGTGCTCCAGTGTCATCAGATTGGCAATGTGAACTACCTTTTAATGTTAAGTCCATCTTCCTGAATTGCTTATTTACGTTCCCTCGCAAGACCCACAAGCAGTGCTCACAGACTGCAAACGTCCAGGGAAAGCGCGAAAAGCACAGAATCCACAACAGAAGCCTTCTACTCTGCCGGAAAAGGCATTAGGGAGCCCTGCAGCACTCTCCTGAGAATTTCAGTGCACCACAGTTTTCCTGCCGAAAACGGTAGAATCAAGCATCTGAAAGTGTGAACACACCGCTTCTGCTTCTCTGGAGCATGAGGCAGAGCAGAAATCTGCTTTGGAATTCAGCTGACAGTTCCAACCACTGCTGCCACCGTGGAGGTCCGAGGGCAGAAAGAGGGTGCGGGGAATCACCTGCACAGCGTGAGCAGTGCTCCAGTGTCATCAGCATGGCAATGTGAACTACCTTTTAATGTTAAGTCCCTCTTCCTATACTCCTTATTTACGTTCCCTCGCCAGAACCTGAAGCAGTGCTCACAGACTGCAAACGTCCAGGGAAAGCGCATAAAGCACAGAATCCACAACAGAAGCCTTCTACTCTGCCTGAAAAGCCTTTAGGGAGCCCTGCAGCACTCTCCTGAGAATGTCAGTGCCCCTGAGTTTTTTTGCCGAGAACGGTAGAATCAAGCATCTGAAAGTGTGAACACACAGCCTCTGCTTCTCTGGAGCAGGAGGCTCCAGCAGAAATCTGCTTTGGAATTCAGCTGACAGCTCCAACCACAGCTGCCACCGTGGAGGTGCGAGGGGAGAAAGAGGGTGCGGGGAATCACCTGCACAGCGTGAGCAGTGCTCCAGTGTCATCAGCATGGCAATGTGAACTACCTTTTAATGTTAAGTCCATCTTCCTGAACTGCTTATTTACGTTCCCTCGCCAGAACCTGAAGCAGTGCTCACAGTTTTTTGCCCTGGCTCTTCGGCTGTGGGAGCAGAGGCCAACCGTTCGTGCTCTACTGCCTGGGATGCTGGGCAGCCCAGCACGGGTGCCAAACAGGTTCCATTGTAATGGACTTTGAGTTGGGAAATCGAGGATCCTCAGCAATGCGGATGGCACCGTTGCACAGGTGACTTTCTGCAGAAGAGGCACAGCTCAAGCTTTTCGCCCTGGCTCTTCGGCTGTGGGAGCAGAGGCCAACCGTTCGTGCTCTACTCCCTGGGATGCTGGGCAGCCCAGCACGGATGCCAAAGAGGTTCCATTGTAATGGACTTTGAGTTGGGAAATCGAGGAGCGACAGCAAAGCGGATGGCACCGTTGCACAGGTGACTTTCTGCAGAAGAGACACAGCTCAAGCTTTTTGCCCTGACTCTTCGGCTGTGGGAGCAGAGGCCAACCGTTCGTGCTCTACTGCCTGGGATGCTGGGCAGCCGAGCACGGCTGCCAAAGAGGTTCCATTGTAATGGACTTTGAGTTGGGAAATCGAGCAGCGACAGAAAAGCGGATGGCACTGTTGCAAAGGTGAGTTTCTGCAGAAGAGGCACAGCTCAAGTTTTTTGCCCTGGCTCTTCGGCTGTGGGAGCAGAGGCCAAACTTTCGTTCTCTACTCCCTGGGATGCTGGGCAGCCGAGCACGGGTGCCAAAGAGGTTCCATTGTAATGGACTTTGAGTTGGGAAATCGAGGAGCGACAGCAATGCGGATGGCACCGTTGCACAGGTGACTTTCTGCAAAAGAGACACAGCTCAAGTTTTTTGCCCTGGCTCTTCGGCTGTGGGAGCAGAGGCCAGCCGTTCGTGCTCTACTCCCTGGGATGCTGGGCAGCCCAGCACGGGTGCCACAGAGGTTCCATTGTAATGGACTTTGAGTTGGGAAATGGAGGAGCGACAGCAGTGGATGGCACCGTTGCAAAGCTGACTTTCTGCAGAAGAGGCACAGCTCAAGTTTTTGCCCTGGCTCTTCGGCTGTGGGAGCAGAGGCCAACCGTTCGTGCTCTACTCCCTGGGATGCTGGGCAGCCCAGCACGGGTTCCAAAGAGGTTCCATTGTAATGGACTTTGAGTTGGGAAATCGAGGAGCGACAGCAATGCGGATGGCACCGTTGCACAGGTGACTTTCTGCAGAAGAGACACAGTTCAAGTTTTTTGCCCTGGCTCTTCGGCTGTGGGAGCAGAGGCCAACCGTTCGTGCTCTACTGCCTGGGATGCTGGGCAGCCCAGCACGGGTGCCAAAGAGGTTCCATTGTAATGGACTTTGAGTTGGGAAATCGAAGAGCGACAGCAAAGTGGATGGCACCGTTGCAAAGCTGACTTTCTGCAGAAGAGGCACAGCTCAAGTTTTTTGCCCTGGCTCTTCGGCTGTGGGAGCAGAAAACCACATAATCGCATAAAGCACAGAATCCACAACAGAAACCTTCTACTCTTCCTGAAAAGCCACAAGGTTGCCTTGCTGCTCTCTCTTTAGAAATGCAGTGCACCATAGTTTTCCTGCCGAAAACTGTAGAATCAAGCATCTGAAAGTGTGAACACACAGCCTCTGCTTCTCTGGAGCAGGAGGCAGAGCAGAAATCTGCTTTGGAATTCAGCTGACAGTCCCAACCGCTGCTGCCACCGTGGAGGTCCGAGGGCAGAAAGAGGGTGCTGGGAATCACCTGCACAGCGTGAGCAGTGCTCCATTGTCATCAGAATAGCAATGTGAACTACCTTTTAAATTTAAGTCCCTCTAACTATACTGCTTTTTTACGTTACCTCGTCAGAACCTGAAGCAGTGCTCACAGAAAGCAAATGTCCAGGGAAAGCGCATAAAGCATGGAATCCACAACATAAGCCTTCTACTCTGCCTGAAAAGCCATCAGGGAGCTCTGCAGCACTCTCCTGAGAATGTATGTGCACCTGAGTTTTTCTGCCGAAAACGGTAGAATCAAGCATCTGAAAGTGTGAACACACAGCCTCTGCTTCTCTGGAGCAGGAGGCAGAGCAGAAATCTGCTTTGGAATTCAGCTGACAGCTCCAACCACAGCTGCCACCGTGGAGGCCCGAGGGCAGAAAGAGAGTGCGGGGAATCACCTGCACAGCGTGAGCAGTGCTCCAGTGTCATCAGATTGGCAATGTGAACTACCTTTTAATGTTAAGTCCATCTTCCTGAATTGCTTATTTACGTTCCCTCGCAAGACCCACAAGCAGTGCTCACAGACTGCAAACGTCCAGGGAAAGGGCGAAAAGCACAGAATCCACAACAGAAGCCTTCTACTCTGCCGGAAAAGGCATTAGGGAGCCCTGCAGCACTCTCCTGAGAATTTCAGTGCACCACAGTTTTCCTGCCGAAAACGGTAGAATCAAGCATCTGAAAGTGTGAACACACCGCTTCTGCTTCTCTGGAGCATGAGGCAGAGCAGAAATCTGCTTTGGAATTCAGCTGACAGTTCCAACCACAGCTGCCACCGTGGAGGTGCGAGGGCAGAAAGAGGGTGCTGGGAATCACCTGCACAGCGTGAGCAGTGCTCCAGTGTCATCAGCATGGCAATGTGAACTACCTTTTAAAGTTAAGTCCCTCTTCCTATACTGCTTATTTACGTTCCCTCGCCAGAACCTGAAGCAGTGCTCACAGACTGCAAACGTCCAGGGAAAGCGCATAAAGCACAGAATCCACAACAGCAGCTTTCTACTCTGCCTGAAAAGCCACCAGGGAACCCTGCAGCACTCTCTTCAGAATGTCAGTGCACCACAGTTTTCCTACCGAAAACGGTAGAATCAAGCATCTGAAAGTGTGAACACACCGCTTCTGCTTCTCTGGAGCAGGAGGCAGAGCAGAAATCTGCTTTGGAATTCAGCTGACAGCTCCAACCACTGCTGCCACCGTGGAGGTGCGAGGGCAGAAAGAGGGTGCTGGGAATCACCTGCACAGCGTGAGCAGTGCTCCAGTGTCATCAGATTGGCAATGTGAACTACCTTTTAATGTTAAGTCCATCTTCCTGAATTGCTTATTTACGCTCCCTCGCAAGACCCACAAGCAGTGCTCACAGACTGCAAACGTCCAGGGAAAGCGCATAAAGCACAGAATCCACAACAGAAGCTT
Source organism: Psittacula echo (assembly GCF_963264785.1). Classification (NCBI taxonomy): domain Eukaryota; kingdom Metazoa; phylum Chordata; class Aves; order Psittaciformes; family Psittacidae; genus Psittacula; species Psittacula echo. The sequence goes on from NW_027664274.1 coordinate 8,379, forward strand.
TCTACTCTGCCTGAAAAGCCACCAGGGAACCCTGCAGCACTCTCTTCAGAATGTCAGTGCACCACAGTTTTCCTACCGAAAACGGTAGAATCAAGCATCTGAAAGTGTGAACACACCGCTTCTGCTTCTCTGGAGCAGGAGGCAGAGCAGAAATCTGCTTTGGAATTCAGCTGACAGCTCCAACCACTGCTGCCACCGTGGAGGTCCGAGGGCAGAAAGAGGGTGCTGGGAATCACCTGCACAGCGTGAGCAGTGCTCCAGTGTCATCAGAATAGCAATGTGAACTACCTTTTAAAGTTAAGTCCCTCTTCCTATACTGCTTATTTACGTTCCCTCGCAAGACCCGGAAGCAGTGCTCACAGAAAGCAAACGTTCAGGGAAAGCGCATAAAGCACAGAATCCACAACAGAAGGCTTCTACTCTGCCTGAAAAGCCACCAGGAAGCTCTGCAGCACTCTCCTGAGAATGTCAGTGCACCTGCGTTTTTCTGCCGAGAACGGTAGAATCAAGCATCTGAAAGTGTGAACACACAGCCTCTGCTTCTCTGGAGCAGGAGGCTCCAGCAGAAATCTGCTTTGGAATTCAGCTGAGAGCTCCAACCACAGCTGCCACCGTGGAGGTGCGAGGGGAGAAAGAGGGTGCGGGGAATCACCTGCACAGCGTGAGCAGTGCTCCAGTGTCATCAGCATGGCAATGTGAACTACCTTTTAATGTTAAGTCCATCTTCCTGAACTGCTTATTTACGTTCCCTCGCCAGAACCTGAAGCAGTGCTCACAGTTTTTTGCCCTGGCTCTTCGGCTGTGGGAGCAGAGGCCAACCGTTCGTGCTCTACTGCCTGGGATGCTGGGCAGCCCAGCACGGGTGCCAAAGAGGTTCCATTTTAATGGACTTTGAGTTGGGAAATCGAGGAGCGACAGCAATGCGGATGGCACCGTTGCAAAGCTGACTTTCTGCAGAAGAGGCACAGCTCCAGTTTTTTGCCCTGGCTCTTCGGCTGTGGGAGCAGAGGCCAACCGTTCGTGCTCTACTCTCTGGGATGCTGGGCAGCCCAGCACGGGTGCCAAAGAGGTTCCAATGTAATGGACTTTGAGTTGGGAAATCGAGGAGCGACAGCAAAGCGGATGGCACCGTTGCAAAGCTGACTTTCTGCAGAAGAGGCACAGCTCAAGTTTTTTGCCCTGGCTCTTCGGCTGTGGGAGCAGAGGCCAACCGTTCGTGCTCTACTGCCTAGGATGCTGGGCAGCCCAGCACGTGTGCCAAAGAGGTTCCATTGTAATGGACTTTGAGTTGGGAAATCGAGGAGTGACAGCAATGCGCAGGGCACCGTTGCAAAGCTGACTTTCTGCAGAAGAGGCACAGCTCCAGTTTTTTGCCCTGGCTCTTCGGCTGTGGGAGCAGAGGCCAACCGTTCGTACTCTACTCCCTGGGATGCTGGGCAGCCCAGCACGGGTGCCAAAGAGGTTCCATTGTAATGGACTTTGAGTTGGGAAATCGAGAAGCGACAGCAATGCGGATGGCACCATTGCACAGGTGACTTTCTGCAGAAGAGGCACAGCTCAAGCTTTTTGCCCTGGCTCTTCGGCTGTGGGAGCAAAGGCCAACCGTTCGTGCTCTACTCCCTGGGATGCTGGGCAGCCCAGCACGGATGCCACAGAGGTTCCATTGTAATGGACTTTGAGTTGGGAAATCGAGGAGCGACAGCAAAGCGGATGGCACCGTTGCACAGGTGACTTTCTGCAGAAGAGACACAGCTCAAGCTTTTTGCCCTGGCTCTTCGGCTGTGGGAGCAGAGGCCAACCGTTCGTGCTCTACTGCCTGGGATGCTGGGCAGCCCAGCACGGGTGCCAAAGAGGTTCCATTGTAATGGACTTTGAGTTGGGAAATCGAGGAGCGACAGAAAAGCGGATGGCACTGTTGCAAAGGTGAGTTTCTGCAGAAGAGGCACAGCTCAAGTTTTTTGCCCTGGCACTTCGGCTGTGGGAGCAGAGGCCAAACTTTCGTTCTCTACTTCCTGGGATGCTGGGCAGCCCAGCACGGGTGCCAAAGAGGTTCCATTGTAATGGACTTTGAGTTGGGAAATGGAGGAGCGACAGCAATGCGGATGGCACCGTTGCAAAGCTGACTTTCTGCAAAAGAGACACAGCTCAAGTTTTTTGCCCTGGCTCTTCGGCTGTGGGAGCAGAGGCCAGCCGTTCGTGCTCTACTCCCTGGGATGCTGGGCAGCCCAGCACGGGTGCCAAAGAGGTTCCATTGTAATGGACTTTGAGTTGGGAAATGGAGGAGCGACAGCAATGCGGATGGCACCGTTGCAAAGCTGACTTTCTGCAGAAGAGGCACAGCTCAAGTTTTTTGCCCTGGCTCTTCGGCTGTGGGAGCAGAGGCCAACCGTTCGTGCTCTACTGCCTGGGATGCTGGGCAGCCCAGCACGGGTGCCAAAGAGGTTCCATTGTAATGGACTTTGAGTTGGGAAATCGAGGAGCGACAGCAATGCGGATGGCACCGTTGCAAAGCTGACTTTCTGCACAAGAGGCACAGCTCAAGTTTTTTGCCCTGGCTCTTCGGCTGTGGGAGCAGAGGCCAACCGTTCGTTCTCTACTGCCTGGGATGCAGGGCAGCCCAGCACGGGTGCCAAAGAGGTTCCATTGTAATGGACTTTGAGTTGGGAAATGGAGGAGCGACAGCAATGCGGATGGCACCGTTGCAAAGCTGACTTTCTGCAGAAGAGGCACAGCTCCAGTTTTTTGCCCTGGCTCTTCGGCTGTGGGAGCAGAGGCCAACCGTTCGTGCTCTACTCTCTGGGATGCTGGGCAGCCCAGCACGGGTGCCAAAGAGGTTCCAATGTAATGGACTTTGAGTTGGGAAATCAAGGAGCGACAGCAATGCGCAGGGCACCATTGCACAGGTGACTTTCTGCACAAGAGGCACAGCTCAAGTTTTTTGCCCTGGCTCTTTGGCTGTGGGAGAAGAGGCCAACAGTTCGTGCTCTACTCCCTGGGATGCTGGGCAGCCCAGCACGGGTGCCACAGAGGTTCCATTGTAATGGACTTTGAGTTGGGAAATGGAGGAGCGACAGCAATGCGGATGGCACAGTTGCAAAGCTGACTTTCTGCAGAAGAGGCACAGCTCAAGGTTTTTGCCCTGGCTCTTTGGCTGTGGGAGCAGAGGCCAACCGTTCGTGCTCTACTGCCTGGGATGCTGGGCAGCCCAGCACGGGTGCCAAAGATTTTCCATTGTAATGGACTTTGAGTTGGGAAATGGAAGAGCGACAGCAATGTGGAGGGCATCGTTGCAAAGCTGACTTTCTGCAGAAGAGGCACAGTTCAAGCTTTTTGCCCTGGCTCTTCGTCTGTGGGAGCAGAGGCCAACCGTTCGTGCTCTACTCCCTGGGATGCTGGGCAGCCCAGCACGGGTGCCACAGAGGTTCCATTGTAATGGCCTTTGAGTTGGGAAATCGAGGATCCTCAGCAATGCGGATGGCACCGTTGCAAAGCTGACTTTCTGCACAAGAGGCACAGCTCAAGTTTTTTGCCCTGGCTCTTCGTCTGTGGGAGCAGAGGCCAACCGTTCATGCTCTACTCTCTGGGATGCTGGGCAGCCCAGCACGGGTGCCAAAGAGGTTCCATTGTAATGGACTTTGAGTTGGGAAATGGAGGAGCGACAGCAATGCGGATGGCACAGTTGCAAAGCTGACTTTCTGCAGAAGAGGCACAGCTCAAGTTTTTTGCCCTGGCTCTTCGGCTGTGGGAGCAGAGGACAACCGTTCGTGCTCTACTGCCTGGGACGCTGGGCAGCTCAGCACGGGTGCCAGAGAGGTTCCATTGTAATGGGCTTTGAGTTGGGAAATGGAGGAGCGACAGCAATGCGGATGGCACCGTTGCAAAGCTGACTTTCTGCAGAAGAGGCACAGCTCAAGTTTTTTGCCCTGGCTCTTCGGCTGTGGGAGCAGAGGCCAACCGTTCGTGCTCTACTCCCTGGGATGCTGGGCAGCCCAGCACGGGTGCCAGAGAGGTTCCATTGTAATGGGCTTTGAGTTGGGAAATGGAGGAGCGACAGCAATGCGGATGGCACCGTTGCAAAGCTGACTTTCTGCAGAAGAGGCACAGCTCAAGTTTTTTGCCCTGGCTCTTCGGCTGTGGGAGCAGAGGCCAACCGTTCGTGCTCTACTGCCTGGGATGCTGGGCAGCCCAGCACGGGTGCCACAGAGGTTCCATTGTAATGGACTTTGAGTTGGGAAATCGAGGAGCGACAGCAAAGCGGATGGCACCGTTGCAAAGCTGACTTTCTGCAGAAGAGGCACAGCTCAAGTTTTTTGCCCTGGCTCTTCGGCTGTGGCAGCAGAGGCCAAACGTTCGTGCTCTACTGCCTGGGATGCTGGGCAGCCCAGCACGGGTGCCTGAGAGGTTCCATTGTAATGGACTTTGAGTTGAGAAATCGAGGAGCGACAGCAAAGTGGATGGCACCGTTGCAAAGCTGACTTTCTGCAGAAGAGGCACAGCTCAAGTTTTTTGCCCTGGCTCTTCGGCTGTGGGAGCAGAAAACCACATAATCGCATAAAGCACAGAATCCACAACAGAAACCTTCTACTCTTCCTGAAAAGCCACAAGGTTGCCTTGCTGCTCTCTCTTTAGAAATGCAGTGCACCATAGTTTTCCTGCCGAAAACTGTAGAATCAAGCATCTGAAAGTGTGAACACACAGCCTCTGCTTCTCTGGAGCAGGAGGCAGAGCAGAAATCTGCTTTGGAATTCAGCTGACAGTCCCAACCGCTGCTGCCACCGTGGAGGTCCGAGGGCAGAAAGAGGGTGCTGGGAATCACCTGCACAGCGTGAGCAGTGCTCCATTGTCATCAGAATAGCAATGTGAACTACCTTTTAAATTTAAGTCCCTCTAACTATACTGCTTTTTTACGTTACCTCGTCAGAACCTGAAGCAGTGCTCACAGACTGCAAATGTCCAGGGAAAGCGCATAAAGCATGGAATCCACAACATAAGCCTTCTACTCTGCCTGAAAAGCCATCAGGGAGCTCTGCAGCACTCTCCTGAGAATGTATGTGCACCTGAGTTTTTCTGCCGAAAACGGTAGAATCAAGCATCTGAAAGTGTGAACACACAGCCTCTGCTTCTCTGGAGCAGGAGGCTCCAGCAGAAATCTGCTTTGGAATTCAGCTGACAGCTCCAACCACAGCTGCCACCGTGGAGGTCCGAGGGCAGAAAGAGAGTGCGGGGAATCACCTGCACAGCGTGAGCAGTGCTCCAGTGTCATCAGATTGGCAATGTGAACTACCTTTTAATGTTAAGTCCATCTTCCTGAATTGCTTATTTACGTTCCCTCGCAAGACCCACAAGCAGTGCTCACAGACTGCAAACGTCCAGGGAAAGCGCGAAAAGCACAGAATCCACAACAGAAGCCTTCTACTCTGCCGGAAAAGGCATTAGGGAGCCCTGCAGCACTCTCCTGAGAATTTCAGTGCACCACAGTTTTCCTGCCGAAAACGGTAGAATCAAGCATCTGAAAGTGTGAACACACCGCTTCTGCTTCTCTGGAGCAGGAGGCAGAGCAGAAATCTGCTTTGGAATTCAGCTGACAGTTCCAACCACAGCTGCCACCGTGGAGGTGCGAGGGCAGAAAGAGGGTGCTGGGAATCACCTGCACAGCGTGAGCAGTGCTCCAGTGTCATCAGCATGGCAATGTGAACTACCTTTTAAAGTTAAGTCCCTCTTCCTATACTGCTTATTTACGTTCCCTCGCCAGAACCTGAAGCAGTGCTCACAGACTGCAAACGTCCAGGGAAAGCGCATAAAGCACAGAATCCACAACAGAAGCTTTCTACTCTGCCTGAAAAGCCACCAGGGAACCCTGCAGCACTCTCTTCAGAATGTCAGTGCACCACAGTTTTCCTACCGAAAACGGTAGAATCAAGCATCTGAAAGTGTGAACACACCGCTTCTGCTTCTCTGGAGCAGGAGGCAGAGCAGAAATCTGCTTTGGAATTCAGCTGACAGCTCCAACCACTGCTGCCACCGTGGAGGTCCGAGGGCAGAAAGAGGGTGCTGGGAATCACCTGCACAGCGTGAGCAGTGCTCCAGTGTCATCAGATTGGCAATGTGAACTACCTTTTAATGTTAAGTCCATCTTCCTGAATTGCTTATTTACGTTCCCTCGCAAGACCCACAAGCAGTGCTCACAGACTGCAAACGTCCAGGGAAAGCGCATAAAGCACAGAATCCACAACAGAAGCTTTCTACTCTGCCTGAAAAGCCACCAGGGAACCCTGCAGCACTCTCTTCAGAATGTCAGTGCACCACAGTTTTCCTACCGAAAACGGTAGAATCAAGCATCTGAAAGTGTGAACACACCGCTTCTGCTTCTCTGGAGCAGGAGGCAGAGCAGAAATCTGCTTTGGAATTCAGCTGACATCTCCAACCACTGCTGCCACCGTGGAGGTCCGAGGGCAGAAAGAGGGTGCTGGGAATCACCTTCACAGCGTGAGCAGTGCTCCAGTGTCATCAGAATAGCAATGTGAACTACCTTTTAAAGTTAAGTCCCTCTTCCTATACTGCTTATTTACGTTCCCTCGCAAGACCCGGAAGCAGTGCTCACAGAAAGCAAACGTTCAGGGAAAGCGCATAAAGCACAGAATCCACAACAGAAGCCTTCTACTCTGCCTGAAAAGCCACCAGGAAGCTCTGCAGCACTCTCCTGAGAATGTCAGTGCACCTGCGTTTTTCTGCCGAGAACGGTAGAATCAAGCATCTGAAAGTGTGAACACACAGCCTCTGCTTCTCTGGAGCAGGAGGCTCCAGCAGAAATCTGCTTTGGAATTCAGCTGACAGCTCCAACCACAGCTGCCACCGTGGAGGTGCGAGGGGAGAAAGAGGGTGCGGGGAATCACCTGCACAGCGTGAGCAGTGCTCCAGTGTCATCAGCATGGCAATGTGAACTACCTTTTAATGTTAAGTCCATCTTCCTGAACTGCTTATTTACGTTCCCTCGCCAGAACCTGAAGCAGTGCTCACAGTTTTTTGCCCTGGCTCTTCGGCTGTGGGAGCAGAGGCCAACCGTTCGTGCTCTACTGCCTGGGATGCTGGGCAGCCCAGCACGGGTGCCAAAGAGGTTCCATTGTAATGGACTTTGAGTTGGGAAATCGAGGAGCGACAGCAATGCGGATGGCACCGTTGCAAAGCTGACTTTCTGCAGAAGAGGCACAGCTCCAGTTTTTTGCCCTGGCTCTCCGGCTGTGGGAGCAGAGGCCAACCGTTCGTGCTCTACTCTCTGGGATGCTGGGCAGCCCAGCACGGGTGCCAAAGAGGTTCCAATGTAATGGACTTTGAGTTGGGAAATCGAGAAGCGACAGCAATACGGATGGCACCCTTGCAAAGCTGACTTTCTGCAGAAGAGGCACAGCTCAAGTTTTTTTCCCTGGCTCTTCGGCTGTGGGAGCAGAGGGCAACCGTTCGTGCTCTACTCACTGGGATGCTGGGCAGCCCAGCACGGGTGCCAGAGAGGTTCCATTGTAATGGACTTTGAGTTGGGAAATCGAGGAGCGACAGCAAAGCGGATGGCACCGTTGCAAAGCTGACTTTCTGCAGAAGAGGCACAGCTCAAGTTTTTTGCCCTGGCTCTTCGGCTGTGGGAGCAGAGGCCAACCGTTCGTGCTCTACTGCCTAGGATGCTGGGCAGCCCAGCACGGGTGCCAAAGAGGTTCCATTTTAATGGACTTTGAGTTGGGAAATGGAGGAGTGACAGCAAAGCGGATGGCACCGTTGCAAAGCTGACTTTCTGCAGAAGAGGCACAGCTCCAGTTTTTTGCCCTGGCTCTTCGGCTGTGGGAGCAGAGGCCAACCGTTCGTGCTCTACTCCCTGGGATGCTGGGCAGCCCAGCACGGGTGCCAAAGAGGTTCCATTGTAATGGACTTTGAGTTGGGAAATGGAGAAGCGACAGCAATGCGGATGGCAGAGTTGCAAAGCTGACTTTCTGCAGAAGAGGCACAGCTCAAGCTTTTTGCCCTGGCTCTTCGGCTGTGGGAGCAAAGGCCAACCGTTCGTGCTCTACTCCCTGGGATGCTGGGCAGCCCAGCACGGATGCCACAGAGGTTCCATTGTAATGGACTTTGAGTTGGGAAATCGAGGAGCGACAGCAAAGCGGATGGCACCGTTGCACAGGTGACTTTCTGCAGAAGAGACACAGCTCAAGCTTTTTGCCCTGGCTCTTCGGCTGTGGGAGCAGAGGCCAACCGTTCGTGCTCTACTGCCTGGGATGCTGGGCAGCCCAGCATGGGTGCCAAAGAGGTTCCATTGTAATGGACTTTGAGTTGGGAAATGGAGGAGCGACAGCAATGCGCAGGGCACCGTTGCACAGGTGAGTTTCTGCAGAAGAGGCACAGCTCAAGTTTTTTGCCCTGGCTCTTCGGCTGTGGGAGCAGAGGCCAGCCGTTCGTGCTCTACTCCCTGGGATGCTGGGCAGCCCAGCACGGGTGCCAAAGAGGTTCCATTGTAATGGACTTTGAGTTGGGAAATCGAGGAGCGACAGCAATGCGGATGGCACCGTTGCACAGGTGACTTTCTGCAGAAGAGACACAGCTCAAGTTTTTTGCCCTGGCTCTTCGGCTGTGGGAGCAGAGGCCAACCGTTCGTGCTCTACTGCCTGGGATGCTGGGCAGCCCAGCACGGGTGCCAAAGAGGTTCCATTGTAATGGACTTTGAGTTGGGAAATCGAAGAGCGACAGCAAAGTGGATGGCACCATTGCAAAGCTGACTTTCTGCAGAAGAGGCACAGCTCAAGTTTTTTGCCCTGGCTCTTCGGCTGTGGGAGCAGAGGCCAACCGTTCATGCTCTACGCCCTGGGATGCTGGGCAGCCCAGCACGGGTGCCAAAGAGGTTCCATTGTAATGGACTTTCAGTTGGGAAATGGAGGAATGACAGCAATGCGGATGGCACCGTTGCAAAGCTGACTTTCTGCAGAAGAGGCACAGCTCAAGTTTTTTGCCCTGGCTCTTCGGCTGTGGGAGCAGAGGCCAACCGTTCGTGCTCTACTCTCTGGGATGCTGGGCAGCCCAGCACGGGTGCCAAAGAGGTTCCAATGTAATGGACTTTGAGTTGGGAAATCGAGAAGCGACAGCAATACGGATGGCACCCTTGCAAAGCTGACTTTCTGCAGAAGAGGCACAGCTCAAGTTTTTTGCCCTGGCTCTTCGGCTGTGGGAGCAGAGGGCAACCGTTCGTGCTCTACTGCCTGGGATGCTGGGCAGCCCAGCACGGGTGCCAGAGAGGTTCCATTTTAATGGACTTTGAGTTGGGAAATCGAGGAGCGACAGCAAAGCGGATGGCACCGTTGCAAAGCTGACTTTCTGCAGAAGAGGCACAGCTCAAGTTTTTTGCCCTGGCTCTTCGGCTGTGGGAGCAGAGGCCAACCGTTCGTGCTCTACTGCCTAGGATGCTGGGCAGCCCAGCACGTGTGCCAAAGAGGTTCCATTGTAATGGACTTTGAGTTGGGAAATGGAGGAGTGACAGCAAAGCGGATGGCACCGTTGCAAATCTGACTTTCTGCAGAAGAGGCACAGCTCCAGTTTTTTGCCCTGGCTCTTCGGCTGTGGGAGCAGAGGCCAACCGTTCGTGCTCTACTGCCTGGGATGCTGGGCAGCCCAGCACGGGTGCCAAAGAGGTTCCATTGTAATGGACTTTGAGTTGGGAAATGGAGAAGCGACAGCAATGCGGATGGCAGAGTTGCAAAGCTGACTTTCTGCAGAAGAGGCACAGCTCAAGCTTTTTGCCCTGGCTCTTCGGCTGTGGGAGCAAAGGCCAACCGTTCGTGCTCTACTCCCTGGGATGCTGGGCAGCCCAGCACGGATGCCACAGAGGTTCCATTGTAATGGACTTTGAGTTGGGAAATCGAGGAGCGACAGCAAAGCGGATGGCACCGTTGCACAGGTGACTTTCTGCAGAAGAGACACAGCTCAAGCTTTTTGCCCTGGCTCTTCGGCTGTGGGAGCAGAGGCCAACCGTTCGTGCTCTACTGCCTGGGATGCTGGGCAGCCCAGCACGGGTGCCAAAGAGGTTCCATTGTAATGGACTTTGAGTTGGGAAATCGAGGAGTGACAGCAATGCGGATGGCACTGTTGCAAAGGTGAGTTTCTGCAGAAGAGGCACAGCTCAAGTTTTTTGCCCTGGCACTTCGGCTGTGGGAGCAGAGGCCAAACTTTCGTTCTCTACTTCCTGGGATGCTGGGCAGCCCAGCACGGGTGCCAAAGAGGTTCCATTGTAATGGACTTTGAGTTGGGAAATCGAGGAGCGACAGCAATGCGCAGGGCACCGTTGCACAGGTGACTTTCTGCAGAAGAGACACAGCTCAAGTTTTTTGCCCTGGCTCTTCGGCTGTGGGAGCAGAGGCCAACCGTTCGTGCTCTACTCCCTGGGATGCTGGGCAGCCCAGCACGGGTGCCAAAGATTTTCCATTGTAATGGACTTTGAGTTGGGAAATCGAAGAGAGACAGCAAAGTGGATGGCACCATTGCAAAGCTGACTTTCTGCAGAAGAGGCACAGCTCAAGTTTTTTGCCCTGGCTCTTCGGCTGTGGGAGCAGAGGCCAACCGTTCATGCTCTACTCCCTGGGATGCTGGGCAGCCCAGCACGGGTGCCAAAGAGGTTCCATTGTAATGGACTTTCAGTTGGGAAATGGAGGAATGACAGCAATGCGGATGGCACCGTTGCAAAGCTGACTTTCTGCAGAAGAGGCACAGCTCAAGTTTTTTGCCCTGGCTCTTCGGCTGTGGGAGCAGAGGCCAACCGTTTGTGCTCTACTGCCTGGGATGCTGGGCAGCCCAGCACGGGTGCCAAAGAGGTTCCATTGTAATGGACTTTGAGTTGGGAAATGGAGGAGCGACAGCAATGCGGATGGCACCGTTGCAAAGCTGACTTTCTGCACAAGAGGCACAGCTCAAGTTTTTTGCCCTGGCTCTTCGGCTGTGGGAGCAGAGGCCAACCGTTCGTGCTCTACTGCCTGGGACGCTGGGCAGCCCAGCACGGGTGCCAAAGAGGTTCCATTGTAATGGACTTTGAGTTGGGAAATCGAGGAGCGACAGCAATGCGGATGGCACCATTGCAAAGCTGACTTTCTGCAGAAGAGGCACAGCTCAAGTTTTTTGCCCTGGCTCTTCGGCTGTGGGAGCAGAGGCCAACCGTTCGTGCTCTACTGCCTGGGATGCTGGGCAGCCGAGCACGGGTGCCACAGATGTTCCATTGTAATGGGCTTTGAGTTGGGAAATCGAGGAGCGACAGCAATGCGGATGGCACCGTTGCAAAGCTGACTTTCTGCAGAAGAGGCACAGCTCCAGTTTTTTGCCCTGGCTCTTCGGCTGTGGGAGCAGAGGCCAACCGTTCGTGCTCTACTCTCTGGGATGCTGGGCAGCCCAGCACGGGTGCCAAAGAGGTTCCAATGTAATGGACTTTGAGTTGGGAAATCGAGAAGCGACAGCAATACGGATGGCACCCTTGCAAAGCTGACTTTCTGCAGAAGAGGCACAGCTCAAGTTTTTTTCCCTGGCTCTTCGGCTGTGGGAGCAGAGGGCAACCGTTCGTGCTCTACTGCCTGGGATGCTGGGCAGCCCAGCACGGGTGCCAGAGAGGTTCCATTGTAATGGACTTTGAGTTGAGAAATCGAGGAGCGACAGCAAAGCGGATGGCACAGTTGCAAAGCTGACTTTCTGCAGAAGAGGCACAGCTCAAGTTTTTTGCCCTGGCTCTTTGGCTGTGGGAGCAGAGGCCAACCGTTCGTGCTCTACTGCCTAGGATGCTGGGCAGCCCAGCACGTGTGCCAAAGAGGTTCCATTGTAATGGACTTTGAGTTGGGAAATGGAGGAGTGACAGCAAAGCGGATGGCACCGTTGCAAAGGTGACTTTCTGCAGAAGAGGCACAGCTCAAGTTTTTTGCCCTGGCTCTTCGGCTGTGGGAGCAGAGGCCAACCGTTCGTGCTCTACTCCCTGGGATGCTGGGCAGCCCAGCACGGGTGCCAGAGAGGTTCCATTGTAATGGGCTTTGAGTTGGGAAATGGAGGAGCGACAGCAATGCGGATGGCACCGTTGCAAAGCTGACTTTCTGCAGAAGAGGCACAGCTCAAGTTTTTTGCCCTGGCTCTTCGGCTGTGGGAGCAGAGGCCAACCGTTCGTGCTCTACTGCCTGGGATGCTGGGCAGCCCAGCACGGGTGCCACAGAGGTTCCATTGTAATGGACTTTGAGTTGGGAAATCGAGGAGCGACAGCAAAGCGGATGGCACCGTTGCAAAGCTGACTTTCTGCAGAAGAGGCACAGCTCAAGTTTTTTGCCCTGGCTCTTCGGCTGTGGGAGCAGAGGCCAAACGTTCGTGCTCTACTGCCTGGGATGCTGGGCAGCCCAGCACGGGTGCCTGAGAGGTTCCATTGTAATGGACTTTGAGTTGAGAAATCGAGGAGCGACAGCAAAGTGGATGGCACCGTTGCAAAGCTGACTTTCTGCAGAAGAGGCACAGCTCAAGTTTTTTGCCCTGGCTCTTCGGCTGTGGGAGCAGAAAACCACATAATCGCATAAAGCACAGAATCCACAACAGAAACCTTCTACTCTTCCTGAAAAGCCACAAGGTTGCCTTGCTGCTCTCTCTTTAGAAATGCAGTGCACCATAGTTTTCCTGCCGAAAACTGTAGAATCAAGCATCTGAAAGTGTGAACACACAGCCTCTGCTTCTCTGGAGCAGGAGGCAGAGCAGAAATCTGCTTTGGAATTCAGCTGACAGTCCCAACCGCTGCTGCCACCGTGGAGGTCCGAGGGCAGAAAGAGGGTGCTGGGAATCACCTGCACAGCGTGAGCAGTGCTCCATTGTCATCAGAATAGCAATGTGAACTACCTTTTAAATTTAAGTCCCTCTAACTATACTGCTTTTTTACGTTACCTCGTCAGAACCTGAAGCAGTGCTCACAGAAAGCAAATGTCCAGGGAAAGCGCATAAAGCATGGAATCCACAACATAAGCCTTCTACTCTGCCTGAAAAGCCATCAGGGAGCTCTGCAGCACTCTCCTGAGAATGTATGTGCACCTGAGTTTTTCTGCCGAAAACGGTAGAATCAAGCATCTGAAAGTGTGAACACAGCCTCTGCTTCTCTGGAGCAGGAGGCTCCAGCAGAAATCTGCTTTGGAATTCAGCTGACAGCTCCAACCACAGCTGCCACCGTGGAGGTCCGAGGGCAGAAAGAGAGTGCGGGGAATCACCTGCACAGCGTGAGCAGTGCTCCAGTGTCATCAGATTGGCAATGTGAACTACCTTTTAATGTTAAGTCCATCTTCCTGAATTGCTTATTTACGTTCCCTCGCAAGACCCACAAGCAGTGCTCACAGACTGCAAACGTCCAGGGAAAGCGCGAAAAGCACAGAATCCACAACAGAAGCCTTCTACTCTGCCGGAAAAGGCATTAGGGAGCCCTGCAGCACTCTCCTGAGAATTTCAGTGCACCACAGTTTTCCTGCCGAAAACGGTAGAATCAAGCATCTGAAAGTGTGAACACACCGCTTCTGCTTCTCTGGAGCAGGAGGCAGAGCAGAAATCTGCTTTGGAATTCAGCTGACAGTTCCAACCACTGCTGCCACCGTGGAGGTGCGAGGGCAGAAAGAGGGTGCTGGGAATCACCTGCACAGCGTGAGCAGTGCTCCAGTGTCATCAGATTGGCAATGTGAACTACCTTTTAATGTTAAGTCCATCTTCCTGAATTGCTTATTTACGTTCCCTCGCAAGACCCACAAGCAGTGCTCACAGACTGCAAACGTCCAGGGAAAGCGCATAAAGCACAGAATCCACAACAGAAGCTTTCTACTCTGCCTGAAAAGCCACCAGGGAACCCTGCAGCACTCTCTTCAGAATGTCAGTGCACCACAGTTTTCCTACCGAAAACGGTAGAATCAAGCATCTGAAAGTGTGAACACACCGCTTCTGCTTCTCTGGAGCAGGAGGCAGAGCAGAAATCTGCTTTGGAATTCAGCTGACATCTCCAACCACTGCTGCCACCGTGGAGGTCCGAGGGCAGAAAGAGGGTGCTGGGAATCACCTTCACAGCGTGAGCAGTGCTCCAGTGTCATCAGAATAGCAATGTGAACTACCTTTTAAAGTTAAGTCCCTCTTCCTATACTGCTTATTTACGTTCCCTCGCAAGACCCGGAAGCAGTGCTCACAGAAAGCAAACGTTCAGGGAAAGCGCATAAAGCACAGAATCCACAACAGAAGCCTTCTACTCTGCCTGAAAAGCCACCAGGAAGCTCTGCAGCACTCTCCTGAGAATGTCAGTGCACCTGCGTTTTTCTGCCGAGAACGGTAGAATCAAGCATCTGAAAGTGTGAACACACAGCCTCTGCTTCTCTGGAGCAGGAGGCTCCAGCAGAAATCTGCTTTGGAATTCAGCTGACAGCTCCAACCACAGCTGCCACCGTGGAGGTGCGAGGGGAGAAAGAGGGTGCGGGGAATCACCTGCACAGCGTGAGCAGTGCTCCAGTGTCATCAGCATGGCAATGTGAACTACCTTTTAATGTTAAGTCCATCTTCCTGAACTGCTTATTTACGTTCCCTCGCCAGAACCTGAAGCAGTGCTCACAGTTTTTTGCCCTGGCTCTTCGGCTGTGGGAGCAGAGGCCAACCGTTCGTGCTCTACTGCCTGGGATGCTGGGCAGCCCAGCACGGGTGCCAAAGAGGTTCCATTGTAATGGACTTTGAGTTGGGAAATCGAGGAGCGACAGCAATGCGGATGGCACCGTTGCAAAGCTGACTTTCTGCAGAAGAGGCACAGCTCCAGTTTTTTGCCCTGGCTCTCCGGCTGTGGGAGCAGAGGCCAACCGTTCGTGCTCTACTCTCTGGGATGCTGGGCAGCCCAGCACGGGTGCCAAAGAGGTTCCAATGTAATGGACTTTGAGTTGGGAAATCGAGAAGCGACAGCAATACGGATGGCACCCTTGCAAAGCTGACTTTCTGCAGAAGAGGCACAGCTCAAGTTTTTTTCCCTGGCTCTTCGGCTGTGGGAGCAGAGGGCAACCGTTCGTGCTCTACTGCCTGGGATGCTGGGCAGCCCAGCACGGGTGCCAGAGAGGTTCCATTGTAATGGACTTTGAGTTGGGAAATCGAGGAGCGACAGCAAAGCGGATGGCACCGTTGCAAAGCTGACTTTCTGCAGAAGAGGCACAGCTCAAGTTTTTTGCCCTGGCTCTTCGGCTGTGGGAGCAGAGGCCAACCGTTCGTGCTCTACTGCCTAGGATGCTGGGCAGCCCAGCACGGGTGCCAAAGAGGTTCCATTTTAATGGACTTTGAGTTGGGAAATGGAGGAGTGACAGCAAAGCGGATGGCACCGTTGCAAAGCTGACTTTCTGCAGAAGAGGCACAGCTCCAGTTTTTTGCCCTGGCTCTTCGGCTGTGGGAGCAGAGGCCAACCGTTCGTGCTCTACTCCCTGGGATGCTGGGCAGCCCAGCACGGGTGCCAAAGAGGTTCCATTGTAATGGACTTTGAGTTGGGAAATGGAGAAGCGACAGCAATGCGGATGGCAGAGTTGCAAAGCTGACTTTCTGCAGAAGAGGCACAGCTCAAGCTTTTTGCCCTGGCTCTTCGGCTGTGGGAGCAAAGGCCAACCGTTCGTGCTCTACTCCCTGGGATGCTGGGCAGCCCAGCACGGATGCCACAGAGGTTCCATTGTAATGGACTTTGAGTTGGGAAATCGAGGAGCGACAGCAAAGCGGATGGCACCGTTGCACAGGTGACTTTCTGCAGAAGAGACACAGCTCAAGCTTTTTGCCCTGGCTCTTCGGCTGTGGGAGCAGAGGCCAACCGTTCGTGCTCTACTGCCTGGGATGCTGGGCAGCCCAGCACGGGTGCCAAAGAGGTTCCATTGTAATGGACTTTGAGTTGGGAAATGGAGGAGCGACAGCAATGCGCAGGGCACCGTTGCACAGGTGAGTTTCTGCAGAAGAGGCACAGCTCAAGTTTTTTGCCCTGGCTCTTCGGCTGTGGGAGCAGAGGCCAACCGTTCGTGCTCTACTGCCTAGGATGCTGGGCAGCCCAGCACGTGTGCCAAAGAGGTTCCATTGTAATGGACTTTGAGTTGGGAAATGGAGGAGTGAGAGCAAAGCGGATGGCACCGTTGCAAAGCTGACTTTCTGCAGAAGAGGCACAGCTCCAGTTTTTTGCCCTGGCTCTTCGGCTGTGGGAGCAGAGGCCAACCGTTCGTGCTCTACTCCCTGGGATGCTGGGCAGCCCAGCACGGGTGCCAGAGAGGTTCCATTGTAATGGGCTTTGAGTTGGGAAATGGAGGAGCGACAGCAATGCGGATGGCACCGTTGCAAAGCTGACTTTCTGCAGAAGAGGCACAGCTCAAGTTTTTTGCCCTGGCTCTTCGGCTGTGGGAGCAGAGGCCAACCGTTCGTGCTCTACTGCCTGGGATGCTGGGCAGCCCAGCACGGGTGCCACAGAGGTTCCATTGTAATGGACTTTGAGTTGGGAAATCGAGGAGCGACAGCAAAGCGGATGGCACCGTTGCAAAGCTGACTTTCTGCAGAAGAGGCACAGCTCAAGTTTTTTGCCCTGGCTCTTCGGCTGTGGGAGCAGAGGCCAACCGTTCGTGCTCTACTGCCTGGGATGCTGGGCAGCCCAGCACGGGTGCCTGAGAGGTTCCATTGTAATGGACTTTGAGTTGAGAAATCGAGGAGCGACAGCAAAGTGGATGGCACCGTTGCAAAGCTGACTTTCTGCAGAAGAGGCACAGCTCAAGTTTTTTGCCCTGGCTCTTCGGCTGTGGGAGCAGAAAACCACATAATCGCATAAAGCACAGAATCCACAACAGAAACCTTCTACTCTTCCTGAAAAGCCACAAGGTTGCCTTGCTGCTCTCTCTTTAGAAATGCAGTGCACCATAGTTTTCCTGCCGAAAACTGTAGAATCAAGCATCTGAAAGTGTGAACACACAGCCTCTGCTTCTCTGGAGCAGGAGGCAGAGCAGAAATCTGCTTTGGAATTCAGCTGACAGTCCCAACCGCTGCTGCCACCGTGGAGGTCCGAGGGCAGAAAGAGGGTGCTGGGAATCACCTGCACAGCGTGAGCAGTGCTCCATTGTCATCAGAATAGCAATGTGAACTACCTTTTAAATTTAAGTCCCTCTAACTATACTGCTTTTTTACGTTACCTCGTCAGAACCTGAAGCAGTGCTCACAGAAAGCAAATGTCCAGGGAAAGCGCATAAAGCATGGAATCCACAACATAAGCCTTCTACTCTGCCTGAAAAGCCATCAGGGAGCTCTGCAGCACTCTCCTGAGAATGTATGTGCACCTGAGTTTTTCTGCCGAAAACGGTAGAATCAAGCATCTGAAAGTGTGAACACAGCCTCTGCTTCTCTGGAGCAGGAGGCTCCAGCAGAAATCTGCTTTGGAATTCAGCTGACAGCTCCAACCACAGCTGCCACCGTGGAGGTCCGAGGGCAGAAAGAGAGTGCGGGGAATCACCTGCACAGCGTGAGCAGTGCTCCAGTGTCATCAGATTGGCAATGTGAACTACCTTTTAATGTTAAGTCCATCTTCCTGAATTGCTTATTTACGTTCCCTCGCAAGACCCACAAGCAGTGCTCACAGACTGCAAACGTCCAGGGAAAGCGCGAAAAGCACAGAATCCACAACAGAAGCCTTCTACTCTGCCGGAAAAGGCATTAGGGAGCCCTGCAGCACTCTCCTGAGAATTTCAGTGCACCACAGTTTTCCTGCCGAAAACGGTAGAATCAAGCATCTGAAAGTGTGAACACACCGCTTCTGCTTCTCTGGAGCAGGAGGCAGAGCAGAAATCTGCTTTGGAATTCAGCTGACAGTTCCAACCACTGCTGCCACCGTGGAGGTGCGAGGGCAGAAAGAGGGTGCTGGGAATCACCTGCACAGCGTGAGCAGTGCTCCAGTGTCATCAGATTGGCAATGTGAACTACCTTTTAATGTTAAGTCCATCTTCCTGAATTGCTTATTTACGTTCCCTCGCAAGACCCACAAGCAGTGCTCACAGACTGCAAACGTCCAGGGAAAGCGCATAAAGCACAGAATCCACAACAGAAGCTTTCTACTCTGCCTGAAAAGCCACCAGGGAACCCTGCAGCACTCTCTTCAGAATGTCAGTGCACCACAGTTTTCCTACCGAAAACGGTAGAATCAAGCATCTGAAAGTGTGAACACACCGCTTCTGCTTCTCTGGAGCAGGAGGCAGAGCAGAAATCTGCTTTGGAATTCAGCTGACATCTCCAACCACTGCTGCCACCGTGGAGGTCCGAGGGCAGAAAGAGGGTGCTGGGAATCACCTTCACAGCGTGAGCAGTGCTCCAGTGTCATCAGAATAGCAATGTGAACTACCTTTTAAAGTTAAGTCCCTCTTCCTATACTGCTTATTTACGTTCCCTCGCAAGACCCGGAAGCAGTGCTCACAGAAAGCAAACGTTCAGGGAAAGCGCATAAAGCACAGAATCCACAACAGAAGCCTTCTACTCTGCCTGAAAAGCCACCAGGAAGCTCTGCAGCACTCTCCTGAGAATGTCAGTGCACCTGCGTTTTTCTGCCGAGAACGGTAGAATCAAGCATCTGAAAGTGTGAACACACAGCCTCTGCTTCTCTGGAGCAGGAGGCTCCAGCAGAAATCTGCTTTGGAATTCAGCTGACAGCTCCAACCACAGCTGCCACCGTGGAGGTGCGAGGGGAGAAAGAGGGTGCGGGGAATCACCTGCACAGCGTGAGCAGTGCTCCAGTGTCATCAGCATGGCAATGTGAACTACCTTTTAATGTTAAGTCCATCTTCCTGAACTGCTTATTTACGTTCCCTCGCCAGAACCTGAAGCAGTGCTCACAGTTTTTTGCCCTGGCTCTTCGGCTGTGGGAGCAGAGGCCAACCGTTCGTGCTCTACTCCCTGGGATGCTGGGCAGCCCAGCACGGGTGCCAAAGAGGTTCCATTGTAATGGACTTTGAGTTGGGAAATCGAGGAGCGACAGCAATGCGGATGGCACCGTTGCAAAGCTGACTTTCTGCAGAAGAGGCACAGCTCCAGTTTTTTGCCCTGGCTCTCCGGCTGTGGGAGCAGAGGCCAACCGTTCGTGCTCTACTCTCTGGGATGCTGGGCAGCCCAGCACGGGTGCCAAAGAGGTTCCAATGTAATGGACTTTGAGTTGGGAAATCGAGAAGCGACAGCAATACGGATGGCACCCTTGCAAAGCTGACTTTCTGCAGAAGAGGCACAGCTCAAGTTTTTTTCCCTGGCTCTTCGGCTGTGGGAGCAGAGGGCAACCGTTCGTGCTCTACTGCCTGGGATGCTGGGCAGCCCAGCACGGGTGCCAGAGAGGTTCCATTGTAATGGACTTTGAGTTGGGAAATCGAGGAGCGACAGCAAAGCGGATGGCACCGTTGCAAAGCTGACTTTCTGCAGAAGAGGCACAGCTCAAGTTTTTTGCCCTGGCTCTTCGGCTGTGGGAGCAGAGGCCAACCGTTCGTGCTCTACTGCCTAGGATGCTGGGCAGCCCAGCACGGGTGCCAAAGAGGTTCCATTTTAATGGACTTTGAGTTGGGAAATGGAGGAGTGACAGCAAAGCGGATGGCACCGTTGCAAAGCTGACTTTCTGCAGAAGAGGCACAGCTCCAGTTTTTTGCCCTGGCTCTTCGGCTGTGGGAGCAGAGGCCAACCGTTCGTGCTCTACTCCCTGGGATGCTGGGCAGCCCAGCACGGGTGCCAAAGAGGTTCCATTGTAATGGACTTTGAGTTGGGAAATGGAGAAGCGACAGCAATGCGGATGGCAGAGTTGCAAAGCTGACTTTCTGCAGAAGAGGCACAGCTCAAGCTTTTTGCCCTGGCTCTTCGGCTGTGGGAGCAAAGGCCAACCGTTCGTGCTCTACTCCCTGGGATGCTGGGCAGCCCAGCACGGATGCCACAGAGGTTCCATTGTAATGGACTTTGAGTTGGGAAATCGAGGAGCGACAGCAAAGCGGATGGCACCGTTGCACAGGTGACTTTCTGCAGAAGAGACACAGCTCAAGCTTTTTGCCCTGGCTCTTCGGCTGTGGGAGCAGAGGCCAACCGTTCGTGCTCTACTGCCTGGGATGCTGGGCAGCCCAGCACGGGTGCCAAAGAGGTTCCATTGTAATGGACTTTGAGTTGGGAAATCGAGGAGCGACAGAAAAGCGGATGGCACTGTTGCAAAGGTGAGTTTCTGCAGAAGAGGCACAGCTCAAGTTTTTTGCCCTGGCACTTCGGCTGTTGGAGCAGAGGCCAAACTTTCGTTCTCTACTTCCTGGGATGCTGGGCAGCCCAGCACGGGTGCCAAAGAGGTTCCATTGTAATGGACTTTGAGTTGGGAAATGGAGGAGCGACAGCAATGCGCAGGGCACCGTTGCACAGGTGACTTTCTGCAGAAGAGGCACAGCTCAAGTTTTTTGCCCTGGCTCTTCGGCTGTGGGAGCAGAGGCCAGCCGTTCGTGCTCTACTCCCTGGGATGCTGGGCAGCCCAGCACGGGTGCCAAAGAGGTTCCATTGTAATGGACTTTGAGTTGGGAAATCGAGGAGCGACAGCAATGCGGATGGCACCGTTGCACAGGTGACTTTCTGCAGAAGAGACACAGCTCAAGTTTTTTGCCCTGGCTCTTCGGCTGTGGGAGCAGAGGCCAACCGTTCGTGCTCTACTGCCTGGGATGCTGGGCAGCCCAGCACGGGTGCCAAAGAGGTTCCATTGTAATGGACTTTGAGTTGGGAAATCGAAGAGCGACAGCAAAGTGGATGGCACCATTGCAAAGCTGACTTTCTGCAGAAGAGGCACAGCTCAAGTTTTTTGCCCTGGCTCTTCGGCTGTGGGAGCAGAGGCCAACCGTTCATGCTCTACGCCCTGGGATGCTGGGCAGCCCAGCACGGGTGCCAAAGAGGTTCCATTGTAATGGACTTTCAGTTGGGAAATGGAGGAATGACAGCAATGCGGATGGCACCGTTGCAAAGCTGACTTTCTGCAGAAGAGGCACAGCTCAAGTTTTTTGCCCTGGCTCTTCGGCTGTGGGAGCAGAGGCCAACCGTTCGTGCTCTACTCTCTGGGATGCTGGGCAGCCCAGCACGGGTGCCAAAGAGGTTCCAATGTAATGGACTTTGAGTTGGGAAATCGAGAAGCGACAGCAATACGGATGGCACCCTTGCAAAGCTGACTTTCTGCAGAAGAGGCACAGCTCAAGTTTTTTGCCCTGGCTCTTCGGCTGTGGGAGCAGAGGGCAACCGTTCGTGCTCTACTGCCTGGGATGCTGGGCAGCCCAGCACGGGTGCCACAGAGGTTCCATTTTAATGGACTTTGAGTTGGGAAATCGAGGAGCGACAGCAAAGCGGATGGCACCGTTGCAAAGCTGACTTTCTGCAGAAGAGGCACAGCTCAAGTTTTTTGCCCTGGCTCTTCGGCTGTGGGAGCAGAGGCCAACCGTTCGTGCTCTACTGCCTAGGATGCTGGGCAGCCCAGCACGTGTGCCAAAGAGGTTCCATTGTAATGGACTTTGAGTTGGGAAATGGAGGAGTGACAGCAAAGCGGATGGCACCGTTGCAAATCTGACTTTCTGCAGAAGAGGCACAGCTCCAGTTTTTTGCCCTGGCTCTCCGGCTGTGGGAGCAGAGGCCAACCGTTCGTGCTCTACTGCCTGGGATGCTGGGCAGCCCAGCACGGGTGCCAAAGAGGTTCCATTGTAATGGACTTTGAGTTGGGAAATGGAGAAGCGACAGCAATGCGGATGGCAGAGTTGCAAAGCTGACTTTCTGCAGAAGAGGCACAGCTCAAGCTTTTTGCCCTGGCTCTTCGGCTGTGGGAGCAAAGGCCAACCGTTCGTGCTCTACTGCCTAGGATGCTGGGCAGCCCAGCACGGATGCCACAGAGGTTCCATTGTAATGGACTTTGAGTTGGGAAATCGAGGAGCGACAGCAAAGCGGATGGCACCGTTGCACAGGTGACTTTCTGCAGAAGAGACACAGCTCAAGCTTTTTGCCCTGGCTCTTCGGCTGTGGGAGCAGAGGCCAACCGTTCGTGCTCTACTGCCTGGGATGCTGGGCAGCCCAGCACGGGTGCCAAAGAGGTTCCATTGTAATGGACTTTGAGTTGGGAAATCGAGGAGCGACAGCAATGCGGATGGCACTGTTGCAAAGGTGAGTTTCTGCAGAAGAGGCACAGCTCAAGTTTTTTGCCCTGGCACTTCGGCTGTGGGAGCAGAGGCCAAACTTTCGTTCTCTACTTCCTGGGATGCTGGGCAGCCCAGCACGGGTGCCAAAGAGGTTCCATTGTAATGGACTTTGAGTTGGGAAATCGAGGAGCGACAGCAATGCGCAGGGCACCGTTGCACAGGTGACTTTCTGCAGAAGAGACACAGCTCAAGTTTTTTGCCCTGGCTCTTCGGCTGTGGGAGCAGAGGCCAACCGTTCGTGCTCTACTCCCTGGGATGCTGGGCAGCCCAGCACGGGTGCCAAAGATTTTCCATTGTAATGGACTTTGAGTTGGGAAATCGAAGAGCGACAGCAAAGTGGATGGCACCATTGCAAAGCTGACTTTCTGCAGAAGAGGCACAGCTCAAGTTTTTTGCCCTGGCTCTTCGGCTGTGGGAGCAGAGGCCAACCGTTCATGCTCTACTCCCTGGGATGCTGGGCAGCCCAGCACGGGTGCCAAAGAGGTTCCATTGTAATGGACTTTCAGTTGGGAAATGGAGGAATGACAGCAATGCGGATGGCACCGTTGCAAAGCTGACTTTCTGCAGAAGAGGCACAGCTCCAGTTTTTTGCCCTGGCTCTTCGGCTGTGGGAGCAGAGGCCAACCGTTTGTGCTCTACTGCCTGGGATGCTGGGCAGCCCAGCACGGGTGCCAAAGAGGTTCCATTGTAATGGACTTTGATTTGGGAAATGGAGGAGCGACAGCAATGCGGATGGCACCGTTGCAAAGCTGACTTTCTGCACAAGAGGCACAGCTCAAGTTTTTTGCCCTGGCTCTTCGGCTGTGGGAGCAGAGGCCAACCGTTCGTGCTCTACTGCCTGGGACGCTGGGCAGCCCAGCACGGGTGCCAAAGAGGTTCCATTGTAATGGACTTTGAGTTGGGAAATCGAGGAGCGACAGCAATGCGGATGGCACCATTGCAAAGCTGACTTTCTGCAGAAGAGGCACAGCTCAAGTTTTTTGCCCTGGCTCTTCGGCTGTGGGAGCAGAGGCCAACCGTTCGTGCTCTACTGCCTGGGATGCTGGGCAGCCGAGCACGGGTGCCACAGAGGTTCCATTGTAATGGGCTTTGAGTTGGGAAATCGAGGAGCGACAGCAATGCGGATGGCACCGTTGCAAAGGTGACTTTCTGCAGAAGAGGCACAGCTCAAGTTTTTTGCCCTGGCTCTTCGGCTGTGGGAGCAGAGGCCAACCGTTCGTGCTCTACTGCCTGGGATGCTGGGCAGCCCAGCACGGGTGCCACAGAGGTTCCATTGTAATGGACTTTGAGTTGGGAAATCGAGGAGCGACAGCAAAGCGGATGGCACCGTTGCAAAGCTGACTTTCTGCAGAAGAGGCACAGCTCAAGTTTTTTGCCCTGGCTCTTCGGCTGTGGGAGCAGAGGCCAACCGTTCGTGCTCTACTGCCTGGGATGCTGGGCAGCCGAGCACGGGTGCCTGAGAGGTTCCATTGTAATGGACTTTGAGTTGAGAAATCGAGGAGTGACAGCAATACGGATGGCACCGTTGCAAAGCTGACTTTCAGCAGAAGAGGCAGAGCTCATGTTTTTTGCCCTGGCTCTTCGGCTGTGGGAGCAGAGGCCAACCGTTCGTGCTCTACTGCCTGGGATGCTGGGCAGCCCAGCACGGGTGCCAAAGAGGTTCCATTGTAATGGACTTTGAGTTGGGAAATCGAGGAGCGACAGCAATGCGCAGGGCACCATTGCACAGGAGACTTTCTGCAGAAGAGGCACAGCTCAAGTTTTTTGCCCTGGCTCTTTGGCTGTGGGAGCAGAGGCCAACAGTTCGTGTTCTACTCCCTGGGATGCTGGGCAGCCCAGCACGGGTGCCACAGAGGTTCCATTGTAATGGACTTTGAATTGGGAAATGGAGGAGCGACAGCAATGCGGATGGCACAGTTGCAAAGCTGACTTTCTGCAGAAGAGGCACAGCTCCAGTTTTTTGCCCTGGCTCTTCGGCTGTGGGAGCAGAGGCCAACCGTTCGTGCTCTACTGCCTGGGATGCTGGGCAGCCCAGCACGGGTGCCAAAGATTTTCCATTGTAATGGACTTTGAGTTGGGAAATGGAAGAGCGACAGCAATGCGGATGGCACAGTTGCAAAGCTGACTTTCTGCACAAGAGGCACAGCTCAAGTTTTTTGCCCTGGCTCTTCGGCTGTGGGAGCAGAGGCCAACCGTTCATGCTCTACACTCTGGGATGCTGGGCAGCCCAGCACAGGTGCCACAGAGGTTCCATTGTAATGGACTTTGAGTTGGGAAATGGAGGAGCGACAGCAATGCGGATTGCACAGTTGCAAAGCTGACTTTCTGCAGAAGAGGCACAGCTCAAGTTTTTTGCCCTGGCTCTTCGGCTGTGGGAGCAGAGGCCAACCGTTCGTGCTCTACTCCCTGGGATGCTGGGCAGCCCAGCACGGGTGCCAAAGAGGTTCCATTGTAATGGACTTTGAGTTGGGAAATCGAGGAGCGACAGCAAAGCGGATGGCACCGTTGCAAAGGTGACTTTCTGCAGAAGAGGCACAGCTCAAGTTTTTTGCCCTGGCTCTTCGGCTGTGGGAGCAGAGGCCAACCGTTCGTGCTCTACTGCCTGGGATGCTGGGCAGCCGAGCACGGGTGCCTGAGAGGTTCCATTGTAATGGACTTTGAGTTGAGAAATCGAGGAGTGACAGCAATACGGATGGCACCGTTGCAAAGCTGACTTTCTGCAGAAGAGGCACAGCTCATGTTTTTTGCCCTGGCTCTTCGGCTGTGTGAGCAGAGGCCAACCGTTCGTGCTCTACTGCCTTGGATGCTGGGCAGCCCAGCACGGGTGCCAAAGAGGTTCCATTGTAATGGACTTTGAGTTGGGAAATCGAGGAGCGACAGCAATGCGCAGGGCACCATTGCACAGGTGACTTTCTGCAGAAGAGGCACAGCTCAAGTTTTTTGCCCTGGCTCTTTGGCTGTGGGAGCAGAGGCCAACCGTTCGTGCTCTACTGCCTGGGATGCTGGGCAGCCCAGCACGGGTGCCAAAGATTTTCCATTGTAATGGACTTTGAGTTGGGAAATGGAAGAGCGACAGCAATGTGGAGGGCATCGTTGCAAAGCTGACTTTCTGCAGAAGAGGCACAGCTCAAGCTTTTTGCCCTGGCTCTTCGTCTGTGGGAGCAGAGGCCAACCGTTCGTGCTCTACTTCCTGGGATGCTGGGCAGCCCAGCACGGGTGCCACAGAGGTTCCATTGTAATGGCCTTTGAGTTCGGAAATCGAGGATCCTCAGCAATGCGGATGGCACCGTTGCAAAGCTGACTTTCTGCAGAAGAGGCACAGCTCATGTTTTTTGCCCTGGCTCTTCGGCTGTGGGAGCAGAGGCCAACCGTTCGTGCTCTACTGCCTGGGATGCTGGGCAGCCCAGCACGGGTGCCAAAGAGGTTCCATTGTAATGGACTTTGAGTTGGGAAATCGAGGAGCGACAGCAATGCGCAGGGCACCATTGCACAGGTGACTTTCTGCAGAAGAGGCACAGCTCAAGTTTTTTGCCCTGGCTCTTCGGCTGTGGGAGCAGAGGCCAACCGTTCGTGCTCTACTGCCTGGGATGCTGGGCAGCCCAGCACGGGTGCCAAAGAGGTTCCATTGTAATGGACTTTGAGTTGGGAAATCGAGGAGCGACAGCAATGCGCAGGGCACCATTGCACAGGAGACTTTCTGCAGAAGAGACACAGCTCAAGTTTTTTGCCCTGGCTCTTTGGCTGTGGGAGCAGAGGCCAACAGTTCGTGTTCTACTCCCTGGGATGCTGGGCAGCCCAGCACGGGTGCCACAGAGGTTCCATTGTAATGGACTTTGAATTGGGAAATGGAGGAGCGACAGCAATGCGGATGGCACAGTTGCAAAGCTGACTTTCTGCAGAAGAGGCACAGCTCAAGGTTTTTGCCCTGGCTCTTCGGCTGTGGGAGCAGAGGCCAACCGTTCATGCTCTACTGCCTGGGATGCTGGGCAGCCCAGCACGGGTGCCAAAGATTTTCCATTGTAATGGACTTTGAGTTGGGAAATGGAAGAGCGACAGCAATGTGGATGGCACCGTTGCAAAGCTGACTTTCTGCAGAAGAGGCACAGCTCAAGCTTTTTGCCCTGGCTCTTCGGCTGTGGGAGCAGAGGCCAACCGTTCGTGCTCTACTTCCTGGGATGCTGGGCAGCCGAGCACAGGTGCCACAGAGGTTCCATTGTAATGGCCTTTGAGTTGGGAAATCGAGAATCCTCAGCAATGCGGATGGCACCGTTGCAAAGCTGACTTTCTGCAGAAGAGGCACAGCTCAAGTTTTTTGCCCTGGCTCTTCGGCTGTGGGAGCAGAGGCCAACCGTTCATGCTCTACTCCCTGGGATGCTGGGCAGCCCAGCACGGGTGCCAAAGAGGTTCCATTGTAATGGACTTTGAGTTGGGAAATGGAGGAGCGACAGCAATGCGGATGGCACAGTTGCAAAGCTGACTTTCTGCACAAGAGGCACAGCTCAAGTTTTTTGCCCTGGCTCTTCGGCTGTGGGAGCAGAGGCCAACCGTTCATGCTCTACTCTCTGGGATGCTGGGCAGCCCAGCACGGGTGCCAAAGAGGTTCCATTGTAATGGACTTTGAGTTGGGAAATGGAGGAGCGACAGCAATGCGGATTGCACAGTTGCAAAGCTGACTTTCTGCAGAAGA
Source organism: Psittacula echo (assembly GCF_963264785.1). Lineage (NCBI taxonomy): Eukaryota > Metazoa > Chordata > Aves > Psittaciformes > Psittacidae > Psittacula > Psittacula echo. Next base: position 35,265 of record NW_027664274.1, read on the forward strand.
GGCACAGCTCAAGTTTTTTGCCCTGGCTCTTCGGCTGTGGGAGCAGAGGCCAACCGTTCGTGCTCTACTGCCTGGGATGCTGGGCAGCCCAGCACGGGTGCCAAAGAGGTTCCATTGTAATGGACTTTGAGTTGGGAAATCGAGGAGCGACAGCAAAGCGGATGGCACCGTTGCAAAGGTGACTTTCTGCAGAAGAGGCACAGCTCAAGTTTTTTGCCCTGGCTCTTCGGCTGTGGGAGCAGAGGCCAACCGTTCGTGCTCTACTGCCTGGGATGCTGGGCAGCCGAGCACGGGTGCCTGAGAGGTTCCATTGTAATGGACTTTGAGTTGAGAAATCGAGGAGTGACAGCAATACGGATGGCACCGTTGCAAAGCTGACTTTCTGCAGAAGAGGCACAGCTCATGTTTTTTGCCCTGGCTCTTCGGCTGTGGGAGCAGAGGCCAACCGTTCGTGCTCTACTGCCTTGGATGCTGGGCAGCCCAGCACGGGTGCCAAAGAGGTTCCATTGTAATGGACTTTGAGTTGGGAAATCGAGGAGCGACAGCAATGCGCAGGGCACCATTGCACAGGTGACTTTCTGCAGAAGAGGCACAGCTCAAGTTTTTTGCCCTGGCTCTTTGGCTGTGGGAGCAGAGGCCAACCGTTCGTGCTCTACTGCCTGGGATGCTGGGCAGTCCAGCACGGGTGCCAAAGATTTTCCATTGTAATGGACTTTGAGTTGGGAAATGGAAGAGCGACAGCAATGTGGAGGGCATCGTTGCAAAGCTGACTTTCTGCAGAAGAGGCACAGTTCAAGCTTTTTGCCCTGGCTCTTCGTCTGTGGGAGCAGAGGCCAACCGTTCGTGCTCTACTTCCTGGGATGCTGGGCAGCCCAGCACGGGTGCCAAAGAGGTTCCATTGTAATGGCCTTTGAGTTCGGAAATCGAGGATCCTCAGCAATGCGGATGGCACCGTTGCAAAGCTGACTTTCTGCAGAAGAGGCACAGCTCAAGTTTTTTGCCCTGGCTCTTCGGCTGTGGGAGCAGAGGCCAACCGTTCATGCTCTACTCCCTGGGATGCTGGGCAGCCCAGCACGGGTGCCAAAGAGTTTCCATTGTAATGGACTTTGAGTTGGGAAATGGAGGAGCGACAGCAATGCGGATGGCACAGTTGCAAAGCTGACTTTCTGCACAAGAGGCACAGCTCAAGTTTTTTGCCCTGGCTCTTCGTCTGTGGGAGCAGAGGCCAACCGTTCGTGCTCTACTCTCTGGGATGCTGGGCAGCCGAGCACGGGTGCCAAAGAGGTTCCATTGTAATGGACTTTGAGTTGGGAAATGGAGGAGCGACAGCAATGCGGATGGCACAGTTGCAAAGCTGACTTTCTGCAGAAGAGGCACAGCTCAAGTTTTTTGCCCTGGCTCTTCGGCTGTGGGAGCAGAGGCCAACCGTTCGTGCTCTACTGCCTGGGACGATGGGCAGCTCAGCACGGGTGCCAGAGAGGTTCCATTGTAATGGGCTTTGAGTTGGGAAATGGAGGAGCGACAGCAATGCGGATGGCACCGTTGCAAAGCTGACTTTCTGCAGAAGAGGCACAGCTCAAGTTTTTTGCACTGGCTCTTCGGCTGTGGGAGCAGAGGCCAACCGTTCGTGCTCTACTGCCTGGGATGCTGGGCAGCCCAGCACGGGTGCGACAGAGGTTCCATTGTAATGGACTTTGAGTTGGGAAATCGAGGAGCGACAGCAATGCGGAGGGCACCATTGCACAGGTGACTTTCTGCAGAAGAGGAACAGCTCAAGTTTTTTGCCCTTGCTTATCGGCTGTGGGAGCAAAGGCCAACCGTTCGTGCTCTACTGCCTGGGATGCTGGGCAGCCGAGCACGGGTGCCAAAGATGTTCCATTGTAATGGACTTTGAGTTGGGAAATGGAGGAGCGACAGGAAAGCGGATGGCACCGTTCCACAGGTGACTTTCTGCAGAAGAGACACAGCTCAAGCTTTTTGCCCTGGCTCTTCGGCTGTGGGAGCAGAGGCCAATCGTTCGTGCTCTACTTCCTGGGATGCTGGGCAGCCGAGCACGGGTGCCACAGAGGTTCTATTGTAATGGCCTTTGAGTTCGGAAATCGAGGATCCTCAGCAATGCGGATGGCACCGTTGCACAGGTGACTTTCTGCAGAAGAGGCACAGCTCAAGTATTTTGCCCTGGCTCATTGGCTGTGGGAGCAGAGGCCAACCGTTCATGCTCTACTCCCTGGGATGCTGGGCAGCCCAGCACGGGTGCCAAAGAGGTTCCATTGTAATGGACTTTCAGTTGGGAAATGGAGGAATGACAGCAATGCGGATGGCACAGTTGCAAGGCTGACTTTCTGCAGAAGAGGCACAGCTCAAGTTTTTTGCCCTGGCTCTTCGGCTGTGGGAGCAGAGGCCAACCGTTTGTGCTCTACTGCCTGGGATGCTGGGCAGCCCAGCACGGGTGCCAAAGAGGTTCCATTGTAATGGACTTTGAGTTGGGAAATGGAGGAGCGACAGCAATGCGGATGGCACAGTTGCAAAGCTGACTTTCTGCACAAGAGGCACAGCTCAAGTTTTTTGCCCTGGCTCTTCGGCTGTGGGAGCAGAGGCCAACCGTTCGTGCTCTACTGCCTGGGACGCTGGGCAGCCCAGCACGGGTGCCAAAGAGGTTCCATTGTAATGGACTTTGAGTTGGGAAATCGAGGAGCGACAGCAATGCGGATGGCACCGTTGCAAAGCTGACTTTCTGCAGAAGAGGCACAGCTCAAGTTTTTTGCCCTGGCTCTTCGGCTGTGGGAGCAGAGGCCAACCGTTCGTGCTCTACTGCCTGGGATGCTGGGCAGCCGAGCACGGGTGCCTGAGAGGTTCCATTGTAATGGACTTTGAGTTGAGAAATCGAGGAGTGACAGCAATACGGATGGCACCGTTGCAAAGCTGACTTTCAGCAGAAGAGGCAGAGCTCATGTTTTTTGCCCTGGCTCTTCGGCTGTGGGAGCAGAGGCCAACCGTTCGTGCTCTACTGCCTGGGATGCTGGGCAGCCCAGCACGGGTGCCAAAGAGGTTCCATTGTAATGGACTTTGAGTTGGGAAATGGAGGAGCGACAGCAATGCGCAGGGCACCATTGCAAAGCTGACTTTCTGCAGAAGAGGCACAGCTCAAGTTTTTTGCCCTTGCTCTTTGGCTGTGGGAGCAGAGGCCAACAGTTCGTGCTCTACTCTCTGGGATGCTGGGCAGCCCAGCACGGGTGCCACAGAGGTTCCATTGTAATGGACTTTGAATTGGGAAATGGAGGAGCGACAGCAATGCGGATGGCACAGTTGCAAAGCTGACTTTCTGCAGAAGAGGCACAGCTCAAGGTTTTTGCCCTGGCTCTTCGGCTGTGGGAGCAGAGGCCAACCGTTCGTGCTCTACTGCCTGGGATGCTGGGCAGCCCAGCACGGGTGCCAAAGATTTTCCATTGTAATGGACTTTGAGTTGGGAAATGGAAGAGCGACAGCAATGTGGATGGCACCGTTGCAAAGCTGACTTTCTGCAGAAGAGGCACAGCTCAAGCTTTTTGCCCTGGCTCTTCGGCTGTGGGAGCAGAGGCCAACCGTTCGTGCTCTACTTCCTGGGATGCTGGGCAGCCGAGCACGGGTGCCAAAGAGGTTCCATTGTAATGGACTTTGAGTTTGGAAATCGAGGATCCTCAGCAATGCGGATGGCACCGTTGCAAAGCTGACTTTCTGCAGAAGAGGCACAGCTCAAGTTTTTTGCCCTGGCTTATCGGCTGTGGGAGCAGAGGCCAACCGTTCATGCTCTACTCCCTGGGATGCTGGGCAGCCCAGCACGGGTGCCAAAGAGGTTCCATTGTAATGGACTTTGAGTTGGGAAATGGAGGAGCGACAGCAATGCGGATGGCACAGTTGCAAAGCTGACTTTCTGCACAAGAGGCACAGCTCAAGTTTTTTGCCCTGGCTCTTCGGCTATGGGAGCAGAGGCCAACCGTTCATGCTCTACTCTCTGGGATGCTGGGCAGCCCAGCACGGGTGCCAAAGAGGTTCCATTGTAATGGACTTTGAGTTGGGAAATGGAGGAGCGACAGCAATGCGGATGGCACAGTTGCAAAGCTGACTTTCTGCAGAAGAGACACAGCTCAAGTTTTTTGCCCTGGCTCTTCGGCTGTGGGAGCAGAGGCCAACCGTTCGTGCTCTACTCCCTGGGATGCTGGGCAGCCCAGCACGGGTGCCAAAGAGGTTCCATTGTAATGGACTTTGAGTTGGGAAATCGAGGAGCGACAGCAAAGCGGATGGCACCGTTGCAAAGCTGACTTTCTGCAGAAGAGGCACAGCTCAAGTTTTTTGCCCTGGCTCTTCGGCTGTGGGAGCAGAGGCCAACCGTTCGTGCTCTACTGCCTGGGATGCTGGGCAGCCGAGCACGGGTGCCTGAGAGGTTCCATTGTAATGGACTTTGAGTTGAGAAATCGAGGAGTGACAGCAATACGGATGGCACCGTTGCAAAGCTGACTTTCAGCAGAAGAGGCAGAGCTCATGTTTTTTGCCCTGGCTCTTCGGCTGTGGGAGCAGAGGCTAACCGTTCGTGCTCTACTGCCTGGGATGCTGGGCAGCCCAGCACGGGTGCCAAAGAGGTTCCATTGTAATGGACTTTGAGTTGGGAAATCGAGGAGCGACAGCAATGCGCAGGGCACCATTGCACAGGTGACTTTCTGCAGAAGAGGCACAGCTCAAGTTTTTTGCCCTGGCTCTTTGGCTGTGGGAGCAGAGGCCAATCGTTCGTGCTCTACTTCCTGGGATGCTGGGCAGCCCAGCACGGGTGCCACAGAGGTTCTATTATAATGGCCTTTGAGTTCGGAAATCGAGGATCCTCAGCAATGCGGATGGCACCGTTGCACAGGTGACTTTCTGCAGAAGAGGCACAGCTCAAGTTTTTTGCCCTGGCTCTTCGGCTGTGGGAGCAGAGGCCAACCGTTCATGCTCTACTCCCTGGGATGCTGGGCAGCCCAGCACGGGTGCCAAAGAGGTTCCATTGTAATGGACTTTGAGTTGGGAAATGGAGGAATGACAGCAATGCGGATGGCACAGTTGCAAGGCTGACTTTCTGCAGAAGAGGCACAGCTCAAGTTTTTTGCCCTGGCTCTTCGGCTGTGGGAGCAGAGGCCAACCGTTTGTGCTCTACTGCCTGGGATGCTGGGCAGCCCAGCACGGGTGCCAAAGAGGTTCCATTGTAATGGACTTTGAGTTGGGAAATGGAGGAGCGACAGCAATGCGGATGGCACAGTTGCAAAGCTGACTTTCTGCACAAGAGGCACAGCTCAAGTTTTTTGCCCTGGCTCTTCGGCTGTGGGAGCAGAGGCCAACCGTTCGTGCTCTACTCCCTGGGACGCTGGGCAGCCCAGCACGGGTGCCAAAGAGGTTCCATTGTAATGGACTTTGAGTTGGGAAATCGAGGAGCGACAGCAATGCGGATGGCACCGTTGCAAAGCTGACTTTCTGCAGAAGAGGCACAGCTCAAGTTTTTTGCCCTGGCTCTTCGGCTGTGGGAGCAGAGGCCAACCGTTCGTGCTCTACTCCCTGGGATGCTGGGCAGCCCAGCACGGGTGCCTGAGAGGTTCCATTGTATTGGGCTTTGAGTTGGGAAATCGAGGAGCGACAGCAATGCGGATGGCACCGTTGCAAAGCTGACTTTCTGCAGAAGAGGCACAGTTCAAGTTTTTTGCCCTGGCTCTTCGTCTGCGGGAGCAGAGGCCAACCGTTCGTGCTCTACTGCCTGGGATGCTGGGCAGCCCAGCACGGGTGCCACAGAGGTTCCATTGTAATGGACTTTGAGTTGGGAAATCGAGGAGCGACAGCAAAGCGGATGGCACCGTTGCAAAGCTGACTTTCTGCAGAAGAGGCACAGCTCAAGTTTTTTGCCCTGGCTCTTCGGCTGTGGGAGCAGAGGCCAACCGTTCGTGCTCTACTGCCTGGGATGCTGGGCAGCCGAGCACGGGTGCCTGAGAGGTTCCATTGTAATGGACTTTGAGTTGAGAAATCGAGGAGTGACAGCAATACGGATGGCACCGTTGCAAAGCTGACTTTCAGCAGAAGAGGCAGAGCTCATGTTTTTTGCCCTGGCTCTTCGGCTGTGGGAGCAGAGGCCAACCGTTCGTGCTCTACTGCCTGGGATGCTGGGCAGCCCAGCACGGGTGCCAAAGAGGTTCCATTGTAATGGACTTTGAGTTGGGAAATCGAGGAGCGACAGCAATGCGCAGGGCACCATTGCACAGGTGACTTTCTGCAGAAGAGGCACAGCTCAAGTTTTTTGCCCTGGCTCTTTGGCTGTGGGAGCAGAGGCCAACAGTTCGTGCTCTACTCTCTGGGATGCTGGGCAGCCCAGCACGGGTGCCACAGAGGTTCCATTGTAATGGACTTTGAATTGGGAAATGGAGGAGCGACAGCAATGCGGATGGCACAGTTGCAAAGCTGACTTTCTGCAGAAGAGGCACAGCTCAAGGTTTTTGCCCTGGCTCTTCGGCTGTGGGAGCAGAGGCCAACCGTTCGTGCTCTACTGCCTGGGATGCTGGGCAGCCCAGCACGGGTGCCAAAGATTTTCCATTGTAATGGACTTTGAGTTGGGAAATGGAAGAGCGACAGCAATGCGGATGGCACCGTTGCAAAGCTGACTTTCTGCAGAAGAGGCACAGCTCAAGCTTTTTGCCCTGGCTCTTCGGCTGTGGGAGCAGAGGCCAACCGTTCGTGCTCTACTTCCTGGGATGCTGGGCAGCCGAGCACGGGTGCCACAGAGGTTCCATTGTAATGGACTTTGAGTTCGGAAATCGAGGATCCTCAGCAATGCGGATGGCACCGTTGCAAAGCTGACTTTCTGCAGAAGAGGCACAGCTCAAGTTTTTTGCCCTGGCTTATCGGCTGTGGGAGCAGAGGCCAACCGTTCATGCTCTACTCCCTGGGATGCTGGGCAGCCCAGCACGGGTGCCAAAGAAGTTCCATTGTAATGGACTTTGAGTTGGGAAATGGAGGAGCGACAGCAATGCGGATGGCACAGTTGCAAAGCTGACTTTCTGCAGAAGAGACACAGCTCAAGTTTTTTGCCCTGGCTCTTCGGCTGTGGGAGCAGAGGCCAACCGTTCGTGCTCTACTCCCTGGGATGCTGGGCAGCCCAGCACGGGTGCCAAAGAGGTTCCATTGTAATGGACTTTGAGTTGGGAAATCGAGGAGCGACAGCAAAGCGGATGGCACCGTTGCAAAGCTGACTTTCTGCAGAAGAGGCACAGCTCAAGTTTTTTGCCCTGGCTCTTCGGCTGTGGGAGCAGAGGCCAACCGTTCGTGCTCTACTGCCTGGGATGCTGGGCAGCCGAGCACGGGTGCCTGAGAGGTTCCATTGTAATGGACTTTGAGTTGAGAAATCGAGGAGTGACAGCAATACGGATGGCACCGTTGCAAAGCTGACTTTCAGCAGAAGAGGCAGAGCTCATGTTTTTTGCCCTGGCTCTTCGGCTGTGGGAGCAGAGGCCAACCGTTCGTGCTCTACTGCCTGGGATGCTGGGCAGCCCAGCACGGGTGCCAAAGAGGTTCCATTGTAATGGACTTTGAGTTGGGAAATCGAGGAGCGACAGCAATGCGCAGGGCACCATTGCACAGGTGACTTTCTGCAGAAGAGGCACAGCTCAAGTTTTTTGCCCTGGCTCTTTGGCTGTGGGAGCAGAGGCCAATCGTTCGTGCTCTACTTCCTGGGATGCTGGGCAGCCCAGCACGGGTGCCACAGAGGTTCTATTGTAATGGCCTTTGAGTTCGGAAATCGAGGATCCTCAGAAATGCGGATGGCACCGTTGCACAGGTGACTTTCTGCAGAAGAGGCACAGCTCAAGTTTTTTGCCCTGGCTCTTCGGCTGTGGGAGCAGAGGCCAACCGTTCATGCTCTACTCCCTGGGATGCTGGGCAGCCCAGCACGGGTGCCAAAGAGGTTCCATTGTAATGGACTTTCAGTTGGGAAATGGAGGAATGACAGCAATGCGGATGGCACAGTTGCAAGGCTGACTTTCTGCAGAAGAGGCACAGCTCAAGTTTTTTGCCCTGGCTCTTCGGCTGTGGGAGCAGAGGCCAACCGTTTGTGCTCTACTGCCTGGGATGCTGGGCAGCCGAGCACGGGTGCCAAAGAGGTTCCATTGTAATGGACTTTGAGTTGGGAAATGGAGGAGCGACAGCAATGCGGATGGCACAGTTGCAAAGCTGACTTTCTGCACAAGAGGCACAGCTCAAGTTTTTTGCCCTGGCTCTTCGGCTGTGGGAGCAGAGGCCAACCGTTCGTGCTCTACTCCCTGGGACGCTGGGCAGCCCAGCACGGGTGCCAAAGAGGTTCCATTGTAATGGACTTTGAGTTGGGAAATCGAGGAGCGACAGCAATGCGGATGGCACCGTTGCAAAGCTGACTTTCTGCAGAAGAGGCACAGCTCAAGTTTTTTGCCCTGGCTCTTCGGCTGTGGGAGCAGAAGCCAACCGTTCGTGCTCTACTCCCTGGGATGCTGGGCAGCCGAGCACGGGTGCCTGAGAGGTTCCATTGTAATGGGCTTTGAGTTGGGAAATCGAGGAGCGACAGCAATGCGGATGGCACCGTTGCAAAGCTGACTTTCTGCAGAAGAGGCACAGTTCAAGTTTTTTGCCCTGGCTCTTCGTCTGCGGGAGCAGAGGCCAACCGTTCGTGCTCTACTGCCTGGGATGCTGGGCAGCCCAGCACGGGTGCCACAGAGGTTCCATTGTAATGGACTTTGAGTTGGGAAATCGAGGAGCGACAGCAAAGCGGATGGCACCGTTGCAAAGCTGACTTTCTGCAGAAGAGGCACAGCTCAAGTTTTTTGCCCTGGCTCTTCGGCTGTGGGAGCAGAGGCCAACCGTTCGTGCTCTACTCCCTGGGATGCTGGGCAGCCCAGCACGGGTGCCAAAGAGGTTCCATTGTAATGGACTTTGAGTTGGGAAATCGAGGAGCGACAGCAAAGCGGATGGCACCGTTGCAAAGCTGACTTTCTGCAGAAGAGGCACAGCTCAAGTTTTTTGCCCTGGCTCTTCGGCTGTGGGAGCAGAGGCCAACCGTTCGTGCTCTACTGCCTGGGATGCTGGGCAGCCGAGCACGGGTGCCTGAGAGGTTCCATTGTAATGGACTTTGAGTTGAGAAATCGAGGAGTGACAGCAATACGGATGGCACCGTTGCAAAGCTGACTTTCAGCAGAAGAGGCAGAGCTCATGTTTTTTGCCCTGGCTCTTCGGCTGTGGGAGCAGAGGCTAACCGTTCGTGCTCTACTGCCTGGGATGCTGGGCAGCCCAGCACGGGTGCCAAAGAGGTTCCATTGTAATGGACTTTGAGTTGGGAAATCGAGGAGCGACAGCAATGCGCAGGGCACCATTGCACAGGTGACTTTCTGCAGAAGAGGCACAGCTCAAGTTTTTTGCCCTGGCTCTTTGGCTGTGGGAGCAGAGGCCAATCGTTCGTGCTCTACTTCCTGGGATGCTGGGCAGCCCAGCACGGGTGCCACAGAGGTTCTATTATAATGGCCTTTGAGTTCGGAAATCGAGGATCCTCAGCAATGCGGATGGCACCGTTGCACAGGTGACTTTCTGCAGAAGAGGCACAGCTCAAGTTTTTTGCCCTGGCTCTTCGGCTGTGGGAGCAGAGGCCAACCGTTCATGCTCTACTCCCTGGGATGCTGGGCAGCCCAGCACGGGTGCCAAAGAGGTTCCATTGTAATGGACTTTGAGTTGGGAAATGGAGGAATGACAGCAATGCGGATGGCACAGTTGCAAGGCTGACTTTCTGCAGAAGAGGCACAGCTCAAGTTTTTTGCCCTGGCTCTTCGGCTGTGGGAGCAGAGGCCAACCGTTTGTGCTCTACTGCCTGGGATGCTGGGCAGCCCAGCACGGGTGCCAAAGAGGTTCCATTGTAATGGACTTTGAGTTGGGAAATGGAGGAGCGACAGCAATGCGGATGGCACAGTTGCAAAGCTGACTTTCTGCACAAGAGGCACAGCTCAAGTTTTTTGCCCTGGCTCTTCGGCTGTGGGAGCAGAGGCCAACCGTTCGTGCTCTACTCCCTGGGACGCTGGGCAGCCCAGCACGGGTGCCAAAGAGGTTCCATTGTAATGGACTTTGAGTTGGGAAATCGAGGAGCGACAGCAATGCGGATGGCACCGTTGCAAAGCTGACTTTCTGCAGAAGAGGCACAGCTCAAGTTTTTTGCCCTGGCTCTTCGGCTGTGGGAGCAGAGGCCAACCGTTCGTGCTCTACTCCCTGGGATGCTGGGCAGCCCAGCACGGGTGCCTGAGAGGTTCCATTGTATTGGGCTTTGAGTTGGGAAATCGAGGAGCGACAGCAATGCGGATGGCACCGTTGCAAAGCTGACTTTCTGCAGAAGAGGCACAGTTCAAGTTTTTTGCCCTGGCTCTTCGTCTGCGGGAGCAGAGGCCAACCGTTCGTGCTCTACTGCCTGGGATGCTGGGCAGCCCAGCACGGGTGCCACAGAGGTTCCATTGTAATGGACTTTGAGTTGGGAAATCGAGGAGCGACAGCAAAGCGGATGGCACCGTTGCAAAGCTGACTTTCTGCAGAAGAGGCACAGCTCAAGTTTTTTGCCCTGGCTCTTCGGCTGTGGGAGCAGAGGCCAACCGTTCGTGCTCTACTGCCTGGGATGCTGGGCAGCCGAGCACGGGTGCCTGAGAGGTTCCATTGTAATGGACTTTGAGTTGAGAAATCGAGGAGTGACAGCAATACGGATGGCACCGTTGCAAAGCTGACTTTCAGCAGAAGAGGCAGAGCTCATGTTTTTTGCCCTGGCTCTTCGGCTGTGGGAGCAGAGGCCAACCGTTCGTGCTCTACTGCCTGGGATGCTGGGCAGCCCAGCACGGGTGCCAAAGAGGTTCCATTGTAATGGACTTTGAGTTGGGAAATCGAGGAGCGACAGCAATGCGCAGGGCACCATTGCACAGGTGACTTTCTGCAGAAGAGGCACAGCTCAAGTTTTTTGCCCTGGCTCTTTGGCTGTGGGAGCAGAGGCCAACAGTTCGTGCTCTACTCTCTGGGATGCTGGGCAGCCCAGCACGGGTGCCACAGAGGTTCCATTGTAATGGACTTTGAATTGGGAAATGGAGGAGCGACAGCAATGCGGATGGCACAGTTGCAAAGCTGACTTTCTGCAGAAGAGGCACAGCTCAAGGTTTTTGCCCTGGCTCTTCGGCTGTGGGAGCAGAGGCCAACCGTTCGTGCTCTACTGCCTGGGATGCTGGGCAGCCCAGCACGGGTGCCAAAGATTTTCCATTGTAATGGACTTTGAGTTGGGAAATGGAAGAGCGACAGCAATGTGGATGGCACCGTTGCAAAGCTGACTTTCTGCAGAAGAGGCACAGCTCAAGCTTTTTGCCCTGGCTCTTCGGCTGTGGGAGCAGAGGCCAACCGTTCGTGCTCTACTTCCTGGGATGCTGGGCAGCCGAGCACGGGTGCCACAGAGGTTCCATTGTAATGGACTTTGAGTTCGGAAATCGAGGATCCTCAGCAATGCGGATGGCACCGTTGCAAAGCTGACTTTCTGCAGAAGAGGCACAGCTCAAGTTTTTTGCCCTGGCTTATCGGCTGTGGGAGCAGAGGCCAACCGTTCATGCTCTACTCCCTGGGATGCTGGGCAGCCCAGCACGGGTGCCAAAGAAGTTCCATTGTAATGGACTTTGAGTTGGGAAATGGAGGAGCGACAGCAATGCGGATGGCACAGTTGCAAAGCTGACTTTCTGCAGAAGAGACACAGCTCAAGTTTTTTGCCCTGGCTCTTCGGCTGTGGGAGCAGAGGCCAACCGTTCGTGCTCTACTCCCTGGGATGCTGGGCAGCCCAGCACGGGTGCCAAAGAGGTTCCATTGTAATGGACTTTGAGTTGGGAAATCGAGGAGCGACAGCAAAGCGGATGGCACCGTTGCAAAGCTGACTTTCTGCAGAAGAGGCACAGCTCAAGTTTTTTGCCCTGGCTCTTCGGCTGTGGGAGCAGAGGCCAACCGTTCGTGCTCTACTGCCTGGGATGCTGGGCAGCCGAGCACGGGTGCCTGAGAGGTTCCATTGTAATGGACTTTGAGTTGAGAAATCGAGGAGTGACAGCAATACGGATGGCACCGTTGCAAAGCTGACTTTCAGCAGAAGAGGCAGAGCTCATGTTTTTTGCCCTGGCTCTTCGGCTGTGGGAGCAGAGGCCAACCGTTCGTGCTCTACTGCCTGGGATGCTGGGCAGCCCAGCACGGGTGCCAAAGAGGTTCCATTGTAATGGACTTTGAGTTGGGAAATCGAGGAGCGACAGCAATGCGCAGGGCACCATTGCACAGGTGACTTTCTGCAGAAGAGGCACAGCTCAAGTTTTTTGCCCTGGCTCTTTGGCTGTGGGAGCAGAGGCCAATCGTTCGTGCTCTACTTCCTGGGATGCTGGGCAGCCCAGCACGGGTGCCACAGAGGTTCTATTGTAATGGCCTTTGAGTTCGGAAATCGAGGATCCTCAGAAATGCGGATGGCACCCTTGCACAGGTGACTTTCTGCAGAAGAGGCACAGCTCAAGTTTTTTGCCCTGGCTCTTCGGCTGTGGGAGCAGAGGCCAACCGTTCATGCTCTACTCCCTGGGATGCTGGGCAGCCCAGCACGGGTGCCAAAGAGGTTCCATTGTAATGGACTTTCAGTTGGGAAATGGAGGAATGACAGCAATGCGGATGGCACAGTTGCAAGGCTGACTTTCTGCAGAAGAGGCACAGCTCAAGTTTTTTGCCCTGGCTCTTCGGCTGTGGGAGCAGAGGCCAACCGTTTGTGCTCTACTGCCTGGGATGCTGGGCAGCCGAGCACGGGTGCCAAAGAGGTTCCATTGTAATGGACTTTGAGTTGGGAAATGGAGGAGCGACAGCAATGCGGATGGCACAGTTGCAAAGCTGACTTTCTGCACAAGAGGCACAGCTCAAGTTTTTTGCCCTGGCTCTTCGGCTGTGGGAGCAGAGGCCAACCGTTCGTGCTCTACTCCCTGGGACGCTGGGCAGCCCAGCACGGGTGCCAAAGAGGTTCCATTGTAATGGACTTTGAGTTGGGAAATCGAGGAGCGACAGCAATGCGGATGGCACCGTTGCAAAGCTGACTTTCTGCAGAAGAGGCACAGCTCAAGTTTTTTGCCCTGGCTCTTCGGCTGTGGGAGCAGAAGCCAACCGTTCGTGCTCTACTCCCTGGGATGCTGGGCAGCCGAGCACGGGTGCCTGAGAGGTTCCATTGTAATGGGCTTTGAGTTGGGAAATCGAGGAGCGACAGCAATGCGGATGGCACAGTTGCAAAGCTGACTTTCTGCAGAAGAGGCACAGTTCAAGTTTTTTGCCCTGGCTCTTCGTCTGCGGGAGCAGAGGCCAACCGTTCGTGCTCTACTGCCTGGGATGCTGGGCAGCCCAGCACGGGTGCCACAGAGGTTCCATTGTAATGGACTTTGAGTTGGGAAATCGAGGAGCGACAGCAAAGCGGATGGCACCGTTGCAAAGCTGACTTTCTGCAGAAGAGGCACAGCTCAAGTTTTTTGCCCTGGCTCTTCGGCTGTGGGAGCAGAGGCCAACCGTTCGTGCTCTACTGCCTGGGATGCTGGGCAGCCGAGCACGGGTGCCTGAGAGGTTCCATTGTAATGGACTTTGAGTTGAGAAATCGAGGAGTGACAGCAATACGGATGGCACCGTTGCAAAGCTGACTTTCAGCAGAAGAGGCAGAGCTCATGTTTTTTGCCCTGGCTCTTCGGCTGTGGGAGCAGAGGCCAACCGTTCGTGCTCTACTGCCTGGGATGCTGGGCAGCCCAGCACGGGTGCCAAAGAGGTTCCATTGTAATGGACTTTGAGTTGGGAAATCGAGGAGCGACAGCAATGCGCAGGGCACCATTGCACAGGTGACTTTCTGCAGAAGAGGCACAGCTCAAGTTTTTTGCCCTGGCTCTTTGGCTGTGGGAGCAGAGGCCAACAGTTCGTGCTCTACTCTCTGGGATGCTGGGCAGCCCAGCACGGGTGCCACAGAGGTTCCATTGTAATGGACTTTGAATTGGGAAATGGAGGAGCGACAGCAATGCGGATGGCACAGTTGCAAAGCTGACTTTCTGCAGAAGAGGCACAGCTCAAGGTTTTTGCCCTGGCTCTTCGGCTGTGGGAGCAGAGGCCAACCGTTCGTGCTCTACTGCCTGGGATGCTGGGCAGCCCAGCACGGGTGCCAAAGATTTTCCATTGTAATGGACTTTGAGTTGGGAAATGGAAGAGCGACAGCAATGTGGATGGCACCGTTGCAAAGCTGACTTTCTGCAGAAGAGGCACAGCTCAAGCTTTTTGCCCTGGCTCTTCGGCTGTGGGAGCAGAGGCCAACCGTTCGTGCTCTACTTCCTGGGATGCTGGGCAGCCGAGCACGGGTGCCACAGAGGTTCCATTGTAATGGACTTTGAGTTCGGAAATCGAGGATCCTCAGCAATGTGGATGGCACCGTTGCAAAGCTGACTTTCTGCAGAAGAGGCACAGCTCAAGTTTTTTGCCCTGGCTTATCGGCTGTGGGAGCAGAGGCCAACCGTTCATGCTCTACTCCCTGGGATGCTGGGCAGCCCAGCACGGGTGCCAAAGAAGTTCCATTGTAATGGACTTTGAGTTGGGAAATGGAGGAGCGACAGCAATGCGGATGGCACAGTTGCAAAGCTGACTTTCTGCAGAAGAGGCACAGCTCAAGTTTTTTGCCCTGGCTCTTCGGCTGTGGGAGCAGAGGCCAACCGTTCATGCTCTACTCTCTGGGATGCTGGGCAGCCCAGCACGGGTGCCAAAGAGGTTCCATTGTAATGGACTTTGAGTTGGGAAATGGAGGATCGACAGCAATGCGGATGGCACAGTTGCAAAGCTGACTTTCTGCAGAAGAGGCACAGCTCAAGTTTTTTGCCCTGGCTCTTCGGCTGTGGGAGCAGAGGCCAACCGTTCGTGCTCTACTGCCTGGGATGCTGGGCAGCCCAGCACGGGTGCCAAAGAGGTTCCATTGTAATGGACTTTGAGTTGGGAAATCGAGGAGCGACAGCAAAGCGGATGGCACCGTTGCAAAGCTGACTTTCTGCAGAAGAGGCACAGCTCAAGTTTTTTGCCCTGGCTCTTCGGCTGTGGGAGCAGAGGCCAACCGTTCGTGCTCTACTGCCTGGGATGCTGGGCAGCCGAGCACGGGTGCCTGAGAGGTTCCATTGTAATGGACTTTGAGTTGAGAAATCGAGGAGTGACAGCAATACGGATGGCACCGTTGCAAAGCTGACTTTCAGCAGAAGAGGCAGAGCTCATGTTTTTTGCCCTGGCTCTTCGGCTGTGGGAGCAGAGGCCAACCGTTCGTGCTCTACTGCCTGGGATGCTGGGCAGCCCAGCACGGGTGCCAAAGAGGTTCCATTGTAATGGACTTTGAGTTGGGAAATCGAGGAGCGACAGCAATGCGCAGGGCACCATTGCACAGGTGACTTTCTGCAGAAGAGGCACAGCTCAAGTTTTTTGCCCTGGCTCTTTGGCTGTGGGAGCAGAGGCCAACAGTTCGTGCTCTACTCCCTGGGATGCTGGGCAGCCCAGCACGGGTGCCACAGAGGTTCCATTGTAATGGACTTTGAATTGGGAAATGGAGGAGCGACAGCAATGCGGATGGCACAGTTGCAAAGCTGACTTTCTGCAGAAGAGGCACAGCTCAAGGTTTTTGCCCTGGCTCTTCGGCTGTGGGAGCAGAGGCCAACCGTTCGTGCTCTACTGCCTGGGATGCTGGGCAGCCCAGCACGGGTGCCAAAGATTTTCCATTGTAATGGACTTTGAGTTGGGAAATGGAAGAGCGACAGCAATGTGGATGGCACCGTTGCAAAGCTGACTTTCTGCAGAAGAGGCACAGTTCAAGCTTTTTGCCCTGGCTCTTCGGCTGTGGGAGCAGAGGCCAACCGTTCGTGCTCTACTTCCTGGGATGCTGGGCAGCCGAGCACGGGTGCCACAGAGGTTCCATTGTAATGGCCTTTGAGTTCGGAAATCGAGGATCCTCAGCAATGCGGATGGCACCGTTGCAAAGCTGACTTTCTGCAGAAGAGGCACAGCTCAAGTTTTTTGCCCTGGCTCTTCGGCTGTGGGAGCAGAGGCCAACCGTTCATGCTCTACTCCCTGGGATGCTGGGCAGCCCAGCACGGGTGCCAAAGAGGTTCCATTGTAATGGACTTTGAGTTGGGAAATGGAGGAGCGACAGCAATGCGGATGGCACAGTTGCAAAGCTGACTTTCTGCACAAGAGGCACAGCTCAAGTTTTTTGCCCTGGCTCTTCGGCTGTGGGAGCAGAGGCCAACCGTTCATGCTCTACTGCCTGGGATGCTGGGCAGCCCAGCACGGGTGCCAAAGAGGTTCCATTGTAATGGACTTTGAGTTGGGAAATGGAGGAGCGACAGCAATGCGGATGGCACAGTTGCAAAGCTGACTTTCTGCAGAAGAGGCACAGCTCAAGTTTTTTGCCCTGGCTCTTCGGCTGTGGGAGCAGAGGCCAACCGTTCGTGCTCTACTGCCTGGGACGCTGGGCAGCCCAGCACGGGTGCCAAAGAGGTTCCATTGTAATGGAATTTGAGTTGGGAAATCGAGGAGCGACAGCAAAGCGGATGGCACCGTTGCAAAGCTGACTTTCTGCAGAAGAGGCACAGCTCAAGTTTTTTGCCCTGGCTCTTCGGCTGTGGGAGCAGAGGCCAACCGTTCGTGCTCTACTCCCTGGGATGCTGGGCAGCCGAGCACGGGTGCCTGAGAGGTTCCATTGTAATGGACTTTGAGTTGAGAAATCGAGGAGTGACAGCAATGTGGATGGCACCGTTGCAAAGCTGACTTTCAGCAGAAGAGGCAGAGCTCATGTTTTTTGCCCTGGCTCTTCGGCTGTGGGAGCAGAGGCCAACCGTTCGTGCTCTACTGCCTGGGATGCTGGGCAGCCCAGCACGGGTGCCAAAGAGGTTCCATTGTAATGGACTTTGAGTTGGGAAATCGAGGAGCGACAGCAATGTGCAGGGCACCATTGCACAGGTGACTTTCTGCAGAAGAGGCACAGCTCAAGTTTTTTGCCCTGGCTCTTTGGCTGTGGGAGCAGAGGCCAACAGTTCGTGCTCTACTCCCTGGGATGCTGGGCAGCCCAGCACGGGTGCCACAGAGGTTCCATTGTAATGGACTTTGAATTGGGAAATGGAGGAGCGACAGCAATGCGGATGGCACAGTTGCAAAGCTGACTTTCTGCAGAAGAGGCACAGCTCAAGGTTTTTGCCCTGGCTCTTCGGCTGTGGGAGCAGAGGCCAACCGTTCGTGCTCTACTGCCTGGGATGCTGGGCAGCCCAGCACGGGTGCCAAAGATTTTCCATTGTAATGGACTTTGAGTTGGGAAATGGAAGAGCGATAGCAATGTGGATGGCACCGTTGCAAAGCTGACTTTCTGCAGAAGAGGCACAGTTCAAGCTTTTTGCCCTGGCTCTTCGGCTGTGGGAGCAGAGGCCAACCGTTCGTGCTCTACTTCCTGGGATGCTGGGCAGCCCAGCACGGGTGCCACAGAGGTTCCATTGTAATGGCCTTTGAGTTCGGAAATCGAGGATCCTCAGCAATGCGGATGGCACCGTTGCAAAGCTGACTTTCTGCAGAAGAGGCACAGCTCAAGTTTTTTGCCCTGGCTCTTCGGCTGTGGGAGCAGAGGCCAACCGTTCATGCTCTACTCCCTGGGATGCTGGGCAGCCCAGCACGGGTGCCAAAGAGGTTCCATTGTAATGGACTTTGAGTTGGGAAATGGAGGAGCGACAGCAATGCGGATGGCACAGTTGCAAAGCTGACTTTCTGCAGAAGAGGCACAGCTCAAGTTTTTTGCCCTGGCTCTTCGGCTGTGGGAGCAGAGGCCAACCGTTCATGCTCTACTCTCTGGGATGCTGGGCAGCCCAGCACGGGTGCCAAAGAGGTTCCATTGTAATGGACTTTGAGTTGGGAAATGGAGGAGCGACAGCAATGCGGATGGCACAGTTGCAAAGCTGACTTTCTGCAGAAGAGGCACAGCTCAAGTTTTTTGCCCTGGCTCTTCGGCTGTGGGAGCAGAGGCCAACCGTTCGTGCTCTACTGCCTGGGACGCTGGGCAGCCCAGCACGGGTGCCAAAGAGGTTCCATTGTAATGGACTTTGAGATGGGAAATGGAGGAGCGACAGCAATGCGGATGGCACCGTTGCAAAGGTGACTTTCTGCAGAAGAGACACAGCTCAAGTTTTTTGCCCTGGCTCTTCGTCTGTGGGAGCAGAGGCCAACCGTTCATGCTCTACTCCCTGGGATGCTGGGCAGCCCAGCACGGGTGCCAAAGAGGTTCCATTGTAATGGACTTTGAGTTGGGAAATGGAGGAGCGACAGCAAAGCGGATGGCACCGTTGCAAAGCTGACTTTCTGCAGAAGAGGCACAGCTCAAGCTTTTTGCCCTGGCTCTTCGGCTGTGGGAGCAGAGGCCAACCGTTCGTGCTCTTCTGCCTGGGATGCTGGGCAGCCCAGCACGGGTGTTAAAGAGGTTCCATTGTAATGGACTTTGAGTTGGGAAATCGAGGATCCTCAGCAATGCGGATGGCACCATTGCAAAGCTGACTTTCTGCAGAAGAGGCACAGCTCAAGTTTTTTGCCCTGGCTCTTCGTCTGTGGGAGCAGAGGCCAACCGTTCGTGCTCTACTGCCTGGGATGCTGGGCAGCCCAGCACGGGTGCCAAAGAGGTTCCATTGTAATGGACTTTGAGTTGGGAAATGGAGGAGCGACAGCAAAGCGGATGGCACCGTTGCAAAGCTGACTTTCTGCAGAAGAGGCACAGCTCAAGTTTTTTGCCCTGGCTCTTCGGCTGTGGGAGCAGAGGCCAACCGTTCGTGCTCTACTGCCTGGGATGCTGGGCAGCCGAGCACGGGTGTTAAAGAGGTTCCATTGTAATGGACTTTGAGTTGGGAAATCGAGGATCCTCAGCAATGCGGATGGCACCGTTGCAAAGCTGACTTTCTGCAGAAGAGGCACAGCTCAAGTTTTTTGCCCTGGCTCTTCGGCTGTGGGAGCAGAGGCCAACCGTTCGTGCTCTACTGCCTGGGATGCTGGGCAGCCCAGCACGGGTGCCAAAGAGGTTCCATTGTAATGGACTTTGAGTTGGGAAATCGAGGATCCTCAGCAATGCGGATGGCACCGTTGCAAAGCTGATTTTCTGCAGAAGAGGCACAGCTCAAGTTTTTTGCCCTGGCTCTTTGGCTGTGGGAGCAGAGGCCAACCGTTCGTGCTCTACTCCCTGGGATGCTGGGCAGCCCAGCACGGGTGCCAGAGAGGTTCCATTGTAATGGACTTTGAATTGGGAAATCGAGGAGCGACAGCAATGCGGATGACACAGTTGCAAAGCTGACTTTCTGCAGAAGAGGCACAGCTCAAGGTTTTTTGCCCTGGCTCTTCGGCTGTGGGAGCAGAGGCTAACCGTTTGTGCTCTACTCCCTGGGATGCTGGGCAGCCCAGCACGGGTGCCAAAGAGGTTCCATTGTAATGGACTTTGAGTTGGGAAATGGAGGAGCGACAGCAATGTGGATGGCACCGTTGCAAAGCTGACTTTCTGCAGAAGAGGCACAGCTCAAGTTTTTTGCCCTGGCTCTTTGGCTGTGGGAGCAGAGGCCAACCGTTCGTGCTCTACTGCCTGGGATGCTGGGCAGCCGAGCACGGGTGCCAAAGAGGTTCTATTGTAATGGACTTTGAGTTGGGAAATGGAGTAGCGACAGCAATGCGGATGGCACAGTTGCAAAGCTGACTTTCTGCAGAAGAGACACAGCTCAAGTTTTTTGCCCTGGCTCTTTGGCTGTGGGAGCAGAGGCCAACCGTTCGTGCTCTACTGCCTGGGACGCTGGGCAGCCGAGCACGGGTGCCAAAGAGGTTCCATTGTAATGGACTTTGAGTTGGGAAATCGAGGAGCGACAGCAATGCGGATGGCACCGTTGCAAAGCTGACTTTCTGCAGAAGAGGCACAGCTCAAGTTTTTTGCCCTGGCTCTTCG
The DNA here is from genome assembly GCF_963264785.1 of Psittacula echo. Classification (NCBI taxonomy): domain Eukaryota; kingdom Metazoa; phylum Chordata; class Aves; order Psittaciformes; family Psittacidae; genus Psittacula; species Psittacula echo. The sequence continues at coordinate 55,291 of NW_027664274.1, forward strand.
GCTGTGGGAGCAGAGGCCAACCGTTCGTGCTCTACTCCCTGGGATGCTGGGCACCCGAGAACGGGTGCCAAAGAGGTTCCATTGTAATGGACTTTGAGTTGGGAAATCGAGGAGCGATAGCAATGCGGAGGGCACCGTTGCAAAGCTGACTTTCTGCAGAAGAGGCACAGCTCAAGTTTTTTGCCCTGGCTCTTCGGCTGTGGGAGCAGAGGCCAACCGTTCGTGCTCTACTGCCTGGGATGCTGGGCAGCCGAGCACGGGTGCCAAAGAGGTTCCATTGTAATGGACTTTGAGTTGAGAAATCGAGGAGTGACAGCAATACGGATGGCACCGTTGCAAAGCTGACTTTCAGCAGAAGAGGCACAGCTCATGTTTTTTGCCCTGGCTCCTCGGCTGTGGGAGCAGAGGCCAACCGTTCGTGCTCTACTGCCTGGGATGCTGGGCAGCCCAGCACGGGTGCCAAAGAGGTTCCATTGTAATGGACTTTGAGTTGGGAAATCGAGGAGCGACAGCAATGCGCAGGGCACCATTGCACAGGTGACTTTCTGCAGAAGAGGCACAGCTCAAGTTTTTTGCCCTGGCTCTTTGGCTGTGGGAGCAGAGGCCAACAGTTCGTGCTCTACTCTCTGGGATGCTGGGCAGCCCAGCACGGGTGCCACAGAGGTTCCATTGTAATGGACTTTGAATTGGGAAATGGAGGAGCGACAGCAATGCGGATGGCACCGTTGCAAAGCTGACTTTCTGCAGAAGAGGCACAGCTCAAGGTTTTTGCCCTGGCTCTTCGGCTGTGGGAGCAGAGGCCAACCGTTCGTGCTCTACTGCCTGGGATGCTGGGCAGCCCAGCACGGGTGCCAAAGATTTTCCATTGTAATGGACTTTGAGTTGGGAAATGGAAGAGCGATAGCAATGTGGATGGCACCGTTGCAAAGCTGACTTTCTGCAGAAGAGGCACAGTTCAAGCTTTTTGCCCTGGCTCTTCGGCTGTGGGAGCAGAGGCCAACCGTTCGTGCTCTACTTCCTGGGATGCTGGGCAGCCCAGCACGGGTGCCAAAGAGGTTCCATTGTAATGGCCTTTGAGTTCGGAAATCGAGGATCCTCAGCAATGCGGATGGCACCGTTGCAAAGCTGACTTTCTGCAGAAGAGGCACAGCTCAAGTTTTTTGCCCTGGCTCTTCGGCTGTGGGAGCAGAGGCCAACCGTTCATGCTCTACTCCCTGGGATGCTGGGCTGCCCAGCACGGGTGCCAAAGAGGTTCCATTGTAATGGACTTTGAGTTGGGAAATGGAGGAGCGACAGCAATGCGGATGGCACAGTTGCAAAGCTGACTTTCTGCACAAGAGGCACAGCTCAAGTTTTTTGCCCTGGCTCTTCGGCTGTGGGAGCAGAGGCCAACCGTTCATGCTCTACTCTCTGGGATGCTGGGCAGCCCAGCACGGGTGCCAAAGAGGTTCCATTGTAATGGACTTTGAGTTGGGAAATGGAGGAGCGACAGCAATGCGGATGGCACAGTTGCAAAGCTGACTTTCTGCAGAAGAGGCACAGCTCAAGTTTTTTGCCCTGGCTCTTCGGCTGTGGGAGCAGAGGCCAACCGTTCGTGCTCTACTGCCTGGGACGCTGGGCAGCCGAGCACGGGTGCCAAAGAGGTTCCATTGTAATGGACTTTGAGATGGGAAATCGAGGAGCGACAGCAATACGGATGGCACAGTTGCAAAGTTGACTTTCTGCAGAAGAGGCACAGCTCAAGTTTTTTGCCCTGGCTCTTCGGCTGTGGGAGCAGAGGCCAACCGTTCGTGCTCTACTCCTTGGGATGCTGGGCAGCCCAGCACGGGTGCCAGAGAGGTTCCATTGTAATGGACTTTGAGTTGGGAAATGGAGGAGCGACAGCAATGCGGATGGCACCGTTGCAAAGGTGACTTTCTGCAGAAGAGGCACAGCTCAAGTTTTTTGCCCTGGCTCTTTGGCTGTGGGAGCAGAGGCCAACCGTTCGTGCTCTACTCCCTGGGATGCTGGGCAGCCCAGCACGGGTGCCAAAGAGGTTCCATTGTAATGGACTTTGAGTTGGGAAATGGAGGAGTGACAGCAATGCGGATGGCACCGTTGCAAAGGTGACTTTCTGCAGAAGAGGCACAGCTCAAGTTTTTTGCCCTGGCTCTTCGTCTGTGGGAGCAGAGGCCAACCGTTCATGCTCTACTCCCTGGGATGCTGGGCAGCCCAGCACGGGTGCCAAAGAGGTTCCATTGTAATGGACTTTGAGTTGGGAAATCGAGGAGCGACAGCAAAGCGGATGGCACCGTTGCAAAGGTGACTTTCTGCAGAAGAGGCACAGCTCAAGCTTTTTGCCCTGGCTCTTCGGCTGTGGGAGCAGAGGCCAACCGTTCGTGCTCTACTCTCTGGGATGCTGGGCAGCCGAGCACGGGTGTTAAAGAGGTTCCATTGTAATGGACTTTGAGTTGGGAAATCGAGGATCCTCAGCAATGCGGATGGCACCATTGCAAAGCTGACTTTCTGCAGAAGAGGCACAGCTCAAGTTTTTTGCCCTGGCTCTTCGGCTGTGGGAGCAGAGGCCAACCGTTCGTGCTCTACTGCCTGGGATGCTGGGCAGCCCAGCACGGGTGCCAAAGAGGTTCCATTGTAATGGACTTTGAGTTGGGAAATCGAGGATCCTCAGCAATGCGGATGGCACCGTTGCAAAGCTGATTTTCTGCAGAAGAGGCACAGCTCAAGTTTTTTGCCCTGGCTCTTTGGCTGTGGGAGCAGAGGCCAACAGTTCGTGCTCTACTCCCTGGGATGCTGGGCAGCCCAGCACGGGTGCCAGAGAGGTTCCATTGTAATGGACTTTGAATTGGGAAATCGAGGAGCGACAGCAATGCGGATGGCACAGTTGCAAAGCTGACTTTCTGCAGAAGAGGCACAGCACAAGGTTTTTTGCCCTGGCTCTTCGGCTGTGGGAGCAGAGGCCAACCGTTTGTGCTCTACTCCCTGGGATGCTGGGCAGCCCAGCACGGGTGCCAAAGAGGTTCCATTGTAATGGACTTTGAGTTGGGAAATGGAGGAGCGACAGCAATGTGGATGGCACCGTTGCAAAGCTGACTTTCTGCACAAGAGGCACAGCTCAAGTTTTTTGCCCTGGCTCTTTGGCTGTGGGAGCAGAGGCCAACCGTTCGTGCTCTACTCTCTGGGATGCTGGGCAGCCGAGCACGGGTGCCAAAGAGGTTCCATTGTAATGGACTTTGAGTTGGGAAATGGAGGAGCGACAGCAATGCGGATGGCACAGTTGCAAAGCTGACTTTCTGCAGAAGAGACACAGCTCAAGTTTTTTGCCCTGGCTCTTTGGCTGTGGGAGCAGAGGCCAACCGTTCGTGCTCTACTGCCTGGGACGCTGGGCAGCCGAGCACGGGTGCCAAAGAGGTTCCATTGTAATGGACTTTGAGTTGGGAAATCGAGGAGCGACAGCAATGCGGATGGCACCGTTGCAAAGCTGACTTTCTGCAGAAGGGGCACAGCTCAAGTTTTTTGCCCTGGCTCTTCGGCTGTGGGAGCAGAGGCCAACCGTTCGTGCTCTACTCCCTGGGATGCTGGGCACCCGAGCACGGGTGCCAAAGAGGTTCCATTGTAATGGACTTTGAGTTGGGAAATCGAGGAGCGATAGCAATGCGGAGGGCACCGTTGCAAAGCTGACTTTCTGCAGAAGAGGCACAGCTCAAGTTTTTTGCCCTGGCTTATCGGCTGTGGGAGCAAAGGCCAACCGTTCGTGCTCTACTCCCTGGGATGCTGGGCAGCCCAGCACGGATGCCAAAGATTTTCCATTGTAATGGACTTTGAGTTGGGAAATGGAGGAGCGACAGCAAAGCTGATGGCACCGTTCCACAGGTGACTTTCTGCAGAAGAGACATAGCTCAAGCTTTTTGCCCTGGCTCTTCGGCTGTGGGAGCAGAGGCCAACCTTTCATGCTCTACTGCCTGGGATGCTGGGCAGCCCAGCACGGGTGCCACAGAGGTTCTATTGTAATGGCCTTTGAGTTTGGAAATCGAGGATCCTCAGCAATGCGGATGGCTCAGTTGCAAAGCTGACTTTCTGCAGAAGAGGCACAGCTCAAGTTTTTTGCCCTGGCTCTTCGTCTGTGGGAGCAGAGGCCAACCGTTCGTGCTCTACTCCCTGGGATGCTGGGCAGCCCAGCACGGGTGCCAAAGAGGTTCCATTGTAATGGACTTTGAGTTGGGAAATCGAGGAGCGACAGCAATACGGATGGCACCGTTGCAAAGCTGACTTTCTGCAGAAGAGGCACAGTTCAAGTTTTTTGCCCTGGCTCTTCGGCTGTGGGAGCAGAGGCCAACCGTTCGTGCTCTACTCCCTAGGATGCTGGGCAGCCGAGCACGGGTGCCAGAGAGGTTCCATTGTAATGGGCTTTGAGTTGGGAAATCGAGGAGCGACAGCAATGCGGATGGCACCGTTGCACAGGTGACTTTCTGCAGAAGAGGCACAGCTCAAGTTTTTTGCCCTGGCTCTTCGGCTGTGGGAGCAGAGGCCAACCGTTCGTGCTCTACTGCCTGGGATGCTGGGCAGCCCAGCACGGGTGCCAAAGAGGTTCCATTGTAATGGACTTTGAGTTGGGAAATCGAGGAGCGACAGCAAAGCGGTTGGCACCGTTGCAAAGCTGACTTTCTGCATAACAGGCACAGCTCAAGTTTTTTGCCCTGGCTCTTCGGCTGTGGGAGCAGAGGCCAACCGTTCGTGCTCTACTGCCTAGGATGCTGGGCAGCCCAGCACGGGTGCCAAAGAGGTTCCATTGTAATGGACTTTGAGTTGGGAAATCGAGGAGTGACAGCAATACGGATGGCACCGTTGCAAATCTGACTTTCAGCAGAAGAGGCACAGCTCCAGTTTTTTGCCCTGGCTCTTTGGCTGTGGGAGCAGAGGCCAACCGTTCGTGCTCTACTCCCTGGGATGCTGGGCAGCCCAGCACGGGTGCCAAAGAGGTTCCATTGTAATGGACTTTGAGTTGCGAAATCGAGGAGCGACAGCAATGCGGATGGCACCGTTGCACAGGTGACTTTCTGCAGAAGAGACACAGCTCAAGCTTTTTGCCCTGGCTCTTCGGCTGTGGGAGCAAAGGCCAACCGTTCGTGCTCTACTGCCTGGGATGCTGGGCAGCCCAGCACGGGTGCAAACAGGTTCCATTGTAATGGACTTTGAGTTGGGAAATCGAGGAGCGACAGCAATGCGGATGGCACCGTTGCACAGGTGACTTTCTGCAGAAGAGGCACAGCTCCAGTTTTTTGCCCTGGCTCTTCGGCTGTGGGAGCAGAGGCCAACCGTTCGTGCTCTACTCCCTGGGATGCTGGGCAGCCCAGCACGGGTGCCAAAGAGGTTCCATTGTAATGGAGTTTGAGTTGGCAAATGGAGGAGCGACAGCAAAGCGGATGGCACCGTTGCAAAGCTGACTTTCTGCAGAAGAGACACATCTCAAGTTTTTTGCCCTGGCTCTTCGGCTGTGGGAGCAGAGGCCAACCGTTCGTGCTCTACTCCCTGGGATGCTGGGCAGCCCAGCACGGGTGCCAAAGAGGTTCCATTGTAATGGACTTTGAGTTGGGAAATCGAGGATCCTCAGCAATGCGGATGGCACCGTTGCAAAGCTGACTTTCTGCAGAAGAGGCACAGCTCAAGCTTTTTGCCCTGGCTCTTCGGCTGTGGGAGCACAGGCCAACCGTTCGTGCTCTACTGCCTGGGATGCTGGGCAGCCCAGCACGGGTGCCAAAGAGGTTCCATTGTAATGGACTTTGAGTTGGGAAATGGAGGAGTGACAGCAATGCGGATGGCACCGTTGCACAGGTCACTTTCTGCAGAAGAGGCACAGCTCAAGTTTTTTGCCCTGGCTCTTCGGCTGTGGGAGCAGAGGCCAGCCGTTCGTGCTCTACTCCCTGGGATGCTGGGCAGCCCAGCACGGGTGCCAAAGAGGTCCCATTGTAATGGACTTTGAGTTGGGAAATGGAGGAGTGACAGCAAAGCGGATGGCACCGTTGCAAAGCTGACTTTCTGCAGAAGAGGCACAGCTCAAGTTTTTTGCCCTGGCTCTTCGGCTGTGGGAGCAGAGGCCAGCCGTTCGTGCTCAACTCCCTGGGATGCTGGGCTGCCCAGCACGGGTGCCAAAGAGGTTCCATTGTAATGGACTTTGAGTTGGGAAATCGAGGAGCGACAGCAAAGCGGATGGCACCGTTGCAAAGCTGACTTTCTGCAGAAGAGGCACAGCTCAAGTTTTTTGCCCTGGCTCTTCGGCTGTGGGAGCAGAGGCCAACCGTTCGTGCTCTACTCCCTGGGATGCTGGGCAGCCCAGCACGGGTGCCAAAGAGGTTCCATTGTAATGGACTTTGAGTTGGGAAATGGAAGAGCGACAGCAAAGCGGATGGCACCGTTGCAAAGCTGACTTTCTGCAGAAGAGGCACAGCTCAAGTTTTTTGCCCTGGCTCTTCGGCTGTGGGAGCAGAGGCCAACCGTTCGTGCTCTACTCCCTGGGATGCTGGGCAGCCCAGCACGGGTGCCAGAGAGGTTCCATTGTAATGGACTTTGAGTTGGGAAATCGAAGAGCGACAGCAAAGCGGATGGCACCGTTGCAAAGCTGACTTTCTGCAGAAGAGGCACAGCTCAAGTTTTTTGCCCTGGCTCTTCGGCTGTGGGAGCAGAGGCCAACCGTTCATGCTCTACTGCCTGGGATGCTGGGCAGCCCAGCACGGGTGCCAAAGAGGTTCCATTGTAATGGACTTTGAGTTGGGAAATGGAGGAGCGACAGCAAAGCAGATGGCACCGTTGCAAAGCTGACTTTCTGCACAAGATTCACAGCTCAAGTTTTTTGCCCTGGCTCTTCGGCTGTGGGAGCAGAGGCCAACCGTTCGTGCTCTACTCCCTGGGATGCTGGGCTGCCCAGCACGGGTGCCAAAGAGGTTCCATTGTAATGGACTTTGAGTTGGGAAATCGAAGAGCGACAGCAAAGTGGATGGCACCGTTGCAAAGCTGACTTTCAGCAGAAGAGGCACAGCTCAAGTTTTTTGCCCTGGCTCTTCGTCTGTGGGAGCAGAGGCCAACCGTTCGTGCTCTACTCCCTGGGATGCTGGGCAGCCCAGCACGGGTGCCAAAGAGGTTCCATTGTAATGGACTTTGAGTTGGGAAATCGAGGAGCGACAGCAAAGTGGATGGCACCGTTGCACAGGTGACTTTCTGCAGAAGAGACACAGCTCAAGTTTTTTGCCCTGGCTCTTCGGCTGTGGGAGCAGAGGCCAACCGTTCGTGCTCTACTCCCTGGGATGCTGGGCAGCCCAGCACGGGTGCCAAAGAGGTTCCATTGTAATGGACTTTGAGTTGGGAAATCGAGGAGCGACAGCAAAGCGGATGGCACTGTTGCAAAGGTGAGTTTCTGCAGAAGAGGCACAGCTCCAGTTTTTTGCCCTGGCTCTTCGGCTGTGGGAGCAGAGGCCAACCGTTCGTGCTCTACTCCCTGGGATGCTGGGCAGCCCAGCACGGGTGCCAAAGAGGTTCCATTGTAATGGACTTTGAGTTGGCAAATGGAGGAGCGACAGCAAAGCGGATGGCACCGTTGCAAAGCTGACTTTCTGCAGAAGAGACACAGCTCAAGTTTTTTGCCCTGGCTCTTCGGCTGTGGGAGCAGAGGCCAACCGTTCGTGCTCTACTGCCTGGGATGCTGGGCAGCCCAGCACGGGTGCCAAAGAGGTTCCATTGTAATGGACTTTGAGTTGGGAAATGGAGGAGCGACAGCAAAGCGGATGGCACCGTTGCAAAGCTGACTTTCTGCAGAAGAGGCACAGCTCAAGTTTTTTGCCCTGGCTCTTCGGCTGTGGGAGCAGAGGCCAACCGTTCGTGCTCTACTGCCTGGGATGCTGGGCAGCCCAGCACGGGTGCCAAAGAGGTTCCATTGTAATGGACATTGAGTTGGGAAATGGAGGAGCGACAGCAAAGCGGATGGCACCGTTGCAAAGGTGACTTTCTGCAGAAGAGGCACATCTCAAGTTTTTTGCCCTGGCTCTTCGGCTGTGGGAGCAGAGGCCAACCGTTCGTGCTCTACTCCCTGGGATGCTGGGCAGCACAGCACGGGTGCCAAAGAGGTTCCATTGTAATGGACTTTGAGTTGGGAAATCGAGGATCCTCAGAAATGCGGATGGCACCGTTGCAAAGCTGACTTTCTGCAGAAGAGACACAGCTCAAGTTTTTTGCCCTGGCTCTTCGGCTGTGGGAGCAGAGGCCAGCCGTTCGTGCTCTACTCCTTGGGATGCTGGGCAGCCGAGCACGGGTGCCAGAGAGTTTCCATTGTAATGGGCTTTGAGTTGGGAAATCGAGGAGCGACAGCAATGCGGATGGCACCGTTGCACAGGTGACTTTCTGCAGAAGAGGCACAGCTCAAGTTTTTTGCCCTGGCTCTTCGGCTGTGGGAGCAGAGGCCAACCGTTCGTGCTCTACTGCCTGGGATGCTGGGCAGCCCAGCACGGGTGCCAGAGAGGTTCCATTGTAATGGACTTTGAGTTGGGAAATCGAGGAGCGACAGCAAAGCGGTTGGCACCGTTGCAAAGGTGACTTTCTGCAGAAGAGGCACAGCTCAAGTTTTTTGCCCTGGCTCTTCGGCTGTGGGAGCAGAGGCCAACCATTCGTGCTCTACTGCCTAGGATGCTGGGCAGCCCAGCACGGGTGCCAAAGATGTTCCATTGTAATGGACTTTGAGTTGGGAAATCGAGGAGGGACAGCAATACGGATGGCACCGTTGCAAATCTGACTTTCAGCAGAAGAGGCACAGCTCCAGTTTTTTGCCCTGGCTCTTTGGCTGTGGGAGCAGAGGCCAACCGTTCGTGCTCTACTCCCTGGGATGCTGGGCAGCCCAGCACGGGTGCCAAAGAGGTTCCATTGTAATGGAGTTTGAGTTGGCAAATGGAGGAGCGACAGCAAAGCGGATGGCACCGTTGCAAAGCTGACTTTCTGCAGAAGAGACACAGCTCAAGTTTTTTGCCCTTGCTCTTCGGCTGTGGGAGCAGAGGCCAACCGTTCGTGCTCTACTGCCTGGGATGCTGGGCAGCCCAGCACGGGTGCCAAAGAGGTTCCATTGTAATGGACTTTGAGTTGGGAAATCGAGGATCCTCAGCAATGCGGATGGCACCGTTGCAAAGGTGACTTTCTGCAGAAGAGGCACAGCTCAAGCTTTTTGCCCTGGCTCTTCGGCTGTGGGAGCACAGGCCAACCGTTCGTGCTCTACTGCCTGGGATGCTGGGCAGCCCAGCACGGGTGCCAAAGAGGTTCCATTGTAATGGACTTTGAGTTGGGAAATGGAGGAGCGACAGCAATGCGGATGGCACCGTTGCACAGGTCACTTTCTGCAGAAGAGACACAGCTCAAGTTTTTTGCCCTGGCTCTTCGGCTGTGGGAGCAAAGGCCAACCGTTCGTGCTCTACTCCCTGGGATGCTGGGCAGCCCAGCACGGGTGCCAAAGAGGTTCCATTGTAATGGACTTTGAGTTGGGAAATGGAGGAGCGACAGCAAAGCAGATGGCACCGTTGCAAAGCTGACTTTCTGCACAAGATTCACAGCTCAAGTTTTTTGCCCTGGCTCTTCGGCTGTGGGAGCAGAGGCCAACCGTTCGTGCTCTACTCCCTGGGATGCTGGGCTGCCCAGCACGGGTGCCAAAGAGGTTCCATTGTAATGGACTTTGAGTTGGGAAATCGAAGAGCGACAGCAAAGTGGATGGCACCGTTGCAAAGCTGACTTTCAGCAGAAGAGGCACAGCTCAAGTTTTTTGCCCTGGCTCTTCGGCTGTGGGAGCAGAGGCCAACCGTTCGTGCTCTACTGCCTGGGATGCTGGGCAGCCCAGCACGGGTGCCAAAGAGGTTCCATTGTAATGGACTTTGAGTTGGGAAATGGAGGAGCGACAGCAAAGCGGATGGCACCGTTGCAAAGCTGACTTTCTGCAGAAGAGACACAGCTCAAGCTTTTTGCCCTGGCTCTTCGGCTGTGGGAGCAGAGGCCAGCCGTTCGTGCTCTACTCCCTGGGATGCTGGGCAGCCGAGCACGGGTGCCAAACAGGTCCCACTGTAATGGACTTTGAGTTGGGAAATGGAGGAGTGACAGCAAAGCGGATGGCACCGTTGCAAAGCTGACTTTCTGCAGAAGAGGCACAGCTCAAGTTTTTTGCCCTGGCTCTTCGGCTGTGGGAGCAGAGGCCAACCGTTCGTGCTCTACTGCCTGGGATGCTGGGCAGCCCAGCACGGGTGCCAGAGAGGTTCCATTGTAATGGACTTTGAGTTGGGAAATCGAAGAGCGACAGCAAAGCGGATGGCACCGTTGCAAAGCTGACTTTCTGCAGAAGAGGCACAGCTCAAGTTTTTTGCCCTGGCTCTTCGGCTGTGGGAGCAGAGGCCAACCGTTCATGCTCTACTGCCTGGGATGCTGGGCAGCCCAGCACGGGTGCCAAAGATGTTCCATTGTAATGGACTTTGAGTTGGGAAATGGAGGAGCGACAGCAATGCGGATGGCACCGTTGCAAAGCTGACTTTCTGCAGAAGAGGCACAGCTCAAGTTTTTTGCCCTGGCTCTTCGGCTGTGGGAGCAGAGGCCAGCCGTTCGTGCTCAAATCCCTGGGATGCTGGGCTACCCAGCACAGGTGCCAAAGAGGTTCCATTGTAATGGACTTTGAGTTCGGAAATCGAGGAGCGACAGCAATGCGGATGGCACCATTGCACAGGTGACTTTCTGCAGAAGAGACACAGCTCAAGTTTTTTGCCCTGGCTCTTCGGCTGTGGGAGCAGAGGCCAACCGTTCGTGCTCTACTGCCTGGGATGCTGGGCAGCCCAGCACGGGTGCCAAAGAGGTTCCATTGTAATGGACTTTGAGTTGGGAAATCGAGGAGCGACAGCAAAGCGGATGGCACTGTTGCAAAGGTGAGTTTCTGCAGAAGAGGCACAGCTCCAGTTTTTTGCCCTGGCTCTTCGGCTGTGGGAGCAGAGGCCAACCGTTCGTGCTCTACTGCCTGGGATGCTGGGCAGCCCAGCACGGGTGCCAAAGAGGTTCCATTGTAATGGACTTTGAGTTGGGAAATCGAGGAGCGACAGCAAAGCGGATGGCACTGTTGCAAAGGTGAGTTTCTGCAGAAGAGGCACAGCTCAAGCTTTTTGCCCTGGCTCTTCGGCTGTGGGAGCACAGGCCAACCGTTCGTGCTCTACTGCCTGGGATGCTGGGCAGCCCAGCACGGGTGCCAAAGAGGTTCCATTGTAATGGACTTTGAGTTGGGAAATGGAGGAGTGACAGCAATGCGGATGGCACCGTTGCACAGGTCACTTTCTGCAGAAGAGACACAGCTCAAGTTTTTTGCCCTGGCTCTTCGGCTGTGGGAGCAAAGGCCAACCGTTCGTGCTCTACTCCCTGGGATGCTGGGCAGCCCAGCACGGGTGCCAAAGAGGTTCCATTGTAATGGACTTTGAGTTGGGAAATGGAGGAGCGACAGCAAAGCAGATGGCACCGTTGCAAAGCTGACTTTCTGCACAAGATTCACAGCTCAAGTTTTTTGCCCTGGCTCTTCGGCTGTGGGAGCAGAGGCCAACCGTTCGTGCTCTACTCCCTGGGATGCTGGGCTGCCCAGCACGGGTGCCAAAGAGGTTCCATTGTAATGGACTTTGAGTTGGGAAATCGAAGAGCGACAGCAAAGTGGATGGCACCGTTGCAAAGCTGACTTTCAGCAGAAGAGGCACAGCTCAAGTTTTTTGCCCTGGCTCTTCGGCTGTGGGAGCAGAGGCCAACCGTTCGTGCTCTACTGCCTGGGATGCTGGGCAGCCCAGCACGGGTGCCAAAGAGGTTCCATTGTAATGGACTTTGAGTTGGGAAATGGAGGAGCGACAGCAAAGCGGATGGCACCGTTGCAAAGCTGACTTTCTGCAGAAGAGACACAGCTCAAGCTTTTTGCCCTGGCTCTTCGGCTGTGGGAGCAGAGGCCAGCCGTTCGTGCTCTACTCCCTGGGATGCTGGGCAGCCGAGCACGGGTGCCAAACAGGTCCCACTGTAATGGACTTTGAGTTGGGAAATGGAGGAGTGACAGCAAAGCGGATGGCACCGTTGCAAAGCTGACTTTCTGCAGAAGAGGCACAGCTCAAGTTTTTTGCCCTGGCTCTTCGGCTGTGGGAGCAGAGGCCAGCCGTTCGTGCTCAACTCCCTGGGATGCTGGGCTGCCCAGCACGGGTGCCAAAGAGGTTCCATTGTAATGGACTTTGAGTTGGGAAATCGAGGAGCGACAGCAAAGCGGATGGCACCGTTGCAAAGCTGACTTTCTGCAGAAGAGGCACAGCTCAAGTTTTTTGCCCTGGCTCTTCGGCTATGGGAGCAGAGGCCAACCGTTCGTGCTCTACTCCCTGGGATGCTGGGCAGCCCAGCACGGGTGCCAAAGAGGTTCCATTGTAATGGACTTTGAGTTGGGAAATCGAGGAGCGACAGCAAAGCGGATGGCACCGTTGCAAAGCTGACTTTCTGCAGAAGAGGCACAGCTCAAGTTTTTTGCCCTGGCTCTTCGGCTGTGGGAGCAGAGGCCAACCGTTCGTGCTCTACTGCCTGGGATGCTGGGCAGCCCAGCACGGGTGCCAGAGAGGTTCCATTGTAATGGACTTTGAGTTGGGAAATCGAAGAGCGACAGCAAAGCGGATGGCACCGTTGCAAAGCTGACTTTCTGCAGAAGAGGCACAGCTCAAGTTTTTTGCCCTGGCTCTTCGGCTGTGGGAGCAGAGGCCAACCGTTCATGCTCTACTGCCTGGGATGCTGGGCAGCCCAGCACGGGTGCCAAAGATGTTCCATTGTAATGGACTTTGAGTTGGGAAATGGAGGAGCGACAGCAATGCAGATGGCACCGTTGCAAAGCTGACTTTCTGCAGAAGAGGCACAGCTCAAGTTTTTTGCCCTGGCTCTTCGGCTGTGGGAGCAGAGGCCAGCCGTTCGTGCTCAAATCCCTGGGATGCTGGGCTACCCAGCACAGGTGCCAAAGAGGTTCCATTGTAATGGACTTTGAGTTCGGAAATCGAGGAGCGACAGCAATGCGGATGGCACCATTGCACAGGTGACTTTCTGCAGAAGAGACACAGCTCAAGTTTTTTGCCCTGGCTCTTCGGCTGTGGGAGCAGAGGCCAACCGTTCGTGCTCTACTGCCTGGGATGCTGGGCAGCCCAGCACGGGTGCCAAAGAGGTTCCATTGTAATGGACTTTGAGTTGGGAAATCGAGGAGCGACAGCAAAGCGGATGGCACTGTTGCAAAGGTGACTTTCTGCAGAAGAGGCACAGCTCCAGTTTTTTGCCCTGGCTCTTCGGCTGTGGGAGCAGAGGCCAACCGTTCGTGCTCTACTCCCTGGGATGCTGGGCAGCCCAGCACGGGTGCCAAAGAGGTTCCATTGTAATGGACTTTGAGTTGGGAAATGGAGGAGCGACAGCAAAGCGGATGGCACCGTTGCAAAGCTGACTTTCTGCAGAAGAGGCACAGCTCCAGTTTTTTGCCCTGGCTCTTCGGCTGTGGGAGCAGAGGCCAACCGTTCATGCTCTACTGCCTGGGATGCTGGGCAGCCCAGCACGGGTGCCAAAGATGTTCCATTGTAATGGACTTTGAGTTGGGAAATGGAGGAGCGACAGCAATGCAGATGGCACCGTTGCAAAGCTGACTTTCTGCAGAAGAGGCACAGCTCAAGTTTTTTGCCCTGGCTCTTCGGCTGTGGGAGCAGAGGCCAGCCGTTCGTGCTCAAATCCCTGGGATGCTGGGCTACCCAGCACGGGTGCCAAAGAGGTTCCATTGTAATGGACTTTGAGTTCGGAAATCGAGGAGCGACAGCAATGCGGATGGCACCATTGCACAGGTGACTTTCTGCAGAAGAGACACAGCTCAAGTTTTTTGCCCTGGCTCTTCGGCTGTGGGAGCAGAGGCCAACCGTTCGTGCTCTACTGCCTGGGATGCTGGGCAGCCCAGCACGGGTGCCAAAGAGGTTCCATTGTAATGGACTTTGAGTTGGGAAATCGAGGAGCGACAGCAAAGCGGATGGCACTGTTGCAAAGGTGAGTTTCTGCAGAAGAGGCACAGCTCCAGTTTTTTGCCCTGGCTCTTCGGCTGTGGGAGCAGAGGCCAACCGTTCGTGCTCTACTGCCTGGGATGCTGGGCAGCCCAGCACGGGTGCCAAAGAGGTTCCATTGTAATGGACTTTGAGTTGGGAAATGGAGGAGCGACAGCAAAGCGGATGGCACCGTTGCAAAGCTGACTTTCTGCAGAAGAGACACAGCTCAAGTTTTTGCCCTGGCTCTTCGGCTGTGGGAGCAGAGGCCAACCGTTCGTGCTCTACTGCCTGGGATGCTGGGCAGCCCAGCACGGGTGCCAAAGATGTTCCATTGTAATGGACTTTGAGTTGGGAAATGGAGGAGCGACAGCAAAGCGGATGGCACCGTTGCAAAGCTGACTTTCTGCAGAAGAGGCACAGCTCAAGTTTTTTGCCCTGGCTCTTCGGCTGTGGGAGCAGAGGCCAACCGTTCGTGCTCTACTCCCTGGGATGCTGGGCTACCCAGCACAGGTGCCAAAGAGGTTCCATTGTAATGGACTTTGAGTTCGGAAATCGAGGAGCGACAGCAATGCGGATGGCACCATTGCACAGGTGACTTTCTGCAGAAGAGACACAGCTCAAGTTTTTTGCCCTGGCTCTTCGGCTGTGGGAGCAGAGGCCAACCGTTCGTGCTCTACTGCCTGGGATGCTGGGCAGCCCAGCACGGGTGCCAAAGAGGTTCCATTGTAATGGACTTTGAGTTGGGAAATCGAGGAGCGACAGCAAAGCGGATGGCACTGTTGCAAAGGTGACTTTCTGCAGAAGAGGCACAGCTCCAGTTTTTTGCCCTGGCTCTTCGGCTGTGGGAGCAGAGGCCAACCGTTCGTGCTCTACTCCCTGGGATGCTGGGCAGCCCAGCACGGGTGCCAAAGAGGTTCCATTGTAATGGACTTTGAGTTGGGAAATGGAGGAGCGACAGCAAAGCGGATGGCACCGTTGCAAAGCTGACTTTCTGCAGAAGAGGCACAGCTCAAGTTTTTTGCCCTGGCTCTTCGGCTGTGGGAGCAGAGGCCAACCGTTCATGCTCTACTGCCTGGGATGCTGGGCAGCCCAGCACGGGTGCCAAAGATGTTCCATTGTAATGGACTTTGAGTTGGGAAATGGAGGAGCGACAGCAATGCAGATGGCACCGTTGCAAAGCTGACTTTCTGCAGAAGAGGCACAGCTCAAGTTTTTTGCCCTGGCTCTTCGGCTGTGGGAGCAGAGGCCAGCCGTTCGTGCTCAAATCCCTGGGATGCTGGGCTACCCAGCACGGGTGCCAAAGAGGTTCCATTGTAATGGACTTTGAGTTCGGAAATCGAGGAGCGACAGCAATGCGGATGGCACCATTGCACAGGTGACTTTCTGCAGAAGAGACACAGCTCAAGTTTTTTGCCCTGGCTCTTCGGCTGTGGGAGCAGAGGCCAACCGTTCGTGCTCTACTGCCTGGGATGCTGGGCAGCCCAGCACGGGTGCCAAAGAGGTTCCATTGTAATGGACTTTGAGTTGGGAAATCGAGGAGCGACAGCAAAGCGGATGGCACTGTTGCAAAGGTGAGTTTCTGCAGAAGAGGCACAGCTCCAGTTTTTTGCCCTGGCTCTTCGGCTGTGGGAGCAGAGGCCAACCGTTCGTGCTCTACTGCCTGGGATGCTGGGCAGCCCAGCACGGGTGCCAAAGAGGTTCCATTGTAATGGACTTTGAGTTGGGAAATGGAGGAGCGACAGCAAAGCGGATGGCACCGTTGCAAAGCTGACTTTCTGCAGAAGAGACACAGCTCAAGTTTTTGCCCTGGCTCTTCGGCTGTGGGAGCAGAGGCCAACCGTTCGTGCTCTACTGCCTGGGATGCTGGGCAGCCCAGCACGGGTGCCAAAGATGTTCCATTGTAATGGACTTTGAGTTGGGAAATGGAGGAGCGACAGCAAAGCGGATGGCACCGTTGCAAAGCTGACTTTCTGCAGAAGAGGCACAGCTCAAGTTTTTTGCCCTGGCTCTTCGGCTGTGGGAGCAGAGGCCAACCGTTCGTGCTCTACTCCCTGGGATGCTGGGCAGCCCAGCACGGGTGCCAAAGAGGTTCCATTGTAATGGACTTTGAGTTGGGAAATGGAGGAGCGACAGCAAAGCGGATGGCACCGTTGCAAAGGTGACTTTCTGCAGAAGAGGCACATCTCAAGTTTTTTGCCCTGGCTCTTCGGCTGTGGGAGCAGAGGCCAACCGTTCGTGCTCTACTCCCTGGGATGCTGGGCAGCCCAGCACGGGTGCCAAAGAGGTTCCATTGTAATGGACTTTGAGTTGGCAAATGGAGGAGCGACAGCAAAGCGGATGGCACCGTTGCAAAGCTGACTTTCTGCAGAAGAGGCACAGCTCCAGTTTTTTGCCCTGGCTCTTCGGCTGTGGGAGCAGAGGCCAACCGTTCGTGCTCTACTCTCTGGGATGCTGGGCAGCCCAGCACGGGTGCCAAAGAGGTTCCATTGTAATGGACTTTGAGTTGGGAAATGGAGGAGCGACAGCAAAGCGGATGGCACCGTTGCAAAGGTGACTTTCTGCAGAAGAGGCACAGCTCAAGTTTTTTGCCCTGGCTCTTCGGCTGTGGGAGCAGAGGCCAACCGTTCGTGCTCTACTCCCTGGGATGCTGGGCAGCCCAGCACGGGTGCCAAAGAGGTTCCATTGTAATGGACTTTGAGTTGGGAAATGGAGGAGCGACAGCAAAGCGGATGGCACCGTTGCAAAGGTGACTTTCTGCAGAAGAGGCACAGCTCAAGTTTTTTGCCCTGGCTCTTCGGCTGTGGGAGCAGAGGCCAACCGTTCGTGCTCTACTGCCTGGGATGCTGGGCAGCCCAGCACGGGTGCCAAACAGGTTCCATTGTAATGGACTTTGAGTTGGGAAATCGAGGATCCTCAGAAATGCGGATGGCACCGTTGCAAAGCTGACTTTCTGCAGAAGAGGCACAGCTCAAGTTTTTTGCCCTGGCTCTTCGGCTGTGGGAGCAGAGGCCAGCCGTTCGTGCTCTACTCCTTGGGATGCTGGGCAGCCGAGCACGGGTGCCAAACAGGTCCCATTGTAATGGACTTTGAGTTGGGAAATGGAGGAGTGACAGCAATGCGGATGGAACCGTTGCAAAGCTGACTTTC
Source organism: Psittacula echo (assembly GCF_963264785.1). Classification (NCBI taxonomy): domain Eukaryota; kingdom Metazoa; phylum Chordata; class Aves; order Psittaciformes; family Psittacidae; genus Psittacula; species Psittacula echo. The sequence continues at coordinate 72,495 of NW_027664274.1, forward strand.
TGCAGAAGAGGCACAGCTCAAGTTTTTTGCCCTGGCTCTTCGGCTGTGGGAGCAGAGGCCAGCCGTTCGTGCTCAACTCCCTGGGATGCTGGGCTGCCCAGCACAGGTGCCAAAGAGGTTCCATTGTAATGGACTTTGAGTTGGGAAATCGAGGCGCGACAGCAAAGCGGATGGCACCGTTGCAAAGCTGACTTTCTGCAGAAGAGGCACAGCTCAAGTTTTTTGCCCTGCCTCTTCGGCTGTGGGAGCAGAGGCCAACCGTTCGTGCTCTACTCCCTGGGATGCTGGGCAGCCCAGCACGGGTGCCAAAGAGGTTCCATTGTAATGGACTTTGAGTTGGGAAATCGAAGAGCGACAGCAAAGCGGATGGCACCGTTGCAAAGCTGACTTTCTGCAGAAGAGGCACAGCTCAAGATTTTTGCCCTGGCTCTTCGGCTGTGGGAGCAGAGGCCAACCGTTCGTGCTCTACTGCCTGGGATGCTGGGCAGCCCAGCACGGGTGCCAGAGAGGTTCCATTGTAATGGACTTTGAGTTGGGAAATCGAAGAGCGACAGCAAAGCGGATGGCACCGTTGCAAAGCTGACTTTCTGCAGAAGAGGCACAGGTCCAGTTTTTTGCCCTGGCTCTTCGGCTGTGGGAGCAGAGGCCAAACTTTCGTTCTCTACTCCCTGGGATGCTGGGCAGCCGAGCACGGGTGCCAAAGAGGTTCCATTGTAATGGACTTTGAGTTGGGAAATCGAGGAGCGACAGCAATGCGGATGGCACCGTTGCACAGGTGACTTTCTGCAGAAGAGACACAGCTCAAGTTTTTTGCCCTGGCTCTTCGGCTGTGGGAGCAGAGGGCAGCCGTTCGTGCTCTACTGCCTGGGATGCTGGGCTGCCCAGCACGGGTGCCAAAGAGGTTCCATTGTAATGGACTTTGAGTTGGGAAATCGAGGAGCGACAGCAATGCGGATGGCACCGTTGCAAAGCTGACTTTCTGCAGAAGAGACACAGCTCAAGTTTTTTGCCCTGGCTCTTCGGCTGTGGGAGCAGAGGGCAGCCGTTCGTGCTCTACTGCCTGGGATGCTGGGCTGCCCAGCACGGGTGCCAAAGAGGTTCCATTGTAATGGACTTTGAGTTGGGAAATGGAGGAGCGACAGCAAAGCGGATGGCACCGTTGCAAAGCTGACTTTCTGCAGAAGAGGCACAGCTCAAGTTTTTTGCCCTGGCTCTTCGGCTGTGGGAGCAGAGGCCAACCGTTCGTGCTCTACTGCCTGGGATGCTGGGCAGCCCAGCACGGGTGCCAAAGATGTTCCATTGTAATGGACTTTGAGTTGCGAAATGGAGGAGCGACAGCAATGCGGATGGCACCGTTGCACAGGTGACTTTCTGCAGAAGAGACACAGCTCAAGTTTTTTGCCCTGGCTCTTCGGCTGTGGGAGCAGAGGCCAACCGTTCGTGCTCTACTGCCTGGGATGCTGGGCAGCCCAGCACTGGTGCAAACAGGTTCTATTGTAATGGACTTTGAGTTGGGAAATGGAGGAGTGACAGCAATGCGGATGGCACCGTTGCAAAGCTGACTTTCTGCAGAAGAGGCACAGCTCAAGCTTTTTGCCCTGACTCTTCGGCTGTGGAACACAAGCCAACCGTTCGTGCTCTACTGCCTGGGATGCTGGGCAGCCCAGCACGGGTGCCAAAGAGGTTCCATTGTAATGGACTTTGAGTTGGGAAATCGAAGAGCAACAGCAAAGTGGATGGCACCGTTGCAAAGCTGACTTTCTGCAGAAGAGGCACAGCTCAAGTTTTTTGCCCTGGCTCTTCGGCTGTGGGAGGAGAGGCCAACCGTTCGTGCTCTACTCCCTGGGATGCTGGGCAGCCGAGCACGGGTGCCAAACAGGTTCCATTGTAATGGACTTTGAGTTGGGAAATGGAGGAGTGACAGCAATGCGGATGGCACCGTTGCAAAGCTGACTTTCTGCAGAAGAGGCACAGCTCAAGCTTTTTGCCCTGGCTCTTCGGCTGTGGGAGCAGAGGCCAGCCGTTCGTGCTCTACTGCCTGGGATGCTGGGCAGCCCAGCACGGGTGCCAAAGAGGTTCCATTGTAATGGACTTTGAGTTGGGAAATCGAAGAGTGACAGCAAAGCGGATGGCACTGTTGCAAAGGTGACTTTCTGCAGAAGAGGCACAGCTCCAGTTTTTTGCCCTGGCTCTTCGGCTGTGGGAGCAGAGGCCAACCGTTCGTGCTCTACTCCCTGGGATGCTGGGTAGCCCAGCACGGGTGCCAAAGAGGTTCCATTGTAATGGACTTTGAGTTGGGAAATGGAGGAGCGACAGCAAAGCGGATGGCACCGTTGCAAAGCTGACTTTCTGCAGAAGAGGCACAGCTCAAGTTTTTTGCCCTGGCTCTTCGGCTGTGGGAGCAGAGGCCAACCGTTCGTGCTCTACTGCCTGGGATGCTGGGCAGCCCAGCACGGGTGCCACAGAGGTTCCATTGTAATGGACTTTGAGTTGAGAAATCGAGGATCCTCAGCAATGCGGATGGCACCGTTGCAAAGCTGACTTTCTGCAGAAGAGGCACAGCTCAAGGTTTTTGCCCTGGCTCTTCAGCTGTGGGAGCAGAGGCCAACCGTTCGTGCTCTACTGCCTGGGATGCTGGGCAGCCCAGCACGGGTGTCAAAGAGGTTCCATTGTAATGGACTTTGAGTTGGGAAATGGAGGAGCGACAGCAATGCGGATGGCACCGTTGCAAAGGTGACTTTCTGCAGAAGAGGCACAGCTCAAGTTTTTTGCCCTGCCTCTTCGTCTGTGGGAGCAGAGGCCAACCGTTCATGCTCTACTCCCTGAGATGCTGGGCAGCCCAGCACGGGTGCCAAAGAGGTTCCATTGTAATGGACTTTGAGTTGGGAAATGGAGGAGCGACAGCAATGCGGATGGCTCATTTGCAAAGCTGACTTTCTGCAGAAGAGGCACATCTCAAGTTTTTTGCCCTGGCTCTTCGGCTGTGTGAGCAGAGGCCAACCGTTCGTGCTCTACTGCCTGGGACGCTGGGCAGCCCAGCACGGATGCCAAAGATGTTCCATTGTAATGGACTTTGAGTTGGGAAATGGAGGAGCGACAGCAAAGCGGATGGCACCGTTCCACAGGTGACTTTCTGCAGAAGAGACACAGCTCAAGCTTTTTGCCCTGGCTCTTCGGCTGTTGGAGCAGAGGCCAACCGTTCGTGCTCTACTTCCTGGGATGCTGGGCAGCCCAGCACGGGTGTCACAGAGGTTCCATTGTAATGGCCTTTGAGTTCGGAAATCGAGGATCCTCAGCAATGCGGATGGCACCGTTGCAAAGCTGACTTTCTGCAGAAGAGGCACAGCTCAAGTTTTTTGCCCTGCCTCTTCGTCTGTGGGAGCAGAGGCCAACCGTTCATGCTCTACTCCCTGGGATGCTGGGCAGCCCAGCACGGGTGCCAAACAGGTTCCATTGTAATGGACTTTGAGTTGGGAAATGGAGGAGCGACAGCAATGCAGATGGCACAGTTGCAAAGCTGACTTTCTGCAGAAGAGGCACAGCTCAAGTTTTTTGCCCTGGCTCTTCGGCTGTGGGAGCAGAGGCCAACCGTTCGTGCTCTACTCTCTGGGATGCTGGGCAGCCCAGCACGGGTGCCAAAGAGGTTCCATTGTAATGGACTTTGAGTTGGGAAATCGAAGAGCGACAGCAATGCGGATGGCACAGTTGCAAAGCTGACTTTCTGCAGAAGAGGCACAGCTCAAGTTTTTTGCCCTGGCTCTTCGGCTGTGGGAGCAGAGGCCAACCGTTCGTGCTCTACTGCCTGGGATGCTGGGCAGCCCAGCACGGGTGCCAAAGAGGTTCCATTGTAATGGACTTTGAGTTGGGAAATCGAGGAGCGACAGCAATACGGATGGCACCGTTGCAAAGCTGACTTTCTGCAGAAGAGGCACAGCTCAAGTTTTTTGCCCTGGCTCTTCGGCTGTGGGAGCAGAGGCCAACCGTTCGTGCTCTACTCCCTGGGATGCTGGGCAGCCCAGCACGGGTGCCAAAGAGGTTCCATTGTAATGGACTTTGAGTTGGGAAATCGAGGAGCGACAGCAATGCGGAGGGCACCATTGCACAGGTGACTTTCTGCAGAAGAGGCACAGCTCCAGTTTTTTGCCCTGGCTCTTCGGCTGTGGGAGCAGAGGCCAACCGTTCGTGCTCTACTCCCTGGGATGCTGGGTAGCCCAGCACGGGTGCCAAAGAGGTTCCATTGTAATGGACTTTGAGTTGGGAAATCGAGGAGCGACAGCAATGCGGAGGGCACCATTGCACAGGTGACTTTCTGCAGAAGAGGCACAGCTCAAGTTTTTTGCCCTGGCTCTTCGGCTGTGGGAGCAGAGGCCAACCGTTCGTGCTCTACTCCCTGGGATGCTGGGCAGCCCAGCACGGATGCCAAAGATGTTCCATTGTAATGGACTTTGAGTTGGGAAATGGAGGAGCGACAGCAAAGCGGATGGCACCGTTCCACAGGTGACTTTCTGCAGAAGAGACACAGCTCAAGTTTTTTGCCCTGGCTCTTCGGCTGTGGGAGCAGAGGCCAACCGTTCGTGCTCTACTCCCTGGGATGCTGGGCAGCCGAGCACGGGTGCCAAAGAGGTTCCATTGTAATGGACTTTGAGTTGGGAAATGGAGGAGTGACAGCAATGCGGATGGCACCGTTGCAAAGCTGACTTTCTGCAGAAGAGGCACAGCTCAAGCTTTTTGCCCTGACTCTTCGGCTGTGGAACACAGGCCAACCGTTCGTGCTCTACTGCCTGGGATGCTGGGCTGCCCAGCACGGGTGCCAAAGAGGTTCCATTGTAATGGACTTTGAGTTGGGAAATCGAAGAGCAACAGCAAAGTGGATGGCACAGTTGCAAAGCTGACTTTCTGCAGAAGAGGCACAGCTCAAGTTTTTTGCCCTGGCTCTTCGGCTGTGGGAGGAGAGGCCAACCGTTCGTGCTCTACTGCCTGGGATGCTGGGCAGCCGAGCACGGGTGCCAAAGAGGTTCCATTGTAATGGACTTTGAGTTGGGAAATGGAGGAGTGACAGCAATGCGGATGGCACCGTTGCAAAGCTGACTTTCTGCAGAAGAGGCACAGCTCAAGCTTTTTGCCCTGGCTCTTCGGCTGTGGGAGCAGAGGCCAGCCGTTCGTGCTCTACTGCCTGGGATGCTGGGCAGCCCAGCACGGGTGCCAAAGAGGTTCCATTGTAATGGACTTTGAGTTGGGAAATCGAAGAGTGACAGCAAAGCGGATGGCACTGTTGCAAAGGTGACTTTCTGCAGAAGAGGCACAGCTCCAGTTTTTTGCCCTGGCTCTTCGGCTGTGGGAGCAGAGGCCAACCGTTCGTGCTCTACTCCCTGGGATGCTGGGCAGCCCAGCACGGGTGCCAAACAGGTTCCATTGTAATGGACTTTGAGTTGGGAAATGGAGGAGCGACAGCAAAGCGGATGGCACCGTTGCAAAGCTGACTTTCTGCAGAAGAGGCACAGCTCAAGTTTTTTGCCCTGGCTCTTCGGCTGTGGGAGCAGAGGCCAACCGTTCGTGCTCTACTGCCTGGGATGCTGGGCAGCCCAGCACGGGTGCCACAGAGGTTCCATTGTAATGGACTTTGAGTTGGGAAATCGAGGAGCGACAGAAAAGCGGATGGCACCGTTGCAAAGCTGATTTTCTGCAGAAGAGGCACAGCTCAAGGTTTTTGCCCTGGCTCTTCAGCTGTGGGAGCAGAGGCCAACCGTTCGTGCTCTACTGCCTGGGATGCTGGGCAGCCCAGCACGGGTGCCAAAGAGGTTCCATTGTAATGGACTTTGAGTTGGGAAATGGAGGAGCGACAGCAATGCGGATGGCACATTTGCAAATCTGACTTTCTGCAGAAGAGGCACAGTTCAAGTTTTTTGCCCTGGCTCTTCGGCTGTGTGAGCAGAGGCCAACCGTTCGTGCTCTACTGCCTGGGACGCTGGGCAGCCCAGCACGGATGCCAAAGATGTTCCATTGTAATGGACTTTGAGTTGAGAAATGGAGGAGCGACAGCAAAGCGGATGGCACCGTTCCACAGGTGACATTCTGCAGAAGAGACACAGCTCAAGCTTTTTGCCCTGGCTCTTCGGCTGTTGGAGCAGAGGCCAACCGTTCGTGTTCAACTGCCTGGGATGCTGGGCAGCCGAGCACGGGTGCCACAGAGGTTCCATTGTAATGGCCTTTGAGTTCGGCAATCGAGGATCCTCAGCAATGCGGATGGCACCGTTGCAAAGCTGACTTTCTGCAGAAGAGGCACAGCTCAAGTTTTTTGCCCTGCCTCTTCGTCTGTGGGAGCAGAGGCCAACCGTTCATGCTCTACTCCCTGGGATGCTGGGCAGCCCAGCACGGGTGCCAAAGAGGTTCCATTGTAATGGACTTTGAGTTGGGAAATGGAGGAGCGACAGCAATGCGGATGGCACAGTTGCAAAGCTGACTTTCTGCAGAAGAGGCACAGCTCAAGTTTTTTGCCCTGCCTCTTCGTCTGTGGGAGCAGAGGCCAACCGTTCATGCTCTACTGCCTGGGATGCTGGGCAGCCCAGCACGGGTGCCAAAGAGGTTCCATTGTAATGGACTTTGAGTTGGGAAATGGAGGAGCGACAGCAATGCGGATGGCACAGTTGCAAAGCTGACTTTCTGCAGAAGAGGCACAGCTCAAGTTTTTTGCCCTGGCTCTTCGGCTGTGGGAGCAGAGGCCAACCGTTCGTGCTCTACTGCCTGGGATGCTGGGCAGCCCAGCACGGGTGCCAAAGAGGTTCCATTGTAATGGACTTTGAGTTGGGAAATCGAAGAGTGACAGCAAAGCGGATGGCACTGTTGCAAAGGTGACTTTCAGCAGAAGAGGCACAGCTCAAGTTTTTTGCCCTGGCTCTTCGGCTGTGGGAGCAGAGGCCAACCGTTCGTGCTCTACTGCCTGGGATGCTGGGCAGCCCAGCACGGGTGCCAAAGAGGTTCCATTGTAATGGACTTTGAGTTGGGAAATCGAAGAGCGACAGCAATGCGGATGGCACAGTTGCAAAGCTGACTTTCTGCAGAAGAGGCACAGCTCAAGTTTTTTGCCCTGGCTCTTCGGCTGTGGGAGCAGAGGCCAACCGTTCGTGCTCTACTGCCTGGGATGCTGGGCAGCCCAGCACGGGTGTCACAGAGGTTCCATTGTAATGGCCTTTGAGTTCGGAAATCGAGGATCCTCAGCAATGCGGATGGCACCGTTGCAAAGCTGACTTTCTGCAGAAGAGGCACAGCTCAAGTTTTTTGCCCTGCCTCTTCGTCTGTGGGAGCAGAGGCCAACCGTTCATGCTCTACTCCCTGGGATGCTGGGCAGCCCAGCACGGGTGCCAAACAGGTTCCATTGTAATGGACTTTGAGTTGGGAAATGGAGGAGCGACAGCAATGCAGATGGCACAGTTGCAAAGCTGACTTTCTGCAGAAGAGGCACAGCTCAAGTTTTTTGCCCTGGCTCTTCGGCTGTGGGAGCAGAGGCCAACCGTTCGTGCTCTACTCTCTGGGATGCTGGGCAGCCCAGCACGGGTGCCAAAGAGGTTCCATTGCAATGGACTTTGAGTTGGCAAATGGAGGAGCGACAGCAATGCGGATGGCACAGTTGCAAAGCTGACTTTCTGCAGAAGAGGCACAGCTCCAGTTTTTTGCCCTGGCTCTTCGGCTGTGGGAGCAGAGGCCAACCGTTTGTGCTCTACTGCCTGGGATGCTGGGCAGCCCAGCACGGGTGCCAAAGAGGTTCCATTGTAATGGACTTTGAGTTGGGAAATCGAAGAGCGACAGCAAAGCGGTTGGCACTGTTGCAAAGGTGACTTTCTGCAGAAGAGGCACAGCTCAAGTTTTTTGCCCTGGCTCTTCGGCTGTGGGAGCAGAGGCCAACCGTTCGTGCTCTACTGCCTGGGATGCTGGGCAGCCCAGCACGGGTGCCAAAGAGGTTCCATTGTAATGGACTTTGAGTTGGGAAATCGAAGAGCGACAGCAATGCGGATGGCACAGTTGCAAAGCTGACTTTCTGCAGAAGAGGCACAGCTCAAGTTTTTTGCCCTGGCTCTTCGGCTGTGGGAGCAGAGGCCAACCGTTCGTGCTCTACTGCCTGGGATGCTGGGCAGCCCAGCACGGGTGCCAAAGAGGTTCCATTGTAATGGACTTTGAGTTGGGAAATCGAGGAGCGACAGCAATACGGATGGCACCGTTGCAAAGCTGACTTTCTGCAGAAGAGGCACAGCTCAAGTTTTTTGCCCTGGCTCTTCGGCTGTGGGAGCAGAGGCCAACCGTTCGTGCTCTACTCCCTGGGATGCTGGGCAGCCCAGCACGGGTGCCAAAGAGGTTCCATTGTAATGGACTTTGAGTTGGGAAATCGAGGAGCGACAGCAATGCGGAGGGCACCATTGCACAGGTGACTTTCTGCAGAAGAGGCACAGCTCCAGTTTTTTGCCCTGGCTCTTCGGCTGTGGGAGCAGAGGCCAACCGTTCGTGCTCTACTCCCTGGGATGCTGGGTAGCCCAGCACGGGTGCCAAAGAGGTTCCATTGTAATGGACTTTGAGTTGGGAAATCGAGGAGCGACAGCAATGCGGAGGGCACCATTGCACAGGTGACTTTCTGCAGAAGAGGCACAGCTCAAGTTTTTTGCCCTGGCTCTTCGGCTGTGGGAGCAGAGGCCAACCGTTCGTGCTCTACTCCCTGGGATGCTGGGCAGCCCAGCACGGATGCCAAAGATGTTCCATTGTAATGGACTTTGAGTTGGGAAATGGAGGAGCGACAGCAAAGCGGATGGCACCGTTCCACAGGTGACTTTCTGCAGAAGAGACACAGCTCAAGTTTTTTGCCCTGGCTCTTCGGCTGTGGGAGCAGAGGCCAACCGTTCGTGCTCTACTCCCTGGGATGCTGGGCAGCCGAGCACGGGTGCCAAAGAGGTTCCATTGTAATGGACTTTGAGTTGGGAAATCGAGGAGCGACAGCAATACGGATGGCACCGTTGCAAAGCTGACTTTCTGCAGAAGAGGCACAGCTCCAGTTTTTTGCCCTGGCTCTTCGGCTGTGGGAGCAGAGGCCAACCGTTCGTGCTCTACTCCCTGGGATGCTGGGCAGCCCAGCACGGGTGCCAAAGAGGTTCCATTGTAATGGACTTTGAGTTGGGAAATCGAGGAGCGACAGCAATGCGGAGGGCACCATTGCACAGGTGACTTTCTGCAGAAGAGGCACAGCTCCAGTTTTTTGCCCTGGCTCTTCGGCTGTGGGAGCAGAGGCCCACCGTTCGTGCTCTACTGCCTGGGATGCTGGGCAGCCCAGCACGGATGCCAAAGATGTTCCATTGTAATGGACTTTGAGTTGGGAAATGGAGGAGCGACAGCAAAGCGGATGGCACCGTTCCACAGGTGACTTTCTGCAGAAGAGACACAGCTCAAGTTTTTTGCCCTGGCTCTTCGGCTGTGGGAGCAGAGGCCAACCGTTCGTGCTCTACTCCCTGGGATGCTGGGCAGCCCAGCACGGGTGCCAAAGAGGTTCCATTGTAATGGACTTTGAGTTGGGAAATCGAAGAGCGACAGCAAAGCGGATGTCACTGTTGCAAAGGTGACTTTCTGCAGAAGAGGCACAGCTCAAGTTTTTTGCCCTGGCTCTTCGGCTGTGGGAGCAGAGGCCAACCGTTCGTGCTCTACTCCCTGGGATGCTGGGCAGCCCAGCACGGGTGCCAAAGAGGTTCCATTGTAATGGACTTTGAGTTGGGAAATCGAAGAGCGACAGCAATGAGGATGGCACCGTTGCAAAGCTGACTTTCTGCAGAAGAGGCACAGCTCAAGTTTTTTGCCCTGGCTCTTCGGCTGTGGGAGCAGAGGCCAACCGTTCGTGCTCTACTGCCTGGGATGCTGGGCAGCACAGCACGGGTGCCAAAGAGGTTCCATTGTAATGGACTGTGAGTTGGGAAATCGAGGAGCGACAGCAATACGGATGGCACCGTTGCAAAGCTGACTTTCTGCAGAAGAGGCACAGCTCAAGTTTTTTGCCCTGGCTCTTCGGCTGTGGGAGCAGAGGCCAACCGTTCGTGCTCTACTCCCTGGGATGCTGGGCAGCCCAGCACGGTTGCCAGAGAGGTTCCATTGTAATGGACTTTGAGTTGGGAAATGGAGGAGCGACAGCAAAGCGGATGGCACCGTTGCAAAGCTGACTTTCTGCAGAAGAGGCACAGCTCAAGTTTTTTGCCCTGGCTCTTCGGCTGTGGGAGCAGAGGCCAACCGTTCGTGCTCTACTCCCTGGGATGCTGGGCAGCCCAGCACGGGTGCAAAACAGGTTCCATTGTAATGGACTTTGAGTTGGGAAATGGAGGAGCGACAGCAATGCGGATGGCACAGTTGCAAAGCTGACTTTCTGCAGAAGAGGCACAGCTCAAGTTTTTTGCCCTGGCTCTTCGTCTGTGGGAGCAGAGGCCAACCGTTCATGCTCTACTCTCTGGGATGCTGGGCAGCCCAGCACGGGTGCCAAAGAGGTTCCATTGTAATGGACTTTGAGTTGGGAAATGGAGGAGCGACAGCAATGCGGATGGCACAGTTGCAAAGCTGACTTTCTGCAGAAGAGGCACAGCTCAAGTTTTTTGCCCTGGCTCTTCGGCTGTGGGAGCAGAGGCCAACCGTTCGTGCTCTACTGCCTGGGATGCTGGGCAGCCCAGCACGGGTGCCAAAGAGGTTCCATTGTAATGGACTTTGAGTTGGGAAATCGAAGAGCGACAGCAAAGCGGATGGCACTGTTGCAAAGCTGACTTTCTGCAGAAGAGGCACAGCTCAAGTTTTTTGCCCTGGCTCTTCGGCTGTGGGAGCAGAGGCCAACCGTTCGTGCTCTACTGCCTGGGATGCTGGGCAGCCCAGCACGGGTGCCAAAGAGGTTCCATTGTAATGGACTTTGAGTTGGGAAATCGAAGAGCGACAGCAATGCGGATGGCACAGTTGCAAAGCTGACTTTCTGCAGAAGAGGCACAGCTCAAGTTTTTTGCCCTGGCTCTTCGGCTGTGGGAGCAGAGGCCAACCGTTCGTGCTCTACTGCCTGGGATGCTGGGCAGCCCAGCACGGGTGCCAAAGAGGTTCCATTGTAATGGACTTTGAATTGGGAAATCGAGGAGCGACAGCAATACGGATGGCACTGTTGCAAAGCTGACTTTCTGCAGAAGAGGCACAGCTCAAGTTTTTTGCCCTGGCTCTTCGGCTGTGGGAGCAGAGGCCAACCGTTCGTGCTCTACTCCCTGGGATGCTGGGCAGCCGAGCACGGGTGCCAAAGAGGTTCCATTGTAATGGACTTTGAGTTGGGAATTGGAGGAGTGACAGCAATGCGGAGGGCACCGTTGCAAAGCTGACTTTCTGCAGAAGAGGCACAGCTCAAGTTTTTTGCCCTGACTCTTCGGCTGTGGAACACAGGCCAACCGTTCGTGCTCTACTGCCTGGGATGCTGGGCAGCCCAGCACGGGTGCCAAAGAGGTTCCATTGTAATGGACTTTGAGTTGGGAAATCGAAGAGCAACAGCAAAGTGGATGGCACAGTTGCAAAGCTGACTTTCTGCAGAAGAGGCACAGCTCAAGTTTTTTGCCCTGGCTCTTCGGCTGTGGGAGGAGAGGCCAACCGTTCGTGCTCTACTGCCTGGGATGCTGGGCAGCCGAGCACGGGTGCCAAACAGGTTCCATTGTAATGGACTTTGAGTTGGGAAATGGAGGAGTGACAGCAATGCGGATGGCACCGTTGCAAAGCTGACTTTCTGCAGAAGAGGCACAGCTCAAGCTTTTTGCCCTGGCTCTTCGGCTGTGGGAGCAGAGGCCAGCCGTTCGTGCTCTACTGCCTGGGATGCTGGGCAGCCCAGCACGGGTGCCAAAGAGGTTCCATTGTAATGGACTTTGAGTTGGGAAATCGAAGAGTGACAGCAAAGCGGATGGCACTGTTGCAAAGGTGACTTTCTGCAGAAGAGGCACAGCTCCAGTTTTTTGCCCTGGCTCTTCGGCTGTGGGAGCAGAGGCCAACCGTTCGTGCTCTACTCCCTGGGATGCTGGGCAGCCCAGCACGGGTGCCAAACAGGTTCCATTGTAATGGACTTTGAGTTGGGAAATGGAGGAGCGACAGCAAAGCGGATGGCACCGTTGCAAAGCTGACTTTCTGCAGAAGAGGCACAGCTCAAGTTTTTTGCCCTGGCTCTTCGGCTGTGGGAGCAGAGGCCAACCGTTCGTGCTCTACTGCCTGGGATGCTAGGCAGCCCAGCACGGGTGCCACAGAGGTTCCATTGTAATGGACTTTGAGTTGGGAAATGGAGGAGCGACAGCAAAGCGGATGGCACCGTTGCAAAGCTGATTTTCTGTAGAAGAGGCACAGCTCAAGGTTTTTGCCCTGGCTCTTCAGCTGTGGGAGCAGAGGCCAACCGTTCGTGCTCTACTGCCTGGGATGCTGGGCAGCCCAGCACGGGTGCCAAAGAGGTTCCATTGTAATGGCCTTTGAGTTCGGAAATCGAGGATCCTCAGCAATGCGGATGGCACCGTTGCAAAGCTGACTTTCTGCAGAAGAGGCACAGCTCAAGTTTTTTGCCCTGGCTCTTCGGCTGTGGGAGCAGAGGCCAACCGTTCATGCTCTACTGCCTGGGATGCTGGGCAGCCCAGCACGGGTTCCAAAGAGGTTCCATTGTAATGGACTTTGAGTTGGGAAATGGAGGAGCGACAGCAATGCGGATGGCACAGTTGCAAAGCTGACTTTCTGCAGAAGAGGCACAGTTCAAGTTTTTTGCCCTGGCTCTTCGGCTGTGTGAGCAGAGGCCAACCGTTCGTGCTCTACTGCCTGGGACGCTGGGCAGCCCAGCACGGATGCCAAAGATGTTCCATTGTAATGGACTTTGAGTTGAGAAATGGAGGAGCGACAGCAAAGCGGATGGCACCGTTCCACAGGTGACTTTCTGCAGAAGAGACACAGCTCAAGCTTTTTGCCCTGGCTCTTCGGCTGTTGGAGCAGAGGCCAACCGTTCGTGCTCTACTGCCTGGGATGCTGGGCAGCCGAGCACGGGTGCCACAGAGGTTCCATTGTAATGGCCTTTGAGTTCGGAAATCGAGGATCCTCAGCAATGCGGATGGCACCGTTGCAAAGCTGACTTTCTGCAGAAGAGGCACAGCTCAAGTTTTTTGCCCTGCCTCTTCGTCTGTGGGAGCAGAGGCCAACCGTTCATGCTCTACTCCCTGGGATGCTGGGCAGCCCAGCACGGGTGCCAAACAGGTTCCATTGTAATGGACTTTGAGTTGGGAAATGGAGGAGCGACAGCAATGCGGATGGCACAGTTGCAAAGCTGACTTTCTGCAGAAGAGGCACAGCTCAAGTTTTTTGCCCTGGCTCTTCGTCTGTGGGAGCAGAGGCCAACCGTTCATGCTCTACTCTCTGGGATGCTGGGCAGCCCAGCACGGGTGCCAAAGAGGTTCCATTGTAATGGACTTTGAGTTGGGAAATCGAAGAGTGACAGCAAAGCGGATGGCACTGTTGCAAAGGTGACTTTCTGCAGAAGAGGCACAGCTCAAGTTTTTTGCCCTGGCTCTTCGGCTGTGGGAGCAGAGGCCAACCGTTCGTGCTCTACTGCCTGGGATGCTGGGCAGCCCAGCACGGGTGCCAAAGAGGTTCCATTGTAATGGACTTTGAGTTGGGAAATCGAAGAGCGACAGCAATGCGGATGGCACAGTTGCAAAGCTGACTTTCTGCAGAAGAGGCACAGCTCAAGTTTTTTGCCCTGACTCTTCGGCTGTGGGAGCAGAGGCCAACCGTTCGTGCTCTACTGCCTGGGATGCTGGGCAGCCCAGCACGGGTGCCAAAGAGGTTCCATTGTAATGGACTTTGAGTTGGGAAATCGAGGAGCGACAGCAATACGGATGGCACCGTTGCAAAGCTGACTTTCTGCAGAAGAGGCACAGCTCAAGTTTTTTGCCCTGGCTCTTCGGCTGTGGGAGCAGAGGCCAACCGTTCGTGCTCTACTCCCTGGGATGCTGGGCAGCCCAGCACGGGTGCCAAAGAGGTTCCATTGTAATGGACTTTGAGTTGGGAAATCGAGGAGCGACAGCAATGCGGATGGCACTGTTGCAAAGCTGACTTTCTGCAGAAGAGACACAGCTCAAGTTTTTTGCCCTGGCTCTTCGGCTGTGGGAGCAGAGGCCAGCCATTCGTGCTCTACTCCTTGGGATGCTGGGCAGCCGAGCACGGGTGCCAAACAGGTCCCATTGTAATGGAATTTGAGTTGGGAATTGGAGGAGTGACAGCAATGCGGAGGGCACCGTTGCAAAGCTGACTTTCTGCAGAAGAGGCACAGCTCAAGTTTTTTGCCCTGACTCTTCGGCTGTGGAACACAGGCCAACCGTTCGTGCTCTACTGCCTGGGATGCTGGGCAGCCCAGCACGGGTGCCAAAGAGGTTCCATTGTAATGGACTTTGAGTTGGGAAATCGAAGAGCAACAGCAAAGTGGATGGCACAGTTGCAAAGCTGACTTTCTGCAGAAGAGGCACAGCTCAAGTTTTTTGCCCTGGCTCTTCGGCTGTGGGAGGAGAGGCCAACCGTTCGTGCTCTACTGCCTGGGATGCTGGGCAGCCGAGCACGGGTGCCAAACAGGTTCCATTGTAATGGACTTTGAGTTGGGAAATGGAGGAGTGACAGCAATGCGGATGGCACCGTTGCAAAGCTGACTTTCTGCAGAAGAGGCACAGCTCAAGCTTTTTGCCCTGGCTCTTCGGCTGTGGGAGCAGAGGCCAGCCGTTCGTGCTCTACTGCCTGGGATGCTGGGCAGCCCAGCACGGGTGCCAAAGAGGTTCCATTGTAATGGACTTTGAGTTGGGAAATCGAAGAGTGACAGCAAAGCGGATGGCACTGTTGCAAAGGTGACTTTCTGCAGAAGAGGCACAGCTCCAGTTTTTTGCCCTGGCTCTTCGGCTGTGGGAGCAGAGGCCAACCGTTCGTGCTCTACTCCCTGGGATGCTGGGCAGCCCAGCACGGGTGCCAAACAGGTTCCATTGTAATGGACTTTGAGTTGGGAAATGGAGGAGCGACAGCAAAGCGGATGGCACCGTTGCAAAGCTGACTTTCTGCAGAAGAGGCACAGCTCAAGTTTTTTGCCCTGGCTCTTCGGCTGTGGGAGCAGAGGCCAACCGTTCGTGCTCTACTGCCTGGGATGCTAGGCAGCCCAGCACGGGTGCCACAGAGGTTCCATTGTAATGGACTTTGAGTTGGGAAATGGAGGAGCGACAGCAAAGCGGATGGCACCGTTGCAAAGCTGATTTTCTGTAGAAGAGGCACAGCTCAAGGTTTTTGCCCTGGCTCTTCAGCTGTGGGAGCAGAGGCCAACCGTTCGTGCTCTACTGCCTGGGATGCTGGGCAGCCCAGCACGGGTGTCAAAGAGGTTCCATTGTAATGGACTTTGAGTTGGGAAATGGAGGAGCGACAGCAATGCGGATGGCACAGTTGCAAAGCTGACTTTCTGCAGAAGAGGCACAGCTCAAGTTTTTTGCCCTGGCTCTTCGGCTGTGGGAGCAGAGGCCAACCGTTCGTACTCTACTTCCTGGGATGCTGGGCAGCCCAGCACGGGTGCCACAGAGGTTCCATTGTAATGGCCTTTGAGTTCGGAAATCGAGGATCCTCAGCAATGCGGATGGCACCGTTGCAAAGCTGACTTTCTGCAGAAGAGGCACAGCTCAAGTTTTTTGCCCTGGCTCTTCGGCTGTGGGAGCAGAGGCCAACCGTTCGTGCTCTACTGCCTGGGATGCTGGGCAGCCCAGCACGGGTTCCAAAGAGGTTCCATTGTAATGGACTTTGAGTTGGGAAATGGAGGAGCGACAGCAATGCGGATGGCACAGTTGCAAAGCTGACTTTCTGCAGAAGAGGCACAGTTCAAGTTTTTTGCCCTGGCTCTTCGGCTGTGTGAGCAGAGGCCAACCGTTCGTGCTCTACTGCCTGGGACGCTGGGCAGCCCAGCACGGATGCCAAAGATGTTCCATTGTAATGGACTTTGAGTTGAGAAATGGAGGAGCGACAGCAAAGCGGATGGCACCGTTCCACAGGTGACTTTCTGCAGAAGAGACACAGCTCAAGCTTTTTGCCCTGGCTCTTCGGCTGTTGGAGCAGAGGCCAACCGTTCGTGCTCTACTGCCTGGGATGCTGGGCAGCCGAGCACGGGTGCCACAGAGGTTCCATTGTAATGGCCTTTGAGTTCGGAAATCGAGGATCCTCAGCAATGCGGATGGCACCGTTGCAAAGCTGACTTTCTGCAGAAGAGGCACAGCTCAAGTTTTTTGCCCTGCCTCTTCGTCTGTGGGAGCAGAGGCCAACCGTTCATGCTCTACTCCCTGGGATGCTGGGCAGCCCAGCACGGGTGCCAAACAGGTTCCATTGTAATGGACTTTGAGTTGGGAAATGGAGGAGCGACAGCAATGCGGATGGCACAGTTGCAAAGCTGACTTTCTGCAGAAGAGGCACAGCTCAAGTTTTTTGCCCTGGCTCTTCGTCTGTGGGAGCAGAGGCCAACCGTTCATGCTCTACTCTCTGGGATGCTGGGCAGCCCAGCACGGGTGCCAAAGAGGTTCCATTGTAATGGACTTTGAGTTGGGAAATCGAAGAGTGACAGCAAAGCGGATGGCACTGTTGCAAAGGTGACTTTCTGCAGAAGAGGCACAGCTCCAGTTTTTTGCCCTGGCTCTTCGGCTGTGGGAGCAGAGGCCAACCGTTCGTGCTCTACTGCCTGGGATGCTGGGCAGCCCAGCACGGGTGCCAAAGAGGTTCCATTGTAATGGACTTTGAGTTGGGAAATCGAAGAGCGACAGCAATGCGGATGGCACAGTTGCAAAGCTGACTTTCTGCAGAAGAGGCACAGCTCAAGTTTTTTGCCCTGGCTCTTCGGCTGTGGGAGCAGAGGCCAACCGTTCGTGCTCTACTGCCTGGGATGCTGGGCAGCCCAGCACGGGTGCCAAAGAGGTTCCATTGTAATGGACTTTGAGTTGGGAAATCGAGGAGCGACAGCAATACGGATGGCACCGTTGCAAAGCTGACTTTCTGCAGAAGAGGCACAGCTCAAGTTTTTTGCCCTGGCTCTTCGGCTGTGGGAGCAGAGGCCAACCGTTCGTGCTCTACTCCCTGGGATGCTGGGCAGCCCAGCACGGGTGCCAAAGAGGTTCCATTGTAATGGACTTTGAGTTGGGAAATCGAGGAGCGACAGCAATGCGGATGGCACCGTTGCAAAGCTGACTTTCTGCAGAAGAGACACAGCTCAAGTTTTTTGCCCTGGCTCTTCGGCTGTGGGAGCAGAGGCCAGCCATTCGTGCTCTACTCCTTGGGATGCTGGGCAGCCGAGCACGGGTGCCAAACAGGTCCCATTGTAATGGAATTTGAGTTGGGAAATGGAGGAGTGACAGCAATGCGGATGGAACCTTTGCAAAGCTGACTTTCTGCAGAGGAGGCACAGCTCAAGTTTTTTGCCCTGGCTCTTCGGCTGTGGGAGCAGAGGCCAGCCGTTCGTGCTCAACTCCCTGGGATGCTGGGCTGCCCAGCACAGGTGCCAAAGAGGTTCCATTGTAATGGACTTTGAGTTGGGAAATCGAAGAGCGACAGCAAAGCGGATGGCACCGTTGCAAAGCTGACTTTCTGCAGAAGAGGCACAGCTCAAGTTTTTTGCCCTGGCTCTTCGGCTGTGGGAGCAGAGGCCAACCGTTCGTGCTCTACTCCCTGGGATGCTGGGCAGCCCAGCACGGGTGCCAAAGAGGTTCCATTGTAATGGACTTTGAGTTGGGAAATCGAAGAGCGACAGCAAACTGGATGGCACCGTTGCAAAGCTGACTTTCTGCAGAAGAGGCACAGCTCCAGTTTTGTGCCCTGGCTCTTCGGCTGTGGGAGCAGAGGCCAACCGTTCGTGCTCTACTGCCTGGGATGCTGGGCAGCCCAGCACGGGTGCCAGAGAGGTTCCATTGTAATGGACTTTGAGTTGGGAAATCGAAGAGCGACAGCAAAGCGGATGGCACCGTTGCAAAGCTGACTTTCTGCAGAAGAGGCACAGCTCCAGTTTTTTGCCCTGGCTCTTCGGCTGTGGGAGCAGAGGCCAACCGTTCGTGCTCTACTGCCTGGGATGCTGGGCAGCCCAGCACGGGTGCCAAAGAGGTTCCATTGTAATGGACTTTGAGTTGGGAAATCGAGGAGCGACAGCAATGCGGATGGCACTGTTGCACAGGTGACTTTCTGCAGAAGAGACACAGCTCAAGCTTTTTGCCCTGGCTCTTCGGCTGTGGGAGCAGAGGGCAGCCGTTCGTGCTCTACTGCCTGGGATGCTGGGCAGCCCAGCACGGGTGCCAGAGAGGTTCCATTGTAATGGACTTTGAGTTGGGAAATCGAAGAGCGACAGCAAAGCGGATGGCACCGTTGCAAAGCTGACTTTCTGCAGAAGAGGCACAGCTCAAGTTTTTTGCCCTGGCTCTTCGGCTGTGGGAGCAGAGGCCAACCGTTCATGCTCTACTGCCTGGGATGCTGGGCAGCCCAGCACGGGTGCCAAAGATGTTCCATTGTAATGGACTTTGAGTTGGGAAATGGAGGAGCGACAGCAATGCAGACGGCACCGTTGCAAAGCTGACTTTCTGCAGAAGAGGCACAGCTCAAGTTTTTTGCCCTGGCTCTTCGGCTGTGGGAGCAGAGGCCAAACTTTCGTTCTCTACTCCCTGGGATGCTGGGCAGCCGAGCACGGGTGCCAAAGAGGTTCCATTGTAATGGACTTTGAGTTGGGAAATCGAGGAGCGACAGCAATGCGGATGGCACCATTGCACAGGTGACTTTCTGCAGAAGAGACACAGCTCAAGTTTTTTGCCCTGGCTCTTTGGCTGTGGCAGCAGAGGCCAACCGTTCGTGCTCTACTCCCTGGGATGCTGGGCAGCCCAGCACGGGTGCCAAAGAGGTTCCATTGTAATGGACTTTGAGTTGGGAAATCGAGGAGCGACAGCAAAGCGGATGGCACCGTTGCACAGGTGACTTTCTGCAGAAGAGACACAGCTCAAGTTTTTTGCCCTGGCTCTTCGGCTGTGGGAGCAGAGGCCAACCGTTCGTGCTCTACTCCCTGGGATGCTGGGCAGCCGAGCACGGGTGCCAAACAGGTTCCATTGTAATGGACTTTGAGTTGGGAAATGGAGGAGTGACAGCAATGCGGATGGCACCGTTGCAAAGCTGACTTTCTGCACAAGAGGCACAGCTCAAGTTTTTTGCCCTGGCTCTTCGGCTGTGGGAGCAGAGGCCAACCGTTCGTGCTCTACTCCCTGGGATGCTGGGCAGCCCAGCACGGGTGCCAAAGAGGTTCCATTGTAATGGACTTTGAGTTGGGAAATGGAGGAGCGACAGCAAAGCGGATGGCACCGTTGCAAAGCTGACTTTCTGCAGAAGAGACACAGCTCAAGTTTTTTGCCCTGGCTCTTCGGCTGTGGGAGCAGAGGCCAACCGTTCGTGCTCTACTGCCTGGGATGCTGGGCAGCCCAGCACGGGTGCCAAAGAGGTTCCATTGTAATGGACTTTGAGTTGGGAAATGGAGGAGCGACAGCAATACGGATGGCACCGTTGCAAAGGTGACTTTCTGCAGAAGAGGCACAGCTCAAGTTTTTTGCCCTGGCTCTTCGGCTGTGGGAGCAGAGGCCAACCGTTCGTGCTCTACTGCCTGGGATGCTGGGCAGCCCAGCACGGGTGCCAAAGAGGTTCCATTGTAATGGACTTTGAGTTGGGAAATGGAGGAGCGACAGCAAAGCGGATGGCACCGTTGCAAAGGTGACTTTCTGCAGAAGAGGCACAGCTCAAGTTTTTTGCCCTGGCTCTTCGGCTGTGGGAGCAGAGGCCAACCGTTCGTGCTCTACTGCCTGGGATGCTGGGCAGCCCAGCACGGGTGCCAGAGAGGTTCCATTGTAATGGACTTTGAGTTGGGAAATCGAGGATCCTCAGAAATGCGGATGGCACCGTTGCAAAGCTGACTTTCTGCAGAAGAGGCACAGCTCAAGTTTTTTGCCCTGGCTCTTCGGCTGTGGGAGCAGAGGCCAGCCGTTCGTGCTCTACTCCTTGGGATGCTGGGCAGCCGAGCACGGGTGCCAAACAGGTCCCATTGTAATGGACTTTGAGTTGGGAAATGGAGGAGTGACAGCAATGCGGATGGAACCGTTGCAAAGCTGACTTTCTGCAGAAGAGGCACAGCTCAAGTTTTTTGCCCTGGCTCTTCGGCTGTGGGAGCAGAGGCCAGCCGTTCGTGCTCAACTCCCTGGGATGCTGGGCTGCCCAGCACAGGTGCCAAAGAGGTTCCATTGTAATGGACTTTGAGTTGGGAAATCGAGGCGCGACAGCAAAGCGGATGGCACCGTTGCAAAGCTGACTTTCTGCAGAAGAGGCACAGCTCAAGTTTTTTGCCCTGCCTCTTCGGCTGTGGGAGCAGAGGCCAACCGTTCGTGCTCTACTCCCTGGGATGCTGGGCAGCCCAGCACGGGTGCCAAAGAGGTTCCATTGTAATGGACTTTGAGTTGGGAAATCGAAGAGCGACAGCAAAGCGGATGGCACCGTTGCAAAGCTGACTTTCTGCAGAAGAGGCACAGCTCAAGATTTTTGCCCTGGCTCTTCGGCTGTGGGAGCAGAGGCCAACCGTTCGTGCTCTACTGCCTGGGATGCTGGGCAGCCCAGCACGGGTGCCAGAGAGGTTCCATTGTAATGGACTTTGAGTTGGGAAATCGAAGAGCGACAGCAAAGCGGATGGCACAGTTGCAAAGCTGACTTTCTGCAGAAGAGGCACAGGTCCAGTTTTTTGCCCTGGCTCTTCGGCTGTGGGAGCAGAGGCCAAACTTTCGTTCTCTACTCCCTGGGATGCTGGGCAGCCGAGCACAGGTGCCAAAGAGGTTCCATTGTAATGGACTTTGAGTTGGGAAATCGAGGCGCGACAGCAAAGCGGATGGCACCGTTGCAAAGCTGACTTTCTGCAGAAGAGGCACAGCTCAAGTTTTTTGCCCTGCCTCTTCGGCTGTGGGAGCAGAGGCCAACCGTTCGTGCTCTACTCCCTGGGATGCTGGGCAGCCCAGCACGGGTGCCAAAGAGGTTCCATTGTAATGGACTTTGAGTTGGGAAATCGAAGAGCGACAGCAAAGCGGATGGCACCGTTGCAAAGCTGACTTTCTGCAGAAGAGGCACAGCTCAAGATTTTTGCCCTGGCTCTTCGGCTGTGGGAGCAGAGGCCAACCGTTCGTGCTCTACTGCCTGGGATGCTGGGCAGCCCAGCACGGGTGCCAGAGAGGTTCCATTGTAATGGACTTTGAGTTGGGAAATCGAAGAGCGACAGCAAAGCGGATGGCACCGTTGCAAAGCTGACTTTCTGCAGAAGAGGCACAGGTCCAGTTTTTTGCCCTGGCTCTTCGGCTGTGGGAGCAGAGGCCAAACTTTCGTTCTCTACTCCCTGGGATGCTGGGCAGCCGAGCACGGGTGCCAAAGAGGTTCCATTGTAATGGACTTTGAGTTGGGAAATCGAGGAGCGACAGCAATGCGGATGGCACCGTTGCACAGGTGACTTTCTGCAGAAGAGACACAGCTCAAGTTTTTTGCCCTGGCTCTTCGGCTGTGGGAGCAGAGGGCAGCCGTTCGTGCTCTACTGCCTGGGATGCTGGGCTGCCCAGCACGGGTGCCAAAGAGGTTCCATTGTAATGGACTTTGAGTTGGGAAATCGAGGAGCGACAGCAATGCGGATGGCACCGTTGCACAGGTGACTTTCTGCAGAAGAGACACAGCTCAAGTTTTTTGCCCTGGCTCTTCGGCTGTGGGAGCAGAGGGCAGCCGTTCGTGCTCTACTGCCTGGGATGCTGGGCTGCCCAGCACGGGTGCCAAAGAGGTTCCATTGTAATGGACTTTGAGTTGGGAAATGGAGGAGCGACAGCAAAGCGGATGGCACCGTTGCAAAGCTGACTTTCTGCAGAAGAGGCACAGCTCAAGTTTTTTGCCCTGGCTCTTCGGCTGTGGGAGCAGAGGCCAACCGTTCGTGCTCTACTGCCTGGGATGCTGGGCAGCCCAGCACGGGTGCCAAAGATGTTCCATTGTAATGGACTTTGAGTTGCGAAATGGAGGAGCGACAGCAATGCGGATGGCACCGTTGCACAGGTGACTTTCTGCAGAAGAGACACAGCTCAAGTTTTTTGCCCTGGCTCTTCGGCTGTGGGAGCAGAGGCCAACCGTTCGTGCTCTACTGCCTGGGATGCTGGGCAGCCCAGCACTGGTGCAAACAGGTTCTATTGTAATGGACTTTGAGTTGGGAAATGGAGGAGTGACAGCAATGCGGATGGCACCGTTGCAAAGCTGACTTTCTGCAGAAGAGGCACAGCTCAAGCTTTTTGCCCTGACTCTTCGGCTGTGGAACACAAGCCAACCGTTCGTGCTCTACTGCCTGGGATGCTGGGCAGCCCAGCACGGGTGCCAAAGAGGTTCCATTGTAATGGACTTTGAGTTGGGAAATCGAAGAGCAACAGCAAAGTGGATGGCACCGTTGCAAAGCTGACTTTCTGCAGAAGAGGCACAGCTCAAGTTTTTTGCCCTGGCTCTTCGGCTGTGGGAGGAGAGGCCAACCGTTCGTGCTCTACTCCCTGGGATGCTGGGCAGCCGAGCACGGGTGCCAAACAGGTTCCATTGTAATGGACTTTGAGTTGGGAAATGGAGGAGTGACAGCAATGCGGATGGCACCGTTCCACAGGTGACTTTCTGCAGAAGAGGCACAGCTCAAGCTTTTTGCCCTGGCTGTTCGGCTGTGGGAGCAGAGGCCAGCCGTTCGTGCTCTACTGCCTGGGATGCTGGGCAGCCCAGCACGGGTGCCAAAGAGGTTCCATTGTAATGGACTTTGAGTTGGGAAATCGAAGAGTGACAGCAAAGCGGATGGCACTGTTGCAAAGGTGACTTTCTGCAGAAGAGGCACAGCTCCAGTTTTTTGCCCTGTCTCTTCGGCTGTGGGAGCAGAGGCCAACCGTTCGTGCTCTACTCCCTGGGATGCTGGGTAGCCCAGCACGGGTGCCAAAGAGGTTCCATTGTAATGGACTTTGAGTTGGGAAATGGAGGAGCGACAGCAAAGCGGATGGCACCGTTGCAAAGCTGACTTTCTGCAGAAGAGGCACAGCTCAAGTTTTTTGCCCTGGCTCTTCGGCTGTGGGAGCAGAGGCCAACCGTTCGTGCTCTACTGCCTGGGATGCTGGGCAGCCCAGCACGGGTGCCACAGAGGTTCCATTGTAATGGACTTTGAGTTGAGAAATCGAGGATCCTCAGCAATGCGGATGGCACCGTTGCAAAGCTGACTTTCTGCAGAAGAGGCACAGCTCAAGGTTTTTGCCCTGGCTCTTCAGCTGTGGGAGCAGAGGCCAACCGTTCGTGCTCTACTGCCTGGGATGCTGGGCAGCCCAGCACGGGTGTCAAAGAGGTTCCATTGTAATGGACTTTGAGTTGGGAAATGGAGGAGCGACAGCAATGCGGATGGCACCGTTGCAAAGCTGACTTTCTGCAGAAGAGGCACAGCTCAAGTTTTTTGCCCTGCCTCTTCGTCTGTGGGAGCAGAGGCCAACCGTTCATGCTCTACTCCCTGGGATGCTGGGCAGCCCAGCACGGGTGCCAAAGAGGTTCCATTGTAATGGACTTTGAGTTGGGAAATGGAGGAGCGACAGCAATGCGGATGGCTCATTTGCAAAGCTGACTTTCTGCAGAAGAGGCACATCTCAAGTTTTTTGCCCTGGCTCTTCGGCTGTGTGAGCAGAGGCCAACCGTTCGTGCTCTACTGCCTGGGACGCTGGGCAGCCCAGCACGGATGCCAAAGATGTTCCATTGTAATGGACTTTGAGTTGGGAAATGGAGGAGCGACAGCAAAGCGGATGGCACCGTTCCACAGGTGACTTTCTGCAGAAGAGACACAGCTCAAGCTTTTTGCCCTGGCTCTTCGGCTGTTGGAGCAGAGGCCAACCGTTCGTGCTCTACTTCCTGGGATGCTGGGCAGCCCAGCACGGGTGTCACAGAGGTTCCATTGTAATGGCCTTTGAGTTCGGAAATCGAGGATCCTCAGCAATGCGGATGGCACCGTTGCAAAGCTGACTTTCTGCAGAAGAGGCACAGCTCAAGTTTTTTGCCCTGCCTCTTCGTCTGTGGGAGCAGAGGCCAACCGTTCATGCTCTACTCCCTGGGATGCTGGGCAGCCCAGCACGGGTGCCAAACAGGTTCCATTGTAATGGACTTTGAGTTGGGAAATGGAGGAGCGACAGCAATGCAGATGGCACAGTTGCAAAGCTGACTTTCTGCAGAAGAGGCACAGCTCAAGTTTTTTGCCCTGGCTCTTCGGCTGTGGGAGCAGAGGCCAACCGTTCATGCTCTACTCTCTGGGATGCTGGGCAGCCCAGCACGGGTGCCAAAGAGGTTCCATTGTAATGGACTTTGAGTTTGCAAATGGAGGAGCGACAGCAATGCGGATGGCACAGTTGCAAAGCTGACTTTCTGCAGAAGAGGCACAGCTCCAGTTTTTTGCCCTGGCTCTTCGTCTGTGGGAGCAGAGGCCAACCGTTTGTGCTCTACTGCCTGGGATGCTGGGCAGCCCAGCACGGGTGCCAAAGAGGTTCCATTGTAATGGACTTTGAGTTGGGAAATCGAAGAGCGACAGCAAAGCGGATGGCACTGTTGCAAAGGTGACTTTCTGCAGAAGAGGCACAGCTCAAGTTTTTTGCCCTGGCTCTTCGGCTGTGGGAGCAGAGGCCAACCGTTCGTGCTCTACTGCCTGGGATGCTGGGCAGCCCAGCACGGGTGCCAAAGAGGTTCCATTGTAATGGACTTTGAGTTGGGAAATCGAAGAGCGACAGCAATGCGGATGGCACAGTTGCAAAGCTGACTTTCTGCAGAAGAGGCACAGCTCAAGTTTTTTGCCCTGGCTCTTCGGCTGTGGGAGCAGAGGCCAACCGTTCGTGCTCTACTGCCTGGGATGCTGGGCAGCCCAGCACGGGTGCCAAAGAGGTTCCATTGTAATGGACTTTGAGTTGGGAAATCGAGGAGCGACAGCAATACGGATGGCACCGTTGCAAAGCTGACTTTCTGCAGAAGAGGCACAGCTCAAGTTTTTTGCCCTGGCTCTTCGGCTGTGGGAGCAGAGGCCAACCGTTCGTGCTCTACTCCCTGGGATGCTGGGCAGCCCAGCACGGGTGCCAAAGAGGTTCCATTGTAATGGACTTTGAGTTGGGAAATCGAGGAGCGACAGCAATGCGGAGGGCACCATTGCACAGGTGACTTTCTGCAGAAGAGGCACAGCTCCAGTTTTTTGCCCTGGCTCTTCGGCTGTGGGAGCAGAGGCCAACCGTTCGTGCTCTACTCCCTGGGATGCTGGGTAGCCCAGCACGGGTGCCAAAGAGGTTCCATTGTAATGGACTTTGAGTTGGGAAATCGAGGAGCGACAGCAATGCGGAGGGCACCATTGCACAGGTGACTTTCTGCAGAAGAGGCACAGCTCAAGTTTTTTGCCCTGGCTCTTCGGCTGTGGGAGCAGAGGCCAACCGTTCGTGCTCTACTCCCTGGGATGCTGGGCAGCCCAGCACGGATGCCAAAGATGTTCCATTGTAATGGACTTTGAGTTGGGAAATGGAGGAGCGACAGCAAAGCGGATGGCACCGTTCCACAGGTGACTTTCTGCAGAAGAGACACAGCTCAAGTTTTTTGCCCTGGCTCTTCGGCTGTGGGAGCAGAGGCCAACCGTTCGTGCTCTACTCCCTGGGATGCTGGGCAGCCGAGCACGGGTGCCAAAGAGGTTCCATTGTAATGGACTTTGAGTTGGGAAATGGAGGAGTGACAGCAATGCGGATGGCACCGTTGCAAAGCTGACTTTCTGCAGAAGAGGCACAGCTCAAGCTTTTTGCCCTGACTCTTCGGCTGTGGAACACAGGCCAACCGTTCGTGCTCTACTGCCTGGGATGCTGGGCAGCCCAGCACGGGTGCCAAAGAGGTTCCATTGTAATGGACTTTGAGTTGGGAAATCGAAGAGCAACAGCAAAGTGGATGGCACAGTTGCAAAGCTGACTTTCTGCAGAAGAGGCACAGCTCAAGTTTTTTGCCCTGGCTCTTCGGCTGTGGGAGGAGAGGCCAACCGTTCGTGCTCTACTCCCTGGGATGCTGGGCAGCCGAGCACGGGTGCCAAACAGGTTCCATTGTAATGGACTTTGAGTTGGGAAATGGAGGAGTGACAGCAATGCGGATGGCACCGTTGCAAAGCTGACTTTCTGCAGAAGAGGCACAGCTCAAGCTTTTTGCCCTGGCTCTTCGGCTGTGGGAGCAGAGGCCAGCCGTTCGTGCTCTACTGCCTGGGATGCTGGGCAGCCCAGCACGGGTGCCAAAGAGGTTCCATTGTAATGGACTTTGAGTTGGGAAATCGAAGAGTGACAGCAAAGCGGATGGCACTGTTGCAAAGGTGACTTTCTGCAGAAGAGGCACAGCTCCAGTTTTTTGCCCTGGCTCTTCGGCTGTGGGAGCAGAGGCCAACCGTTCGTGCTCTACTCCCTGGGATGCTGGGCAGCCCAGCACGGGTGCCAAACAGGTTCCATTGTAATGGACTTTGAGTTGGGAAATGGAGGAGCGACAGCAAAGCGGATGGCACCGTTGCAAAGCTGACTTTCTGCAGAAGAGGCACAGCTCAAGTTTTTTGCCCTGGCTCTTCGGCTGTGGGAGCAGAGGCCAACCGTTCGTGCTCTACTGCCTGGGATGCTGGGCAGCCCAGCACGGGTGCCACAGAGGTTCCATTGTAATGGACTTTGAGTTGGGAAATCGAGGAGCGACAGAAAAGCGGATGGCACCGTTGCAAAGCTGATTTTCTGCAGAAGAGGCACAGCTCAAGGTTTTTGCCCTGGCTCTTCAGCTGTGGGAGCAGAGGCCAACCGTTCGTGCTCTACTGCCTGGGATGCTGGGCAGCCCAGCACGGGTGCCAAAGAGGTTCCATTGTAATGGACTTTGAGTTGGGAAATGGAGGAGCGACAGCAATGCGGATGGCACATTTGCAAATCTGACTTTCTGCAGAAGAGGCACAGTTCAAGTTTTTTGCCCTGGCTCTTCGGCTGTGTGAGCAGAGGCCAACCGTTCGTGCTCTACTGCCTGGGACGCTGGGCAGCCCAGCACGGATGCCAAAGATGTTCCATTGTAATGGACTTTGAGTTGAGAAATGGAGGAGCGACAGCAAAGCGGATGGCACCGTTCCACAGGTGACTTTCTGCAGAAGAGACACAGCTCAAGCTTTTTGCCCTGGCTCTTCGGCTGTTGGAGCAGAGGCCAACCGTTCGTGCTCTACTGCCTGGGATGCTGGGCAGCCGAGCACGGGTGCCACAAAGGTTCCATTGTAATGGCCTTTGAGTTCGGAAATCGAGGATCCTCAGCAATGCGGATGGCACCGTTGCAAAGCTGACTTTCTGCAGAAGAGGCACAGCTCAAGTTTTTTGCCCTGCCTCTTCGTCTGTGGGAGCAGAGGCCAACCGTTCATGCTCTACTCCCTGGGATGCTGGGCAGCCCAGCACGGGTGCCAAACAGGTTCCATTGTAATGGACTTTGAGTTGGGAAATGGAGGAGCGACAGCAATGCGGATGGCACAGTTGCAAAGCTGACTTTCTGCAGAAGAGGCACAGCTCAAGTTTTTTGCCCTGGCTCTTCGGCTGTGGGAGCAGAGGCCAACCGTTCATGCTCTACTGCCTGGGATGCTGGGCAGCCCAGCACGGGTGCCAAAGAGGTTCCATTGTAATGGACTTTGAGTTGGGAAATGGAGGAGCGACAGCAATGCGGATGGCACAGTTGCAAAGCTGACTTTCTGCAGAAGAGGCACAGCTCAAGTTTTTTGCCCTGGCTCTTCGGCTGTGGGAGCAGAGGCCAACCGTTCGTGCTCTACTGCCTGGGATGCTGGGCAGCCCAGCACGGGTGCCAAAGAGGTTCCATTGTAATGGACTTTGAGTTGGGAAATCGAAGAGTGACAGCAAAGCGGATGGCACTGTTGCAAAGGTGACTTTCTGCAGAAGAGGCACAGCTCAAGTTTTTTGCCCTGGCTCTTCGGCTGTGGGAGCAGAGGCCAACCGTTCGTGCTCTACTGCCTGGGATGCTGGGCAGCCCAGCACGGGTGCCAAAGAGGTTCCATTGTAATGGACTTTGAGTTGGGAAATCGAGGAGCGACAGCAATACGGATGGCACCGTTGCAAAGCTGACTTTCTGCAGAAGAGGCACAGCTCCAGTTTTTTGCCCTAGCTCTTCGGCTGTGGGAGCAGAGGCCAACCGTTCGTGCTCTACTCCCTGGGATGCTGGGCAGCCCAGCACGGGTGCCAAAGAGGTTCCATTGTAATGGACTTTGAGTTGGGAAATCGAGGAGCGACAGCAATGCGGAGGGCACCATTGCACAGGTGACTTTCTGCAGAAGAGGCACAGCTCCAGTTTTTTGCCCTGGCTCTTCGGCTGTGGGAGCAGAGGCCCACCGTTCGTGCTCTACTGCCTGGGATGCTGGGTAGCCCAGCACGGGTGCCAAAGAGGTTCCATTGTAATGGACTTTGAGTTGGGAAATCGAGGAGCGACAGCAATGCGGAGGGCACCATTGCACAGGTGACTTTCTGCAGAAGAGGCACAGCTCAAGTTTTTTGCCCTGGCTCTTCGGCTGTGTGAGCAGAGGCCAACCGTTCGTGCTCTACTGCCTGGGATGCTGGGCAGCCCAGCACGGATGCCAAAGATGTTCCATTGTAATGGACTTTGAGTTGGGAAATGGAGGAGCGACAGCAAAGCGGATGGCACCGTTCCACAGGTGACTTTCTGCAGAAGAGACACAGCTCAAGTTTTTTGCCCTGGCTCTTCGGCTGTGGGAGCAGAGGCCAACCGTTCGTGCTCTACTCCCTGGGATGCTGGGCAGCCCAGCACGGGTGCCAAAGAGGTTCCATTGTAATGGACTTTGAGTTGGGAAATCGAAGAGCGACAGCAAAGCGGATGGCACTGTTGCAAAGGTGACTTTCTGCAGAAGAGGCACAGCTCCAGTTTTTTGCCCTGGCTCTTCGGCTGTGGGAGCAGAGGCCAACCGTTCGTGCTCTACTGCCTGGGATGCTGGGCAGCCCAGCACGGGTGCCAAAGAGGTTCCATTGTAATGGACTTTGAGTTGGGAAATCGAAGAGCGACAGCAATGAGGATGGCACCGTTGCAAAGCTGACTTTCTGCAGAAGAGGCACAGCTCAAGTTTTTTGCCCTGGCTCTTCGGCTGTGGGAGCAGAGGCCAACCGTTCGTGCTCTACTGCCTGGGATGCTGGGCAGCACAGCACGGGTGCCAAAGAGGTTCCATTGTAATGGACTTTGAGTTGGGAAATCGAGGAGCGACAGCAATACGGATGGCACCGTTGCAAAGCTGACTTTCTGCAGAAGAGGCACAGCTCAAGTTTTTTGCCCTGGCTCTTCGGCTGTGGGAGCAGAGGCCAACCGTTCGTGCTCTACTCCCTGGGATGCTGGGCAGCCCAGCACGGTTGCCAGAGAGGTTCCATTGTAATGGACTTTGAGTTGGGAAATGGAGGAGCGACAGCAAAGCGGATGGCACCGTTGCAAAGCTGACTTTCTGCAGAAGAGGCACAGCTCAAGTTTTTTGCCCTGGCTCTTCGGCTGTGGGAGCAGAGGCCAACCTTTCGTGCTCTACTCCCTGGGATGCTGGGCAGCCCAGCACGGGTGCCAAAGAGGTTCCATTGTAATGGACTTTGAATTGGGAAATCGAGGAGCGACAGCAATACGGATGGCACTGTTGCAAAGCTGACTTTCTGCAGAAGAGGCACAGCTCAAGTTTTTTGCCCTGGCTCTTCGGCTGTGGGAGCAGAGGCCAACCGTTCGTGCTCTACTCCCTGGGATGCTGGGCAGCCCAGCACGGGTGCCAAAGAGGTTCCATTGTAATGGACTTTGAGTTGGGAATTGGAGGAGTGACAGCAATGCGGAGGGCACCGTTGCAAAGCTGACTTTCTGCAGAAGAGGCACAGCTCAAGTTTTTTGCCCTGACTCTTCGGCTGTGGAACACAGGCCAACCGTTCGTGCTCTACTGCCTGGGATGCTGGGCAGCCCAGCACGGGTGCCAAAGAGGTTCCATTGTAATGGACTTTGAGTTGGGAAATGGAGGAGCGACAGCAAAGCGGATGGCACCGTTGCAAAGCTGACTTTCTGCAGAAGAGGCACAGCTCAAGTTTTTTGCCCTGGCTCTTCGGCTGTGGGAGCAGAGGCCAACCGTTCGTGCTCTACTGCCTGGGATGCTAGGCAGCCCAGCACGGGTGCCACAGAGGTTCCATTGTAATGGACTTTGAGTTGGGAAATGGAGGAGCGACAGCAAAGCGGATGGCACCGTTGCAAAGCTGATTTTCTGTAGAAGAGGCACAGCTCAAGGTTTTTGCCCTGGCTCTTCAGCTGTGGGAGCAGAGGCCAACCGTTCGTGCTCTACTGCCTGGGATGCTGGGCAGCCCAGCACGGGTGTCAAAGAGGTTCCATTGTAATGGACTTTGAGTTGGGAAATGGAGGAGCGACAGCAATGCGGATGGCACAGTTGCAAAGCTGACTTTCTGCAGAAGAGGCACAGCTCAAGTTTTTTGCCCTGGCTCTTCGGCTGTGGGAGCAGAGGCCAACCGTTCGTGCTCTACTCCCTGGGATGCTGGGCAGCCCAGCACGGGTGCCACAGAGGTTCCATTGTAATGGCCTTTGAGTTCGGAAATCGAGGATCCTCAGCAATGCGGATGGCACCGTTGCAAAGCTGACTTTCTGCAGAAGAGGCACAGCTCAAGTTTTTTGCCCTGGCTCTTCGGCTGTGGGAGCAGAGGCCAACCGTTCATGCTCTACTGCCTGGGATGCTGGGCAGCCCAGCACGGGTTCCAAAGAGGTTCCATTGTAATGGACTTTGAGTTGGGAAATGGAGGAGCGACAGCAATGCGGATGGCACAGTTGCAAAGCTGACTTTCTGCAGAAGAGGCACAGTTCAAGTTTTTTGCCCTGGCTCTTCGGCTGTGTGAGCAGAGGCCAACCGTTCGTGCTCTACTGCCTGGGACGCTGGGCAGCCCAGCACGGATGCCAAAGATGTTCCATTGTAATGGACTTTGAGTTGAGAAATGGAGGAGCGACAGCAAAGCGGATGGCACCGTTCCACAGGTGACTTTCTGCAGAAGAGACACAGCTCAAGCTTTTTGCCCTGGCTCTTCGGCTGTTGGAGCAGAGGCCAACCGTTCGTGCTCTACTGCCTGGGATGCTGGGCAGCCGAGCACGGGTGCCACAGAGGTTCCATTGTAATGGCCTTTGAGTTCGGAAATCGAGGATCCTCAGCAATGCGGATGGCACCGTTGCAAAGCTGACTTTCTGCAGAAGAGGCACAGCTCAAGTTTTTTGCCCTGCCTCTTCGTCTGTGGGAGCAGAGGCCAACCGTTCATGCTCTACTCCCTGGGATGCTGGGCAGCCCAGCACGGGTGCCAAACAGGTTCCATTGTAATGGACTTTGAGTTGGGAAATGGAGGAGCGACAGCAATGCGGATGGCACAGTTGCAAAGCTGACTTTCTGCAGAAGAGGCACAGCTCAAGTTTTTTGCCCTGGCTCTTCGTCTGTGGGAGCAGAGGCCAACCGTTCATGCTCTACTCTCTGGGATGCTGGGCAGCCCAGCACGGGTGCCAAAGAGGTTCCATTGTAATGGACTTTGAGTTGGGAAATCGAGGAGCGACAGCAAAGCGGATGGCACTGTTGCAAAGGTGACTTTCTGCAGAAGAGGCACAGCTCAAGTTTTTTGCCCTGGCTCTTCGGCTGTGGGAGCAGAGGCCAACCGTTCGTGCTCTACTGCCTGGGATGCTGGGCAGCCCAGCACGGGTGCCAAAGAGGTTCCATTGTAATGGACTTTGAGTTGGGAAATCGAAGAGCGACAGCAATGCGGATGGCACAGTTGCAAAGCTGACTTTCTGCAGAAGAGGCACAGCTCAAGTTTTTTGCCCTGGCTCTTCGGCTGTGGGAGCAGAGGCCAACCGTTCGTGCTCTACTGCCTGGGATGCTGGGCAGCCCAGCACGGGTGCCAAAGAGGTTCCATTGTAATGGACTTTGAGTTGGGAAATCGAGGAGCGACAGCAATACGGATGGCACCGTTGCAAAGCTGACTTTCTGCAGAAGAGGCACAGCTCAAGTTTTTTGCCCTGGCTCTTCGGCTGTGGGAGCAGAGGCCAACCGTTCGTGCTCTACTCCCTGGGATGCTGGGCAGCCCAGCACGGGTGCCAAAGAGGTTCCATTGTAATGGACTTTGAGTTGGGAAATCGAGGAGCGACAGCAATGCGGAGGGCACCATTGCATAGGTGACTTTCTGCAGAAGAGGCACAGCTCCAGTTTTTTGCCCTGGCTCTTCGGCTGTGGGAGCAGAGGCCCACCGTTCGTGCTCTACTGCCTGGGATGCTGGGTAGCCCAGCACGGGTGCCAAAGAGGTTCCATTGTAATGGACTTTGAGTTGGGAAATCGAGGAGCGACAGCAATGCGGAGGGCACCATTGCACAGGTGACTTTCTGCAGAAGAGACACAGCTCAAGTTTTTTGCCCTGGCTCTTCGGCTGTGGGAGCAGAGGCCAACCGTTCGTGCTCTACTGCCTGGGATGCTGGGCAGGCCAGCACGGATGCCAAAGATGTTCCATTGTAATGGACTTTGAGTTGGGAAATGGAGGAGCGACAGCAAAGCGGATGGCACCGTTCCACAGGTGACTTTCTGCAGAAGAGACACAGCTCAAGTTTTTTGCCCTGGCTCTTCGGCTGTGGGAGCAGAGGCCAACCGTTCGTGCTCTACTCCCTGGGATGCTGGGCAGCCCAGCACGGGTGCCAAAGAGGTTCCATTGTAATGGACTTTGAGTTGGGAAATCGAAGAGCGACAGCAAAGCGGATGGCACTGTTGCAAAGGTGACTTTCTGCAGAAGAGGCACAGCTCAAGTTTTTTGCCCTGGCTCTTCGGCTGTGGGAGCAGAGGCCAACCGTTCGTGCTCTACTCCCTGGGATGCTGGGCAGCCCAGCACGGGTGCCAAAGAGGTTCCATTGTAATGGACTTTGAGTTGGGAAATCGAAGAGCGACAGCAATGAGGATGGCGCAGTTGCAAAGCTGACTTTCTGCAGAAGAGGCACAGCTCAAGTTTTTTGCCCTGGCTCTTTGGCTGTGGGAGCAGAGGCCAACCGTTCGTGCTCTACTGCCTGGGATGCTGGGCAGCACAGCACGGGTGCCAAAGAGGTTCCATTGTAATGGACTTTGAGTTGGGGAATGGAGGAGCGACAGCAATGCGGATGGCACAGTTGCAAAGCTGACTTTCTGCAGAAGAGGCACAGCTCAAGTTTTTTGCCCTGGCTCTTCGTCTGTGGGAGCAGAGGCCAACCGTTCATGCTCTACTCTCTGGGATGCTGGGCAGCCCAGCACGGGTGCCAAAGAGGTTCCATTGTAATGGACTTTGAGTTCGGAAATCGAGGAGCGACAGCAATGCGGATGGCACAGTTGCAAAGCTGACTTTCTGCAGAAGAGGCACAGCTCAAGTTTTTTGCCCTGGCTCTTCGGCTGTGGGAGCAGAGGCCAACCGTTCGTGCTCTACTGCCTGGGATGCTGGGCAGCCCAGCACGGGTGCCAAAGAGGTTCCATTGTAATGGACTTTGAGTTGGGAAATCGAAGAGCGACAGCAAAGCGGATGGCACCGTTGCAAAGCTGACTTTCTGCAGAAGAGGCACAGCTCAAGTTTTTTGCCCTGGCTCTTCGGCTGTGGGAGCAGAGGCCAACCGTTCGTGCTCTACTGCCTGGGATGCTGGGCAGCCCAGCACGGGTGCCAAAGAGGTTCCATTTTAATGGACTTTGAGTTCGGAAATCGAAGAGTGACAGCAATGCGGATGGCACAGTTGCAAAGCTGACTTTCTGCAGAAGAGGCACAGCTCAAGTTTTTTGCCCTGGCTCTTCGGCTGTGGGAGCAGAGGCCAACCGTTCGTGCTCTACTGCCTGGGATGCTGGGCAGCCCAGCACGGGTGCCAAAGAGGTTCCATTGTAATGGACTTTGAATTGGGAAATCGAGGAGCGACAGCAATACGGATGGCACTGTTGCAAAGCTGACTTTCTGCAGAAGAGGCACAGCTCAAGTTTTTTGCCCTGGCTCTTCGGCTGTGGGAGCAGAGGCCAACCGTTCGTGCTCTACTGCCTGGGATGCTGGGCAGCCCAGCACGGTTGCCAGAGAGGTTCCATTGTAATGGACTTTGAGTTGGGAAATGGAGGAGCGACAGCAAAGCGGATGGCACTGTTGCAAAGCTGACTTTCTGCAGAAGAGGCACAGCTCAAGTTTTTTGCCCTGGCTCTTCGGCTGTGGGAGCAGAGGCCAACCGTTCGTGCTCTACTCCCTGGGATGCTGGGCAGCCGAGCACGGGTGCCAAAGAGGTTCCATTGTAATGGACTTTGAGTTGGGAAATGGAGGAGTGACAGCAATGCGGATGGCACCGTTGCAAAGCTGACTTTCTGCAGAAGAGGCACAGCTCAAGCTTTTTGCCCTGGCTCTTCGGCTGTGGGAGCAGAGGCCAGCCGTTCGTGCTCTACTCCCTGGGATGCTGGGCAGCCGAGCACGGTTGCCAAAGAGGTTCCATTGTAATGGACTTTGAGTTGGGAAATTGAAGAGTGACAGCAAAGCGGATGGCACTGTTGCAAAGCTGACTTTCTGCAGAAGAGGCACAGCTCAAGTTTTTTGCCCTGGCTCTTCGGCTGTGGGAGCAGAGGCCAACCGTTCGTGCTCTACTCCCTGGGATGCTGGGCAG
Source organism: Psittacula echo (assembly GCF_963264785.1). Taxonomy (NCBI): domain Eukaryota; kingdom Metazoa; phylum Chordata; class Aves; order Psittaciformes; family Psittacidae; genus Psittacula; species Psittacula echo. Next base: position 107,274 of record NW_027664274.1, read on the forward strand.
CCCAGCACGGGTGCCAAAGAGGTTCCATTGTAATGGACTTTGAGTTGGGAAATGGAGGAGCGACAGCAAAGCGGATGGCACCGTTGCAAAGCTGACTTTCTGCAGAAGAGGCACAGCTCAAGTTTTTTGCCCTGGCTCTTCGGCTGTGGGAGCAGAGGCCAACCGTTCGTGCTCTACTGCCTGGGATGCTGGGCAGGCCAGCACGGGTGCCAAAGAGGTTCCATTGTAATGGACTTTGAGTTGGGAAATCGAGGATCCTCAGCAATGCGGATGGCACCGTTGCAAAGCTGATTTTCTGCAGAAGAGGCACAGCTCAAGGTTTTTGCCCTGGCTCTTCGGCTGTGGGAGCAGAGGCCAACCGTTCGTGCTCTACTGCCTGGGATGCTGGGCAGCCCAGCACGGGTGCCAAAGAGGTTCCATTGTAATGGACTTTGAGTTGGGAAATCGAGGAGCGACAGCAATGTGGATGGCACCGTTGCAAAGCTGACTTTCTGCAGAAGAGGCACAGCTCAAGTTTTTTGCCCTGGCTCTTCGGCTGTGGGAGCAGAGGCCAACCGTTCGTGCTCTACTGCCTGGGATGCTGGGCAGCCCAGCACGGGTGCCAAAGAGGTTCCATTGTAATGGCCTTTGAGTTCGGAAATCGAGGATCCTCAGCAATGCGGATGGCACTGTTGCAAAGGTGACTTTCTGCAGAAGAGGCACAGCTCAAGTTTTTTGCCCTGGCTCTTCGGCTGTGGGAGCAGAGGCCAACCGTTCGTGCTCTACTCCCTGGGATGCTGGGCAGCCCAGCACGGGTGCCAAAGAGGTTCCATTGTAATGGACTTTGAGTTGGGAAATGGAGGAGCGACAGCAAAGCGGATGGCACCGTTGCAAAGCTGACTTTCTGCAGAAGAGGCACAGCTCAAGTTTTTTGCCCTGCCTCTTCGTCTGTGGGAGCAGAGGCCAACCGTTCATGCTCTACTCCCTGGGATGCTGGGCAGCCCAGCACGGGTGCCAAAGAGGTTCCATTGTAATGGACTTTGAGTTGGGAAATGGAGGAGCGACAGCAATGCGGATGGCACAGTTGCAAAGCTGACTTTCTGCACAAGAGGCACAGCTCAAGTTTTTTGCCCTGGCTCTTCGGCTGTGGGAGCAGAGGCCAACCGTTCGTGCTCTACTCCCTGGGATGCTGGGCAGCCCAGCACGGTTGCCAAAGAGGTTCCATTGTAATGGACTTTGAGTTGGGAAATCGAAGAGCGACAGCAAAGCGGATGGCACTGTTGCAAAGGTGACTTTCTGCAGAAGAGGCACAGCTCAAGTTTTTTGCCCTGGCTCTTCGGCTGTGGGAGCAGAGGCCAACCGTTCGTGCTCTACTCCCTGGGATGCTGGGCAGCCCAGCACGGGTGCCAAAGATGTTCCATTGTAATGGACTTTGAGTTGGGAAATCGAAGAGCGACAGCAATGCGGATGGCACCGTTGCAAAGCTGACTTTCTGCAGAAGAGGCACAGCTCAAGTTTTTTGCCCTGGCTCTTCGGCTGTGGGAGCAGAGGCCAACCGTTCGTGCTCTACTTCTGGGATGCTGGGCAGCCCAGCACGGGTGCCAAAGAGGTTCCATTGTAATGGACTTTGAGTTGGGAAATCGAGGAGCGACAGCAATACGGATGGCACCGTTGCAAAGCTGACTTTCTGCAGAAGAGGCACAGCTCAAGTTTTTTGCCCTGGCTCTTCGGCTGTGGGAGCAGAGGCCAACCGTTCGTGCTCTACTCCCTGGGATGCTGGGCAGCCCAGCACGGGTGCCAAAGAGGTTCCATTGTAATGGACTTTGAGTTGGGAAATCGAGGAGCGACAGCAATGCGGAGGGCACCATTGCACAGGTGACTTTCTGCAGAAGAGGCACAGCTCAAGTTTTTTGCCCTGGCTCTTCGGCTGTGGGAGCAGAGGCCAACCGTTCGTGCTCTACTCCCTGGGATGCTGGGCAGCCCAGCACGGGTGCCAAAGAGGTTCCATTGTAATGGACTTTGAGTTGGGAAATCGAGGAGCGACAGCAATGCGGAGGGCACCATTGCACAGGTGACTTTCTGCAGAAGAGGCACAGCTCAAGTTTTTTGCCCTGGCTCTTCGGCTGTGGGAGCAGAGGCCAACCGTTCGTGCTCTACTCCCTGGGATGCTGGGCAGGCCAGCACGGATGCCAAAGATGTTCCATTGTAATGGACTTTGAGTTGGGAAATGGAGGAGCGACAGCAAAGCGGATGGCACCGTTCCACAGGTGACTTTCTGCAGAAGAGACACAGCTCCAGTTTTTTGCCCTGGCTCTTCGGCTGTGGGAGCAGAGGCCAACCGTTCGTGCTCTACTGCCTGGGATGCTGGGCAGCCCAGCACGGGTGCCAAAGAGGTTCCATTGTAATGGACTTTGAGTTGGGAAATCGAAGAGCGACAGCAATGCGGATGGCACAGTTGCAAAGCTGACTTTCTGCAGAAGAGGCACAGCTCAAGTTTTTTGCCCTGGCTCTTCGGCTGTGGGAGCAGAGGCCAACCGTTCGTGCTCTACTGCCTGGGATGCTGGGCAGCCCAGCACGGGTGCCAAAGAGGTTCCATTGTAATGGACTTTGAGTTGGGAAATGGAGGAGCGACAGCAAAGCGGATGGCACCGTTGCAAAGCTGACTTTCTGCAGAAGAGGCACAGCTCAAGTTTTTTGCCCTGGCTCTTCGGCTGTGGGAGCAGAGGCCAACCGTTCGTGCTCTACTGCCTGGGATGCTGGGCAGGCCAGCACGGGTGCCAAAGAGGTTCCATTGTAATGGACTTTGAGTTGGGAAATCGAGGATCCTCAGCAATGCGGATGGCACCGTTGCAAAGCTGATTTTCTGCAGAAGAGGCACAGCTCAAGGTTTTTGCCCTGGCTCTTCGGCTGTGGGAGCAGAGGCCAACCGTTCGTGCTCTACTGCCTGGGATGCTGGGCAGCCCAGCACGGGTGCCAAAGAGGTTCCATTGTAATGGACTTTGAGTTGGGAAATCGAGGAGCGACAGCAATGTGGATGGCACCGTTGCAAAGCTGACTTTCTGCAGAAGAGGCACAGCTCAAGTTTTTTGCCCTGGCTCTTCGGCTGTGGGAGCAGAGGCCAACCGTTCGTGCTCTACTGCCTGGGATGCTGGGCAGCCCAGCACGGGTGCCAAAGAGGTTCCATTGTAATGGCCTTTGAGTTCGGAAATCGAGGATCCTCAGCAATGCGGATGGCACCGTTGCAAAGGTGACTTTCTGCAGAAGAGGCACAGCTCAAGTTTTTTGCCCTGGCTCTTCGGCTGTGGGAGCAGAGGCCAACCGTTCGTGCTCTACTCCCTGGGATGCTGGGCAGCCCAGCACGGGTGCCAAAGAGGTTCCATTGTAATGGACTTTGAGTTGGGAAATGGAGGAGCGACAGCAAAGCGGATGGCACCGTTGCAAAGCTGACTTTCTGCAGAAGAGGCACAGCTCAAGTTTTTTGCCCTGCCTCTTCGTCTGTGGGAGCAGAGGCCAACCGTTCATGCTCTACTCCCTGGGATGCTGGGCAGCCCAGCACGGGTGCCAAAGAGGTTCCATTGTAATGGACTTTGAGTTGGGAAATGGAGGAGCGACAGCAATGCGGATGGCACAGTTGCAAAGCTGACTTTCTGCACAAGAGGCACAGCTCAAGTTTTTTGCCCTGGCTCTTCGGCTGTGGGAGCAGAGGCCAACCGTTCGTGCTCTACTCCCTGGGATGCTGGGCAGCCCAGCACGGTTGCCAAAGAGGTTCCATTGTAATGGACTTTGAGTTGGGAAATCGAAGAGCGACAGCAAAGCGGATGGCACTGTTGCAAAGGTGACTTTCTGCACAAGAGGCACAGCTCAAGTTTTTTGCCCTGGCTCTTCGGCTGTGGGAGCAGAGGCCAACCGTTCGTGCTCTACTCCCTGGGATGCTGGGCAGCCCAGCACGGGTGCCAAAGATGTTCCATTGTAATGGACTTTGAGTTGGGAAATCGAAGAGCGACAGCAATGCGGATGGCACCGTTGCAAAGCTGACTTTCTGCAGAAGAGGCACAGCTCAAGTTTTTTGCCCTGGCTCTTCGGCTGTGGGAGCAGAAGCCAACCGTTCGTGCTCTACTTCTGGGATGCTGGGCAGCCCAGCACGGGTGCCAAAGAGGTTCCATTGTAATGGACTTTGAGTTGGGAAATCGAGGAGCGACAGCAATACGGATGGCACCGTTGCAAAGCTGACTTTCTGCAGAAGAGGCACAGCTCAAGTTTTTTGCCCTGGCTCTTCGGCTGTGGGAGCAGAGGCCAACCGTTCGTGCTCTACTCCCTGGGATGCTGGGCAGCCCAGCACGGGTGCCAAAGAGGTTCCATTGTAATGGACTTTGAGTTGGGAAATCGAGGAGCGACAGCAATGCGGAGGGCACCATTGCACAGGTGACTTTCTGCAGAAGAGGCACAGCTCAAGTTTTTTGCCCTGGCTCTTCGGCTGTGGGAGCAGAGGCCAACCGTTCGTGCTCTACTCCCTGGGATGCTGGGCAGCCCAGCACGGGTGCCAAAGAGGTTCCATTGTAATGGACTTTGAGTTGGGAAATCGAGGAGCGACAGCAATGCGGAGGGCACCATTGCACAGGTGACTTTCTGCAGAAGAGGCACAGCTCAAGTTTTTTGCCCTGGCTCTTCGGCTGTGGGAGCAGAGGCCAACCGTTCGTGCTCTACTCCCTGGGATGCTGGGCAGGCCAGCACGGATGCCAAAGATGTTCCATTGTAATGGACTTTGAGTTGGGAAATGGAGGAGCGACAGCAAAGCGGATGGCACCGTTCCACAGGTGACTTTCTGCAGAAGAGACACAGCTCCAGTTTTTTGCCCTGGCTCTTCGGCTGTGGGAGCAGAGGCCAACCGTTCGTGCTCTACTGCCTGGGATGCTGGGCAGCCCAGCACGGGTGCCAAAGAGGTTCCATTGTAATGGACTTTGAGTTGGGAAATCGAAGAGCGACAGCAATGCGGATGGCACAGTTGCAAAGCTGACTTTCTGCAGAAGAGGCACAGCTCAAGTTTTTTGCCCTGGCTCTTCGGCTGTGGGAGCAGAGGCCAACCGTTCGTGCTCTACTGCCTGGGATGCTGGGCAGCCCAGCACGGGTGCCAAAGAGGTTCCATTGTAATGGACTTTGAGTTGGGAAATCGAGGAGCGACAGCAATACGGATGGCACCGTTGCAAAGCTGACTTTCTGCAGAAGAGGCACAGCTCAAGTTTTTTGCCCTGGCTCTTCGGCTGTGGGAGCAGAGACCAACCGTTCGTGCTCTACTCCCTGGGATGCTGGGCAGCCCAGCACGGGTGCCAAAGAGGTTCCATTGTAATGGACTTTGAGTTGGGAAATCGAGGAGCGACAGCAATGCGGAGGGCACCATTGCACAGGTGACTTTCTGCAGAAGAGGCACAGCTCAAGTTTTTTGCCCTGGCTCTTCGGCTGTGGGAGCAGAGGCCAACCGTTCGTGCTCTACTGCCTGGGATGCTGGGCAGCCCAGCACGGGTGCCAAAGAGGTTCCATTGTAATGGACTTTGAGTTGGGAAATCGAGGAGCGACAGCAATGCGGAGGGCACCATTGCACAGGTGACTTTCTGCAGAAGAGGCACAGCTCAAGTTTTTTGCCCTGGCTCTTCGGCTGTGGGAGCAGAGGCCAACCGTTCGTGCTCTACTCCCTGGGATGCTGGGCAGCCCAGCACGGATGCCAAAGATGTTCCATTGTAATGGACTTTGAGTTGGGAAATGGAGGAGCGACAGGAAAGCGGATGGCACCGTTCCACAGGTGACTTTCTGCAGAAGAGACACAGCTCAAGTTTTTTGCCCTGGCTCTTCGGCTGTGGGAGCAGAGGCCAACCGTTCGTGCTCTACTCCCTGGGATGCTGGGCAGCCCAGCACGGGTGCCAAAGAGGTTCCATTGTAATGGACTTTGAGTTGGGAAATCGAAGAGCGACAGCAAAGCGGATGGCACTGTTGCAAAGGTGACTTTCTGCACAAGAGGCACAGCTCAAGTTTTTTGCCCTGGCTCTTCGGCTGTGGGAGCAGAGGCCAACCGTTCGTGCTCTACTCCCTGGGATGCTGGGCAGCCCAGCACGGGTGCCAAAGAGGTTCCATTGTAATGGACTTTGAGTTGGGAAATGGAGGAGCGACAGCAATGCGGATGGCACCGTTGCAAAGCTGACTTTCTGCAGAAGAGGCACAGCTCAAGTTTTTTGCCCTGGCTCTTCGGCTGTGGGAGCAGAGGCCAACCGTTCGTGCTCTACTCCCTGGGATGCTGGGCAGCCCAGCACGGGTGCCAAAGAGGTTCCATTGTAATGGACTTTGAGTTGGGAAATCGAGGAGCGACAGCAAAGCGGATGGCACCATTGCAAAGCTGACTTTCTGCAGAAGAGGCACAGCTCAAGTTTTTTGCCCTGGCTCTTCGGCTGTGGGAGCAGAGGCCAGCCGTTCGTGCTCTACTGCCTGGGATGCTGGGCTGCCCAGCAAGGGTGCCAGAGAGGTTCCATTGTAATGGACTTTGAGTTGGGAAATCGAGGAGCGACAGCAATGCGGATGGCACCGTTGCAAAGCTGACTTTCTGCAGAAGAGGCACAGCTCAAGTTTTTTGCCCTGGCTCTTCGGCTGTGGGAGCAAAGGCCAACCGTTCGTGCTCTACTCCCTGGGATGCTGGGCAGCCCAGCACGGATGCCAAAGATGTTCCATTGTAATGGACTTTGAGTTGGGAAATGGAGGAGCGACAGCAAAGCGGATGGCACCGTTCCACAGGTGACTTTCTGCAGAAGAGACACAGCTCAAGCTTTTTGCCCTGGCTCTTCGGCTGTGGGAGCAGAGGCCAACCGTTCGTGCTCTACTGCCTGGGATGCTGGGCAGCCCAGCACGGGTGCCAAAGAGGTTCCATTGTAATGGACTTTGAGTTGGGAAATCGAAGAGCGACAGCAAAGCGGATGGCACTGTTGTAAAGGTGACTTTCTGCAGAAGAGGCACAGCTCAAGTTTTTTGCCCTGGCTCTTCGGCTGTGGGAGCAGAGGCCAACCGTTCGTGCTCTACTCCCTCGGATGCTGGGCAGCCCAGCACGGGTGCCAAAGAGGTTCCATTGTAATGGACTTTGAGTTGGGAAATCGAAGAGCGACAGCAAAGCGGATGGCACTGTTGCAAAGGTGACTTTCTGCACAAGAGGCACAGCTCAAGTTTTTTGCCCTGGCTCTTCGGCTGTGGGAGCAGAGGCCAACCGTTCGTGCTCTACTGCCTGGGATGCTGGGCAGCCCAGCACGGGTGCCAAAGAGGTTCCATTGTAATGGACTTTGAGTTGGGAAATCGAGGAGCGACAGCAATGCGGATGGCACCGTTGCAAAGCTGACTTTCTGCAGAAGAGGCACAGCTCAAGTTTTTTGCCCTGCCTCTTCGGCTGTGGGAGCAGAGGCCAACCGTTCGTGCTCTACTCCCTGGGATGCTGGGCAGCCCAGCACGGGTGCCAAAGAGGTTCCATTGTAATGGACTTTGAGTTGGGAAATCGAGGAGCGACAGCAAAGCGGATGGCACCATTGCAAAGCTGACTTTCTGCAGAAGAGGCACAGCTCAAGTTTTTTGCCCTGGCTCTTCGGCTGTGGGAGCAGAGGCCAGCCGTTCGTGCTCTACTGCCTGGGATGCTGGGCTGCCCAGCAAGGGTGCCAGAGAGGTTCCATTGTAATGGACTTTGAGTTGGGAAATCGAGGAGCGACAGCAATGCGGATGGCACCGTTGCAAAGCTGACTTTCTGCAGAAGAGGCACAGCTCAAGTTTTTTGCCCTGGCTCTTCGGCTGTGGGAGCAAAGGCCAACCGTTCGTGCTCTACTCCCTGGGATGCTGGGCAGCCCAGCACGGATGCCAAAGATGTTCCATTGTAATGGACTTTGAGTTGGGAAATGGAGGAGCGACAGCAAAGCGGATGGCACCGTTCCACAGGTGACTTTCTGCAGAAGAGACACAGCTCAAGCTTTTTGCCCTGGCTCTTCGGCTGTGGGAGCAGAGGCCAACCGTTCGTGCTCTACTGCCTGGGATGCTGGGCAGCCCAGCACGGGTGCCAAAGAGGTTCCATTGTAATGGACTTTGAGTTGGGAAATCGAAGAGCGACAGCAAAGCGGATGGCACTGTTGTAAAGGTGACTTTCTGCAGAAGAGGCACAGCTCAAGTTTTTTGCCCTGGCTCTTCGGCTGTGGGAGCAGAGGCCAACCGTTCGTGCTCTACTCCCTCGGATGCTGGGCAGCCCAGCACGGGTGCCAAAGAGGTTCCATTGTAATGGACTTTGAGTTGGGAAATCGAGGAGCGACAGCAATGCGGATGGCACAGTTGCAAAGCTGACTTTCTGCAGAAGAGGCACAGCTCAAGTTTTTTGCCCTGGCTCTTCGGCTGTGGGAGCAGAGGCCAACCGTTCGTGCTCTACTCCATGGGATGCTGGGCAGCCCAGCACGGGTGCCAAAGAGGTTCCATTGTAATGGACTTTGAGTTGGGAAATCGAGGAGCGACAGCAAAGCGGATGGCACCATTGCAAAGCTGACTTTCTGCAGAAGAGGCACAGCTCAAGTTTTTTGCCCTGGCTCTTCGGCTGTGGGAGCAGAGGCCAACCGTTCGTGCTCTACTCCCTGGGATGCTGGGCAGCCCAGCACGGGTGCCAAAGAGGTTCCATTGTAATGGACTTTGAGTTGGGAAATCGAAGAGCGACAGCAAAGCGGATGGCACTGTTGCAAAGCTGACTTTCTGCAGAAGAGGCACAGCTCAAGTTTTTTGCCCTGGCTCTTCGGCTGTGGGAGCAGAGGCCAACCGTTCGTGCTCTACTCCCTCGGATGCTAGGCAGCCCAGCACGGGTGCCAAAGAGGTTCCATTGTAATGGACTTTGAGTTGGGAAATCGAGGAGCGACAGCAATGCGGATGGCACAGTTGCAAAGCTGACTTTCTGCAGAAGAGGCACAGCTCAAGTTTTTTGCCCTGGCTCTTCGGCTGTGGGAGCAGAGGCCAACCGTTCGTGCTCTACTGCCTGGGATGCTGGGCAGCCCAGCACGGGTGCCAAAGAGGTTCCATTGTAATGGACTTTGAGTTGGGAAATGGAGGAGCGACAGCAATGCGGATGGCACCGTTGCAAAGCTGACTTTCTGCAGAAGAGGCACAGCTCAAGTTTTTTGCCCTGGCTCTTCGGCTGTGGGAGCAGAGGCCAACCGTTCGTGCTCTACTGCCTGGGATGCTGGGCAGCCCAGCACGGGTGCCAAAGAGGTTCCATTGTAATGGACTTTGAGTTGGGAAATCGAGGAGCGACAGCAATACGGATGGCACCGTTGCAAAGGTGACTTTCTGCAGAAGAGGCACAGCTCAAGTTTTTTGCCCTGGCTCTTCGGCTGTGGGAGCAGAGGCCAACCGTTCGTGCTCTACTCCCTGGGATGCTGGGCAGCCCAGCACGGGTGCCAAAGAGGTTCCATTGTAATGGACTTTGAGTTGGGAAATCGAGGAGCGACAGCAATGCGGAGGGCACCATTGCACAGGTGACTTTCTGCAGAAGAGGCACAGCTCAAGTTTTTTGCCCTGGCTCTTCGGCTGTGGGAGCAGAGGCCAACCGTTCGTGCTCTACTCCCTGGGATGCTGGGTAGCCCAGCACGGGTGCCAAAGAGGTTCCATTGTAATGGACTTTGAGTTGGGAAATCGAGGAGCGACAGCAATGCGGATGGCACAGTTGCAAAGCTGACTTTCTGCAGAAGAGGCACAGCTCAAGTTTTTTGCCCTGCCTCTTCGGCTGTGGGAGCAGAGGCCAACCGTTCGTGCTCTACTGCCTGGGATGCTGGGCAGCCCAGCACGGGTGCCAAAGAGGTTCCATTGTAATGGACTTTGAGTTCGGAAATCGAGGAGCGACAGCAAAGCGGATGGCACCATTGCAAAGCTGACTTTCTGCAGAAGAGGCACAGCTCAAGTTTTTTGCCCTGGCTCTTCGGCTGTGGGAGCAGAGGCCAACCGTTCGTGCTCTACTCCCTGGGATGCTGGGCAGCCCAGCACGGGTGCCAAAGAGGTTCCATTGTAATGGACTTTGAGTTGGGAAATCGAAGAGCGACAGCAAAGCGGATGGCACTGTTGCAAAGCTGACTTTCTGCAGAAGAGGCACAGCTCAAGTTTTTTGCCCTGGCTCTTCGGCTGTGGGAGCAGAGGCCAACCGTTCGTGCTCTACTCCCTGGGATGCTGGGCAGCCCAGCACGGGTGCCAAAGAGGTTCCATTGTAATGGACTTTGAGTTGGGAAATCGAGGAGCGACAGCAATGCGGATGGCACAGTTGCAAAGCTGACTTTCTGCAGAAGAGGCACAGCTCAAGTTTTTTGCCCTGGCTCTTCGGCTGTGGGAGCAGAGGCCAACCGTTCGTGCTCTACTCCCTGGGATGCTGGGCAGCCCAGCACGGGTGCCAAAGAGGTTCCATTGTAATGGACTTTGAGTTGGGAAATCGAAGAGCGACAGCAATGCGGATGGCACAGTTGCAAAGCTGACTTTCTGCAGAAGAGGCACAGCTCAAGTTTTTTGCCCTGGCTCTTCGGCTGTGGGAGCAGAGGCCAACCGTTCGTGCTCTACTGCCTGGGATGCTGGGCAGCCCAGCACGGGTGCCAAAGAGGTTCCATTGTAATGGACTTTGAGTTGGGAAATCGAGGAGCGACAGCAATACGGATGGCACCGTTGCAAAGCTGACTTTCTGCAGAAGAGACACAGCTCAAGTTTTTTGCCCTGGCTCTTCGGCTGTGGGAGCAGAGGCCAACCGTTCGTGCTCTACTGCCTGGGATGCTGGGCAGCCCAGCACGGGTGCCAAAGAGGTTCCATTGTAATGGACTTTGAGTTGGGAAATCGAGGAGCGACAGCAATGCGGATGGCACAGTTGCAAAGCTGACTTTCTGCAGAAGAGGCACAGCTCAAGTTTTTTGCCCTGGCTCTTCGGCTGTGGGAGCAGAGGCCAACCGTTCGTGCTCTACTGCCTGGGATGCTGGGCAGCCCAGCACGGGTGCCAAAGAGGTTCCATTGTAATGGACTTTGAGTTGGGAAATCGAGGAGCGACAGCAATACGGATGGCACCGTTGCAAAGCTGACTTTCTGCAGAAGAGGCACAGCTCAAGTTTTTTGCCCTGGCTCTTCGGCTGTGGGAGCAGAGGCCAACCGTTCGTGCTCTACTCCCTGGGATGCTGGGCAGCCCAGCACGGGTGCCAAAGAGGTTCCATTGTAATGGACTTTGAGTTGGGAAATGGAGGAGCGACAGCAATGCGGAGGGCACCATTGCACAGGTGACTTTCTGCAGAAGAGGCACAGCTCAAGTTTTTTGCCCTGGCTCTTCGGCTGTGGGAGCAGAGGCCAACCGTTCGTGCTCTACTCCCTGGGATGCTGGGTAGCCCAGCACGGGTGCCAAAGAGGTTCCATTGTAATGGACTTTGAGTTGGGAAATCGAGGAGCGACAGCAATGCGGATGGCACAGTTGCAAAGCTGACTTTCTGCAGAAGAGGCACAGCTCAAGTTTTTTGCCCTGCCTCTTCGGCTGTGGGAGCAGAGGCCAACCGTTCGTGCTCTACTGCCTGGGATGCTGGGCAGCCCAGCACGGGTGCCAAAGAGGTTCCATTGTAATGGACTTTGAGTTCGGAAATCGAGGAGCGACAGCAAAGCGGATGGCACCATTGCAAAGCTGACTTTCTGCAGAAGAGGCACAGCTCAAGTTTTTTGCCCTGGCTCTTCGGCTGTGGGAGCAGAGGCCAACCGTTCGTGCTCTACTGCCTGGGATGCTGGGCAGCCCAGCACGGGTGCCAAAGAGGTTCCATTGTAATGGACTTTGAGTTGGGAAATCGAGGAGCGACAGCAATACGGATGGCACTGTTGCAAAGCTGACTTTCTGCAGAAGAGGCACAGCTCAAGTTTTTTGCCCTGGCTCTTCGGCTGTGGGAGCAGAGGCCAACCGTTCGTGCTCTACTCCCTGGGATGCTGGGCAGCCCAGCACGGGTGCCAAAGAGGTTCCATTGTAATGGACTTTGAGTTGGGAAATCGAAGAGCGACAGCAATGCGGATGGCACAGTTGCAAAGCTGACTTTCTGCAGAAGAGGCACAGCTCAAGTTTTTTGCCCTGGCTCTTCGGCTGTGGGAGCAGAGGCCAACCGTTCGTGCTCTACTGCCTGGGATGCTGGGCAGCCCAGCACGGGTGCCAAAGAGGTTCCATTGTAATGGACTTTGAGTTGGGAAATCGAGGAGCGACAGCAATACGGATGGCACCGTTGCAAAGCTGACTTTCTGCAGAAGAGACACAGCTCAAGTTTTTTGCCCTGGCTCTTCGGCTGTGGGAGCAGAGGCCAACCGTTCGTGCTCTACTGCCTGGGATGCTGGGCAGCCCAGCACGGGTGCCAAAGAGGTTCCATTGTAATGGACTTTGAGTTGGGAAATGGAGGAGCGACAGCAATGCGGAGGGCACCATTGCACAGGTGACTTTCTGCAGAAGAGGCACAGCTCAAGTTTTTTGCCCTGGCTCTTCGGCTGTGGGAGCAGAGGCCAACCGTTCGTGCTCTACTGCCTGGGATGCTGGGCAGCCCAGCACGGGTGCCAAAGAGGTTCCATTGTAATGGACTTTGAGTTGGGAAATCGAAGAGCGACAGCAATGCGGATGGCACAGTTGCAAAGCTGACTTTCTGCAGAAGAGGCACAGCTCAAGTTTTTTGCCCTGGCTCTTCGGCTGTGGGAGCAGAGGCCAACCGTTCGTGCTCTACTGCCTGGGATGCTGGGCAGCCCAGCACGGGTGCCAAAGAGGTTCCATTGTAATGGACTTTGAGTTGGGAAATCGAAGAGCGACAGCAATGCGGATGGCACAGTTGCAAAGCTGACTTTCTGCAGAAGAGGCACAGCTCAAGTTTTTTGCCCTGGCTCTTCGGCTGTGGGAGCAGAGGCCAACCGTTCGTGCTCTACTGCCTGGGATGCTGGGCAGCCCAGCACGGGTGCCAAAGAGGTTCCATTGTAATGGACTTTGAGTTGGGAAATCGAGGAGCGACAGCAATACGGATGGCACCGTTGCAAAGCTGACTTTCTGCAGAAGAGGCACAGCTCAAGTTTTTTGCCCTGGCTCTTCGGCTGTGGGAGCAGAGACCAACCGTTCGTGCTCTACTCCCTGGGATGCTGGGCAGCCCAGCACGGGTGCCAAAGAGGTTCCATTGTAATGGACTTTGAGTTGGGAAATCGAGGAGCGACAGCAATGCGGAGGGCACCATTGCACAGGTGACTTTCTGCAGAAGAGGCACAGCTCAAGTTTTTTGCCCTGGCTCTTCGGCTGTGGGAGCAGAGGCCAACCGTTCGTGCTCTACTGCCTGGGATGCTGGGCAGCCCAGCACGGGTGCCAAAGAGGTTCCATTGTAATGGACTTTGAGTTGGGAAATCGAGGAGCGACAGCAATGCGGAGGGCACCATTGCACAGGTGACTTTCTGCAGAAGAGGCACAGCTCAAGTTTTTTGCCCTGGCTCTTCGGCTGTGGGAGCAGAGGCCAACCGTTCGTGCTCTACTCCCTGGGATGCTGGGCAGCCCAGCACGGATGCCAAAGATGTTCCATTGTAATGGACTTTGAGTTGGGAAATGGAGGAGCGACAGGAAAGCGGATGGCACCGTTCCACAGGTGACTTTCTGCAGAAGAGACACAGCTCAAGTTTTTTGCCCTGGCTCTTCGGCTGTGGGAGCAGAGGCCAACCGTTCGTGCTCTACTCCCTGGGATGCTGGGCAGCCCAGCACGGGTGCCAAAGAGGTTCCATTGTAATGGACTTTGAGTTGGGAAATCGAAGAGCGACAGCAAAGCGGATGGCACTGTTGCAAAGGTGACTTTCTGCACAAGAGGCACAGCTCAAGTTTTTTGCCCTGGCTCTTCGGCTGTGGGAGCAGAGGCCAACCGTTCGTGCTCTACTGCCTGGGATGCTGGGCAGCCCAGCACGGGTGCCAAAGAGGTTCCATTGTAATGGACTTTGAGTTGGGAAATCGAGGAGCGACAGCAATGCGGATGGCACCGTTGCAAAGCTGACTTTCTGCAGAAGAGGCACAGCTCAAGTTTTTTGCCCTGGCTCTTCGGCTGTGGGAGCAGAGGCCAACCGTTCGTGCTCTACTCCCTGGGATGCTGGGCAGCCCAGCACGGGTGCCAAAGAGGTTCCATTGTAATGGACTTTGAGTTGGGAAATCGAGGAGCGACAGCAAAGCGGATGGCACCATTGCAAAGCTGACTTTCTGCAGAAGAGGCACAGCTCAAGTTTTTTGCCCTGGCTCTTCGGCTGTGGGAGCAGAGGCCAGCCGTTCGTGCTCTACTGCCTGGGATGCTGGGCTGCCCAGCAAGGGTGCCAGAGAGGTTCCATTGTAATGGACTTTGAGTTGGGAAATCGAGGAGCGACAGCAATGCGGATGGCACCGTTGCAAAGCTGACTTTCTGCAGAAGAGGCACAGCTCAAGTTTTTTGCCCTGGCTCTTCGGCTGTGGGAGCAAAGGCCAACCGTTCGTGCTCTACTCCCTGGGATGCTGGGCAGCCCAGCACGGATGCCAAAGATGTTCCATTGTAATGGACTTTGAGTTGGGAAATGGAGGAGCGACAGCAAAGCGGATGGCACCGTTCCACAGGTGACTTTCTGCAGAAGAGACACAGCTCAAGCTTTTTGCCCTGGCTCTTCGGCTGTGGGAGCAGAGGCCAACCGTTCGTGCTCTACTGCCTGGGATGCTGGGCAGCCCAGCACGGGTGCCAAAGAGGTTCCATTGTAATGGACTTTGAGTTGGGAAATCGAAGAGCGACAGCAAAGCGGATGGCACTGTTGTAAAGGTGACTTTCTGCAGAAGAGGCACAGCTCAAGTTTTTTGCCCTGGCTCTTCGGCTGTGGGAGCAGAGGCCAACCGTTCGTGCTCTACTCCCTCGGATGCTGGGCAGCCCAGCACGGGTGCCAAAGAGGTTCCATTGTAATGGACTTTGAGTTGGGAAATCGAAGAGCGACAGCAAAGCGGATGGCACTGTTGCAAAGGTGACTTTCTGCACAAGAGGCACAGCTCAAGTTTTTTGCCCTGGCTCTTCGGCTGTGGGAGCAGAGGCCAACCGTTCGTGCTCTACTGCCTGGGATGCTGGGCAGCCCAGCACGGGTGCCAAAGAGGTTCCATTGTAATGGACTTTGAGTTGGGAAATCGAGGAGCGACAGCAATGCGGATGGCACCGTTGCAAAGCTGACTTTCTGCAGAAGAGGCACAGCTCAAGTTTTTTGCCCTGCCTCTTCGGCTGTGGGAGCAGAGGCCAACCGTTCGTGCTCTACTCCCTGGGATGCTGGGCAGCCCAGCACGGGTGCCAAAGAGGTTCCATTGTAATGGACTTTGAGTTGGGAAATCGAGGAGCGACAGCAAAGCGGATGGCACCATTGCAAAGCTGACTTTCTGCAGAAGAGGCACAGCTCAAGTTTTTTGCCCTGGCTCTTCGGCTGTGGGAGCAGAGGCCAGCCGTTCGTGCTCTACTGCCTGGGATGCTGGGCTGCCCAGCAAGGGTGCCAGAGAGGTTCCATTGTAATGGACTTTGAGTTGGGAAATCGAGGAGCGACAGCAATGCGGATGGCACCGTTGCAAAGCTGACTTTCTGCAGAAGAGGCACAGCTCAAGTTTTTTGCCCTGGCTCTTCGGCTGTGGGAGCAAAGGCCAACCGTTCGTGCTCTACTCCCTGGGATGCTGGGCAGCCCAGCACGGATGCCAAAGATGTTCCATTGTAATGGACTTTGAGTTGGGAAATGGAGGAGCGACAGCAAAGCGGATGGCACCGTTCCACAGGTGACTTTCTGCAGAAGAGACACAGCTCAAGCTTTTTGCCCTGGCTCTTCGGCTGTGGGAGCAGAGGCCAACCGTTCGTGCTCTACTGCCTGGGATGCTGGGCAGCCCAGCACGGGTGCCAAAGAGGTTCCATTGTAATGGACTTTGAGTTGGGAAATCGAAGAGCGACAGCAAAGCGGATGGCACTGTTGTAAAGGTGACTTTCTGCAGAAGAGGCACAGCTCAAGTTTTTTGCCCTGGCTCTTCGGCTGTGGGAGCAGAGGCCAACCGTTCGTGCTCTACTCCCTCGGATGCTGGGCAGCCCAGCACGGGTGCCA
The DNA here is from genome assembly GCF_963264785.1 of Psittacula echo. NCBI lineage: Eukaryota > Metazoa > Chordata > Aves > Psittaciformes > Psittacidae > Psittacula > Psittacula echo. The sequence goes on from NW_027664274.1 coordinate 123,360, forward strand.
AAGAGGTTCCATTGTAATGGACTTTGAGTTGGGAAATCGAGGAGCGACAGCAATGCGGATGGCACAGTTGCAAAGCTGACTTTCTGCAGAAGAGGCACAGCTCAAGTTTTTTGCCCTGGCTCTTCGGCTGTGGGAGCAGAGGCCAACCGTTCGTGCTCTACTCCATGGGATGCTGGGCAGCCCAGCACGGGTGCCAAAGAGGTTCCATTGTAATGGACTTTGAGTTGGGAAATCGAGGAGCGACAGCAAAGCGGATGGCACCATTGCAAAGCTGACTTTCTGCAGAAGAGGCACAGCTCAAGTTTTTTGCCCTGGCTCTTCGGCTGTGGGAGCAGAGGCCAACCGTTCGTGCTCTACTCCCTGGGATGCTGGGCAGCCCAGCACGGGTGCCAAAGAGGTTCCATTGTAATGGACTTTGAGTTGGGAAATCGAAGAGCGACAGCAAAGCGGATGGCACTGTTGCAAAGCTGACTTTCTGCAGAAGAGGCACAGCTCAAGTTTTTTGCCCTGGCTCTTCGGCTGTGGGAGCAGAGGCCAACCGTTCGTGCTCTACTCCCTCGGATGCTGGGCAGCCCAGCACGGGTGCCAAAGAGGTTCCATTGTAATGGACTTTGAGTTGGGAAATCGAGGAGCGACAGCAATGCGGATGGCACAGTTGCAAAGCTGACTTTCTGCAGAAGAGGCACAGCTCAAGTTTTTTGCCCTGGCTCTTCGGCTGTGGGAGCAGAGGCCAACCGTTCGTGCTCTACTGCCTGGGATGCTGGGCAGCCCAGCACGGGTGCCAAAGAGGTTCCATTGTAATGGACTTTGAGTTGGGAAATGGAGGAGCGACAGCAATGCGGATGGCACCGTTGCAAAGCTGACTTTCTGCAGAAGAGGCACAGCTCAAGTTTTTTGCCCTGGCTCTTCGGCTGTGGGAGCAGAGGCCAACCGTTCGTGCTCTACTGCCTGGGATGCTGGGCAGCCCAGCACGGGTGCCAAAGAGGTTCCATTGTAATGGACTTTGAGTTGGGAAATCGAGGAGCGACAGCAATACGGATGGCACCGTTGCAAAGCTGACTTTCTGCAGAAGAGGCACAGCTCAAGTTTTTTGCCCTGGCTCTTCGGCTGTGGGAGCAGAGGCCAACCGTTCGTGCTCTACTGCCTGGGATGCTGGGCAGCCCAGCACGGGTGCCAAAGAGGTTCCATTGTAATGGACTTTGAGTTGGGAAATCGAGGAGCGACAGCAATGCGGAGGGCACCATTGCACAGGTGACTTTCTGCAGAAGAGGCACAGCTCAAGTTTTTTGCCCTGGCTCTTCGGCTGTGGGAGCAGAGGCCAACCGTTCGTGCTCTACTCCCTGGGATGCTGGGTAGCCCAGCACGGGTGCCAAAGAGGTTCCATTGTAATGGACTTTGAGTTGGGAAATCGAGGAGCGACAGCAATGCGGATGGCACAGTTGCAAAGCTGACTTTCTGCAGAAGAGGCACAGCTCAAGTTTTTTGCCCTGCCTCTTCGGCTGTGGGAGCAGAGGCCAACCGTTCGTGCTCTACTGCCTGGGATGCTGGGCAGCCCAGCACGGGTGCCAAAGAGGTTCCATTGTAATGGACTTTGAGTTCGGAAATCGAGGAGCGACAGCAAAGCGGATGGCACCATTGCAAAGCTGACTTTCTGCAGAAGAGGCACAGCTCAAGTTTTTTGCCCTGGCTCTTCGGCTGTGGGAGCAGAGGCCAACCGTTCGTGCTCTACTCCCTGGGATGCTGGGCAGCCCAGCACGGGTGCCAAAGAGGTTCCATTGTAATGGACTTTGAGTTGGGAAATCGAAGAGCGACAGCAAAGCGGATGGCACTGTTGCAAAGCTGACTTTCTGCAGAAGAGGCACAGCTCAAGTTTTTTGCCCTGGCTCTTCGGCTGTGGGAGCAGAGGCCAACCGTTCGTGCTCTACTCCCTGGGATGCTGGGCAGCCCAGCACGGGTGCCAAAGAGGTTCCATTGTAATGGACTTTGAGTTGGGAAATCGAGGAGCGACAGCAATGCGGATGGCACAGTTGCAAAGCTGACTTTCTGCAGAAGAGGCACAGCTCAAGTTTTTTGCCCTGGCTCTTCGGCTGTGGGAGCAGAGGCCAACCGTTCGTGCTCTACTCCCTGGGATGCTGGGCAGCCCAGCACGGGTGCCAAAGAGGTTCCATTGTAATGGACTTTGAGTTGGGAAATCGAAGAGCGACAGCAATGCGGATGGCACAGTTGCAAAGCTGACTTTCTGCAGAAGAGGCACAGCTCAAGTTTTTTGCCCTGGCTCTTCGGCTGTGGGAGCAGAGGCCAACCGTTCGTGCTCTACTGCCTGGGATGCTGGGCAGCCCAGCACGGGTGCCAAAGAGGTTCCATTGTAATGGACTTTGAGTTGGGAAATCGAGGAGCGACAGCAATACGGATGGCACCGTTGCAAAGCTGACTTTCTGCAGAAGAGACACAGCTCAAGTTTTTTGCCCTGGCTCTTCGGCTGTGGGAGCAGAGGCCAACCGTTCGTGCTCTACTGCCTGGGATGCTGGGCAGCCCAGCACGGGTGCCAAAGAGGTTCCATTGTAATGGACTTTGAGTTGGGAAATGGAGGAGCGACAGCAATGCGGATGGCACAGTTGCAAAGCTGACTTTCTGCAGAAGAGGCACAGCTCAAGTTTTTTGCCCTGGCTCTTCGGCTGTGGGAGCAGAGGCCAACCGTTCGTGCTCTACTGCCTGGGATGCTGGGCAGCCCAGCACGGGTGCCAAAGAGGTTCCATTGTAATGGACTTTGAGTTGGGAAATCGAGGAGCGACAGCAATACGGATGGCACCGTTGCAAAGCTGACTTTCTGCAGAAGAGGCACAGCTCAAGTTTTTTGCCCTGGCTCTTCGGCTGTGGGAGCAGAGGCCAACCGTTCGTGCTCTACTCCCTGGGATGCTGGGCAGCCCAGCACGGGTGCCAAAGAGGTTCCATTGTAATGGACTTTGAGTTGGGAAATCGAGGAGCGACAGCAATGCGGAGGGCACCATTGCACAGGTGACTTTCTGCAGAAGAGGCACAGCTCAAGTTTTTTGCCCTGGCTCTTCGGCTGTGGGAGCAGAGGCCAACCGTTCGTGCTCTACTCCCTGGGATGCTGGGTAGCCCAGCACGGGTGCCAAAGAGGTTCCATTGTAATGGACTTTGAGTTGGGAAATCGAGGAGCGACAGCAATGCGGATGGCACAGTTGCAAAGCTGACTTTCTGCAGAAGAGGCACAGCTCAAGTTTTTTGCCCTGGCTCTTCGGCTGTGGGAGCAGAGGCCAACCGTTCGTGCTCTACTGCCTGGGATGCTGGGCAGCCCAGCACGGGTGCCAAAGAGGTTCCATTGTAATGGACTTTGAGTTCGGAAATCGAGGAGCGACAGCAAAGCGGATGGCACCATTGCAAAGCTGACTTTCTGCAGAAGAGGCACAGCTCAAGTTTTTTGCCCTGGCTCTTCGGCTGTGGGAGCAGAGGCCAACCGTTCGTGCTCTACTGCCTGGGATGCTGGGCAGCCCAGCACGGGTGCCAAAGAGGTTCCATTGTAATGGACTTTGAGTTGGGAAATCGAGGAGCGACAGCAATACGGATGGCACTGTTGCAAAGCTGACTTTCTGCAGAAGAGGCACAGCTCAAGTTTTTTGCCCTGGCTCTTCGGCTGTGGGAGCAGAGGCCAACCGTTCGTGCTCTACTCCCTGGGATGCTGGGCAGCCCAGCACGGGTGCCAAAGAGGTTCCATTGTAATGGACTTTGAGTTGGGAAATCGAGGAGCGACAGCAATGCGGAGGGCACCATTGCACAGGTGACTTTCTGCAGAAGAGGCACAGCTCAAGTTTTTTGCCCTGGCTCTTCGGCTGTGGGAGCAGAGGCCAACCGTTCGTGCTCTACTGCCTGGGATGCTGGGCAGCCCAGCACGGGTGCCAAAGAGGTTCCATTGTAATGGACTTTGAGTTGGGAAATCGAGGAGCGACAGCAATGCGGAGGGCACCATTGCACAGGTGACTTTCTGCAGAAGAGGCACAGCTCAAGTTTTTTGCCCTGGCTCTTCGGCTGTGGCAGCAGAGGCCAACCGTTCGTGCTCTACTCCCTGGGATGCTGGGCAGCCCAGCACGGATGCCAAAGATGTTCCATTGTAATGGACTTTGAGTTGGGAAATGGAGGAGCGACAGGAAAGCGGATGGCACCGTTCCACAGGTGACTTTCTGCAGAAGAGACACAGCTCAAGTTTTTTGCCCTGGCTCTTCGGCTGTGGGAGCAGAGGCCAACCGTTCGTGCTCTACTCCCTGGGATGCTGGGCAGCCCAGCACGGGTGCCAAAGAGGTTCCATTGTAATGGACTTTGAGTTGGGAAATCGAAGAGCGACAGCAAAGCGGATGGCACTGTTGCAAAGGTGACTTTCTGCACAAGAGGCACAGCTCAAGTTTTTTGCCCTGGCTCTTCGGCTGTGGGAGCAGAGGCCAACCGTTCGTGCTCTACTGCCTGGGATGCTGGGCAGCCCAGCACGGGTGCCAAAGAGGTTCCATTGTAATGGACTTTGAGTTGGGAAATCGAGGAGCGACAGCAATGCGGATGGCACCGTTGCAAAGCTGACTTTCTGCAGAAGAGGCACAGCTCAAGTTTTTTGCCCTGGCTCTTCGGCTGTGGGAGCAGAGGCCAACCGTTCGTGCTCTACTCCCTGGGATGCTGGGCAGCCCAGCACGGGTGCCAAAGAGGTTCCATTGTAATGGACTTTGAGTTGGGAAATCGAGGAGCGACAGCAAAGCGGATGGCACCATTGCAAAGCTGACTTTCTGCAGAAGAGGCACAGCTCAAGTTTTTTGCCCTGGCTCTTCGGCTGTGGGAGCAGAGGCCAGCCGTTCGTGCTCTACTGCCTGGGATGCTGGGCTGCCCAGCAAGGGTGCCAGAGAGGTTCCATTGTAATGGACTTTGAGTTGGGAAATCGAGGAGCGACAGCAATGCGGATGGCACCGTTGCAAAGCTGACTTTCTGCAGAAGAGGCACAGCTCAAGTTTTTTGCCCTGGCTCTTCGGCTGTGGGAGCAAAGGCCAACCGTTCGTGCTCTACTCCCTGGGATGCTGGGCAGCCCAGCACGGATGCCAAAGATGTTCCATTGTAATGGACTTTGAGTTGGGAAATGGAGGAGCGACAGCAAAGCGGATGGCACCGTTCCACAGGTGACTTTCTGCAGAAGAGACACAGCTCAAGCTTTTTGCCCTGGCTCTTCGGCTGTGGGAGCAGAGGCCAACCGTTCGTGCTCTACTGCCTGGGATGCTGGGCAGCCCAGCACGGGTGCCAAAGAGGTTCCATTGTAATGGACTTTGAGTTGGGAAATCGAAGAGCGACAGCAAAGCGGATGGCACTGTTGTAAAGGTGACTTTCTGCAGAAGAGGCACAGCTCAAGTTTTTTGCCCTGGCTCTTCGGCTGTGGGAGCAGAGGCCAACCGTTCGTGCTCTACTCCCTCGGATGCTGGGCAGCCCAGCACGGGTGCCAAAGAGGTTCCATTGTAATGGACTTTGAGTTGGGAAATCGAAGAGCGACAGCAAAGCGGATGGCACTGTTGCAAAGGTGACTTTCTGCACAAGAGGCACAGCTCAAGTTTTTTGCCCTGGCTCTTCGGCTGTGGGAGCAGAGGCCAACCGTTCGTGCTCTACTGCCTGGGATGCTGGGCAGCCCAGCACGGGTGCCAAAGAGGTTCCATTGTAATGGACTTTGAGTTGGGAAATCGAGGAGCGACAGCAATGCGGATGGCACCGTTGCAAAGCTGACTTTCTGCAGAAGAGGCACAGCTCAAGTTTTTTGCCCTGCCTCTTCGGCTGTGGGAGCAGAGGCCAACCGTTCGTGCTCTACTCCCTGGGATGCTGGGCAGCCCAGCACGGGTGCCAAAGAGGTTCCATTGTAATGGACTTTGAGTTGGGAAATCGAGGAGCGACAGCAAAGCGGATGGCACCATTGCAAAGCTGACTTTCTGCAGAAGAGGCACAGCTCAAGTTTTTTGCCCTGGCTCTTCGGCTGTGGGAGCAGAGGCCAGCCGTTCGTGCTCTACTGCCTGGGATGCTGGGCTGCCCAGCAAGGGTGCCAGAGAGGTTCCATTGTAATGGACTTTGAGTTGGGAAATCGAGGAGCGACAGCAATGCGGATGGCACCGTTGCAAAGCTGACTTTCTGCAGAAGAGGCACAGCTCAAGTTTTTTGCCCTGGCTCTTCGGCTGTGGGAGCAAAGGCCAACCGTTCGTGCTCTACTCCCTGGGATGCTGGGCAGCCCAGCACGGATGCCAAAGATGTTCCATTGTAATGGACTTTGAGTTGGGAAATGGAGGAGCGACAGCAAAGCGGATGGCACCGTTCCACAGGTGACTTTCTGCAGAAGAGACACAGCTCAAGCTTTTTGCCCTGGCTCTTCGGCTGTGGGAGCAGAGGCCAACCGTTCGTGCTCTACTGCCTGGGATGCTGGGCAGCCCAGCACGGGTGCCAAAGAGGTTCCATTGTAATGGACTTTGAGTTGGGAAATCGAAGAGCGACAGCAAAGCGGATGGCACTGTTGTAAAGGTGACTTTCTGCAGAAGAGGCACAGCTCAAGTTTTTTGCCCTGGCTCTTCGGCTGTGGGAGCAGAGGCCAACCGTTCGTGCTCTACTGCCTGGGATGCTGGGCAGCCCAGCACGGGTGCCAAAGAGGTTCCATTGTAATGGACTTTGAGTTGGGAAATCGAGGAGCGACAGCAATGCGGATGGCACAGTTGCAAAGCTGACTTTCTGCAGAAGAGGCACAGCTCAAGTTTTTTGCCCTGGCTCTTCGGCTGTGGGAGCAGAGGCCAACCGTTCGTGCTCTACTCCATGGGATGCTGGGCAGCCCAGCACGGGTGCCAAAGAGGTTCCATTGTAATGGACTTTGAGTTGGGAAATCGAGGAGCGACAGCAAAGCGGATGGCACCATTGCAAAGCTGACTTTCTGCAGAAGAGGCACAGCTCAAGTTTTTTGCCCTGGCTCTTCGGCTGTGGGAGCAGAGGCCAACCGTTCGTGCTCTACTCCCTGGGATGCTGGGCAGCCCAGCACGGGTGCCAAAGAGGTTCCATTGTAATGGACTTTGAGTTGGGAAATCGAAGAGCGACAGCAAAGCGGATGGCACTGTTGCAAAGCTGACTTTCTGCAGAAGAGGCACAGCTCAAGTTTTTTGCCCTGGCTCTTCGGCTGTGGGAGCAGAGGCCAACCGTTCGTGCTCTACTCCCTCGGATGCTGGGCAGCCCAGCACGGGTGCCAAAGAGGTTCCATTGTAATGGACTTTGAGTTGGGAAATCGAGGAGCGACAGCAATGCGGATGGCACAGTTGCAAAGCTGACTTTCTGCAGAAGAGGCACAGCTCAAGTTTTTTGCCCTGGCTCTTCGGCTGTGGGAGCAGAGGCCAACCGTTCGTGCTCTACTGCCTGGGATGCTGGGCAGCCCAGCACGGGTGCCAAAGAGGTTCCATTGTAATGGACTTTGAGTTGGGAAATGGAGGAGCGACAGCAATGCGGATGGCACCGTTGCAAAGCTGACTTTCTGCAGAAGAGGCACAGCTCAAGTTTTTTGCCCTGGCTCTTCGGCTGTGGGAGCAGAGGCCAACCGTTCGTGCTCTACTGCCTGGGATGCTGGGCAGCCCAGCACGGGTGCCAAAGAGGTTCCATTGTAATGGACTTTGAGTTGGGAAATCGAGGAGCGACAGCAATACGGATGGCACCGTTGCAAAGCTGACTTTCTGCAGAAGAGGCACAGCTCAAGTTTTTTGCCCTGGCTCTTCGGCTGTGGGAGCAGAGGCCAACCGTTCGTGCTCTACTCCCTGGGATGCTGGGCAGCCCAGCACGGGTGCCAAAGAGGTTCCATTGTAATGGACTTTGAGTTGGGAAATCGAGGAGCGACAGCAATGCGGAGGGCACCATTGCACAGGTGACTTTCTGCAGAAGAGGCACAGCTCAAGTTTTTTGCCCTGGCTCTTCGGCTGTGGGAGCAGAGGCCAACCGTTCGTGCTCTACTCCCTGGGATGCTGGGTAGCCCAGCACGGGTGCCAAAGAGGTTCCATTGTAATGGACTTTGAGTTGGGAAATCGAGGAGCGACAGCAATGCGGATGGCACAGTTGCAAAGCTGACTTTCTGCAGAAGAGGCACAGCTCAAGTTTTTTGCCCTGCCTCTTCGGCTGTGGGAGCAGAGGCCAACCGTTCGTGCTCTACTGCCTGGGATGCTGGGCAGCCCAGCACGGGTGCCAAAGAGGTTCCATTGTAATGGACTTTGAGTTCGGAAATCGAGGAGCGACAGCAAAGCGGATGGCACCATTGCAAAGCTGACTTTCTGCAGAAGAGGCACAGCTCAAGTTTTTTGCCCTGGCTCTTCGGCTGTGGGAGCAGAGGCCAACCGTTCGTGCTCTACTCCCTGGGATGCTGGGCAGCCCAGCACGGGTGCCAAAGAGGTTCCATTGTAATGGACTTTGAGTTGGGAAATCGAAGAGCGACAGCAAAGCGGATGGCACTGTTGCAAAGCTGACTTTCTGCAGAAGAGGCACAGCTCAAGTTTTTTGCCCTGGCTCTTCGGCTGTGGGAGCAGAGGCCAACCGTTCGTGCTCTACTCCCTGGGATGCTGGGCAGCCCAGCACGGGTGCCAAAGAGGTTCCATTGTAATGGACTTTGAGTTGGGAAATCGAGGAGCGACAGCAATGCGGATGGCACAGTTGCAAAGCTGACTTTCTGCAGAAGAGGCACAGCTCAAGTTTTTTGCCCTGGCTCTTCGGCTGTGGGAGCAGAGGCCAACCGTTCGTGCTCTACTCCCTGGGATGCTGGGCAGCCCAGCACGGGTGCCAAAGAGGTTCCATTGTAATGGACTTTGAGTTGGGAAATCGAAGAGCGACAGCAATGCGGATGGCACAGTTGCAAAGCTGACTTTCTGCAGAAGAGGCACAGCTCAAGTTTTTTGCCCTGGCTCTTCGGCTGTGGGAGCAGAGGCCAACCGTTCGTGCTCTACTGCCTGGGATGCTGGGCAGCCCAGCACGGGTGCCAAAGAGGTTCCATTGTAATGGACTTTGAGTTGGGAAATCGAGGAGCGACAGCAATACGGATGGCACCGTTGCAAAGCTGACTTTCTGCAGAAGAGACACAGCTCAAGTTTTTTGCCCTGGCTCTTCGGCTGTGGGAGCAGAGGCCAACCGTTCGTGCTCTACTGCCTGGGATGCTGGGCAGCCCAGCACGGGTGCCAAAGAGGTTCCATTGTAATGGACTTTGAGTTGGGAAATGGAGGAGCGACAGCAATGCGGATGGCACAGTTGCAAAGCTGACTTTCTGCAGAAGAGGCACAGCTCAAGTTTTTTGCCCTGGCTCTTCGGCTGTGGGAGCAGAGGCCAACCGTTCGTGCTCTACTCCCTCGGATGCTGGGCAGCCCAGCACGGGTGCCAAAGAGGTTCCATTGTAATGGACTTTGAGTTGGGAAATGGAGGAGCGACAGCAATACGGATGGCACCGTTGCAAAGCTGACTTTCTGCAGAAGAGGCACAGCTCAAGTTTTTTGCCCTGGCTCTTCGGCTGTGGGAGCAGAGGCCAACCGTTCGTGCTCTACTCCCTGGGATGCTGGGCAGCCCAGCACGGGTGCCAAAGAGGTTCCATTGTAATGGACTTTGAGTTGGGAAATCGAGGAGCGACAGCAATGCGGAGGGCACCATTGCACAGGTGACTTTCTGCAGAAGAGGCACAGCTCAAGTTTTTTGCCCTGGCTCTTCGGCTGTGGGAGCAGAGGCCAACCGTTCGTGCTCTACTCCCTGGGATGCTGGGTAGCCCAGCACGGGTGCCAAAGAGGTTCCATTGTAATGGACTTTGAGTTGGGAAATCGAGGAGCGACAGCAATGCGGATGACACAGTTGCAAAGCTGACTTTCTGCAGAAGAGGCACAGCTCAAGTTTTTTGCCCTGGCTCTTCGGCTGTGGGAGCAGAGGCCAACCGTTCGTGCTCTACTGCCTGGGATGCTGGGCAGCCCAGCACGGGTGCCAAAGAGGTTCCATTGTAATGGACTTTGAGTTCGGAAATCGAGGAGCGACAGCAAAGCGGATGGCACCATTGCAAAGCTGACTTTCTGCAGAAGAGGCACAGCTCAAGTTTTTTGCCCTGGCTCTTCGGCTGTGGGAGCAGAGGCCAACCGTTCGTGCTCTACTGCCTGGGATGCTGGGCAGCCCAGCACGGGTGCCAAAGAGGTTCCATTGTAATGGACTTTGAGTTGGGAAATCGAGGAGCGACAGCAATACGGATGGCACTGTTGCAAAGCTGACTTTCTGCAGAAGAGGCACAGCTCAAGTTTTTTGCCCTGGCTCTTCGGCTGTGGGAGCAGAGGCCAACCGTTCGTGCTCTACTCCCTGGGATGCTGGGCAGCCCAGCACGGGTGCCAAAGAGGTTCCATTGTAATGGACTTTGAGTTGGGAAATCGAAGAGCGACAGCAATGCGGATGGCACAGTTGCAAAGCTGACTTTCTGCAGAAGAGGCACAGCTCAAGTTTTTTGCCCTGGCTCTTCGGCTGTGGGAGCAGAGGCCAACCGTTCGTGCTCTACTGCCTGGGATGCTGGGCAGCCCAGCACGGGTGCCAAAGAGGTTCCATTGTAATGGACTTTGAGTTGGGAAATCGAGGAGCGACAGCAATACGGATGGCACCGTTGCAAAGCTGACTTTCTGCAGAAGAGACACAGCTCAAGTTTTTTGCCCTGGCTCTTCGGCTGTGGGAGCAGAGGCCAACCGTTCGTGCTCTACTGCCTGGGATGCTGGGCAGCCCAGCACGGGTGCCAAAGAGGTTCCATTGTAATGGACTTTGAGTTGGGAAATGGAGGAGCGACAGCAATGCGGAGGGCACCATTGCACAGGTGACTTTCTGCAGAAGAGGCACAGCTCAAGTTTTTTGCCCTGGCTCTTCGGCTGTGGGAGCAGAGGCCAACCGTTCGTGCTCTACTCCCTGGGATGCTGGGTAGCCCAGCACGGGTGCCAAAGAGGTTCCATTGTAATGGACTTTGAGTTGGGAAATCGAGGAGCGACAGCAATGCGGAGGGCACCATTGCACAGGTGACTTTCTGCAGAAGAGGCACAGCTCAAGTTTTTTGCCCTGGCTCTTCGGCTGTGGGAGCACAGGCCAACCGTTCGTGCTCTACTGCCTAGGATGCTGGGCAGCCCAGCACGGGTGCCAAAGAGGTTCCATTGTAATGGACTTTGAGTTGGGAAATCGAGGAGCAACAGCAAAGCAGATGGCACCGTTCCACAGGTGACTTTCTGCAGAAAAGACACAGCTCAAGTTTTTTGCCCTGGCTCTTCGGCTGTGGGAGCAGAGGCCAACCGTTCGTGCTCTACTCCCTGGGATGCTGGGCAGCCCAGCACGGGTGCCAAAGAGGTTCCATTGTAATGGACTTTGAGTTGGGAAATCGAAGAGCGACAGCAAAGCGGATGGCACTGTTGCAAAGGTGACTTTCTGCAGAAGAGGCACAGCTCAAGTTTTTTGCCCTGGCTCTTCGGCTGTGGGAGCAGAGGCCAACCGTTCGTGCTCTACTGCCTGGGATGCTGGGCAGCCCAGCACGGGTGCCAAAGAGGTTCCATTGTAATGGACTTTGAGTTGGGAAATCGAAGAGCGACAGCAATGCGGATGGCACAGTTGCAAAGCTGACTTTCTGCAGAAGAGGCACAGCTCAAGTTTTTTGCCCTGGCTCTTCGGCTGTGGGAGCAGAGGCCAACCGTTCGTGCTCTACTGCCTGGGATGCTGGGCAGCCCAGCACGGGTGGCAGAGAGGTTCCATTGTAATGGACTTTGAGTTGGGAAATCGAGGAGCGACAGCAATGCGGATGGCACCGTTGCAAAGCTGACTTTCTGCAGAAGAGGCACAGCTCAAGTTTTTTGCCCTGTCTCTTCGGCTGTGGGAGCAGAGGCCAACCGTTCGTGCTCTACTGCCTGGGATGCTGGGCTGCCCAGCACGGGTGCCAAAGAGGTTCCATTGTAATGGACTTTGAGTTGAGAAATCGAGGAGTGACAGCAATACGGATGGCACCGTTGCAAAGCTGACTTTCAGCAGAAGAGGCAGAGCTCATGTTTTTTGCCCTGGCTCTTCGGCTGTGGGAGCAGAGGCCAACCGTTCGTGCTCTACTCCCTGGGATGCTGGGTAGCCCAGCACGGGTGCCAAAGAGGTTCCATTGTAATGGACTTTGAGTTGGGAAATCGAGGAGCGACAGCAATGCGGATGGCACCATTGCACAGGTGACTTTCTGCAGAAGAGGCACAGCTCAAGTTTTTTGCCCTGGCTCTTCGGCTGTGGGAGCAGAGGCCAACCGTTCGTGCTCTACTCCCTGGGATGCTGGGCAGGCCAGCACGGATGCCAAAGATGTTCCATTGTAATGGACTTTGAGTTGGGAAATGGAGGAGCGACAGCAAAGCGGATGGCACCGTTCCACAGGTGACTTTCTGCAGAAGAGACACAGCTCCAGTTTTTTGCCCTGGCTCTTCGGCTGTGGGAGCAGAGGCCAACCGTTCGTGCTCTACTCCCTGGGATGCTGGGCAGCCCAGCACGGGTGCCAAAGAGGTTCCATTGTAATGGACTTTGAGTTGGGAAATCGAGGAGCGACAGCAAAGCGGATGGCACCATTGCAAAGCTGACTTTCTGCAGAAGAGGCACAGCTCCAGTTTTTTGCCCTGGCTCTTCGGCTGTGGGAGCAGAGGCCAACCGTTCGTGCTCTACTGCCTGGGATGCTGGGCAGCCCAGCACGGGTGCCAAAGAGGTTCCATTGTAATGGACTTTGAGTTGGGAAATCGAGGAGCGACAGCAATGCGGATGGCACAGTTGCAAAGCTGACTTTCTGCAGAAGAGGCACAGCTCAAGTTTTTTGCCCTGGCTCTTCGGCTGTGGGAGCAGAGGCCAACCGTTCGTGCTCTACTGCCTGGGATGCTGGGCAGCCCAGCACGGGTGCCAAAGAGGTTCCATTGTAATGGACTTTGAGTTGGGAAATCGAGGAGCGACAGCAATGCGTATGGCACCGTTGCAAAGCTGACTTTCTGCAGAAGAGGCACAGCTCAAGTTTTTTGCCCTGGCTCTTCGGCTGTGGGAGCAGAGGCCAACCATTCGTGCTCTACTGCCTGGGATGCTGGGCAGCCCAGCACGGGTGCCAAACAGGTCCCATTGTAATGGACTTTGAGTTGGGAAATCGAGGAGCGACAGCAAAGCGGATGGCACCGTTGCAAAACTGACTTTCTGCAGAAGAGGCACAGCTCAAGTTTTTTGCCCTGGCTCTTCGGCTGTGGGAGCAGAGGCCAACCGTTCGTGCTCTACTGCCTGGGATGCTGGGCAGCCCAGCACGGGTGCCAAAGAGGTTCCATTGTAATGGACTTTGAGTTGGGAAATCGAAGAGCGACAGCAAAGCGGATGGCACCGTTGCAAAGATGACTTTCTGCAGAAGAGGCACAGCTCAAGTTTTTTGCCCTGGCTCTTCGGCTGTGGGAGCAGAGGCCAACCGTTCGTGCTCTACTCCCTGGGATGCTGGGCAGCCCAGCACGGGTGCCAAAGATGTTCCATTGTAATGGACTTTGAGTTGGGAAATCGAGGAGCGACAGCAATGCGGATGGCACAGTTGCAAAGCTGACTTTCTGCAGAAGAGGCACAGCTCAAGTTTTTTGCCCTGGCTCTTCGGCTGTGGGAGCAGAGGCCAACCGTTCGTGCTCTACTGCCTGGGATGCTGGGCAGCCCAGCACGGGTGCCAAAGAGGTTCCATTGTAATGGAATTTGAGTTGGGAAATGGAGGAGCGACAGCAATACGGATGGCACCGTTGCAAAGCTGACTTTCTGCAGAAGAGGCACAGCTCAAGTTTTTTGCCCTGGCTCTTCGGCTGTGGGAGCAGAGGCCAACCGTTCGTGCTCTACTCCCTGGGATGCTGGGTAGCCCAGCACGGGTGCCAGAGAGGTTCCATTGTAATGGACTTTGAGTTGGGAAATGGAGGAGCGACAGCAAAGCGGATGGCACCGTTGCAAAGGTGACTTTCTGCAGAAGAGGCACAGCTCAAGTTTTTTGCCCTGGCTCTTCGGCTGTGGGAGCAGAGGCCAACCGTTCGTGCTCTACTGCCTGGGATGCTGGGCAGCCCAGCACGGGTGCCAAAGAGGTTCCATTGTAATGGACTTTGAGTTGGGAAATCGAGGATCCTCAGCAATGCGGATGGCACCGTTGCAAAGCTGACTTTCTGCAGAAGAGGCACAGCTCAAGCTTTTTGCCCTGGCTCTTCGGCTGTGGGAGCACAGGCCAACCGTTCGTGCTCTACTCCCTGGGATGCTGGGTAGCCCAGCACAGGTGCCAAAGAGGTTCCATTGTAATGGACTTTGAGTTGGGAAATCGAGGAGTGACAGCAATGCGGATGGCACAGTTGCACAGGTCACTTTCTGCAGAAGAGACACAGCTCAAGTTTTTTGCCCTGGCTCTTCGGCTGTGGGAGCAGAGGCCAACCGTTCGTGCTCTACTCCCTGGGATGCTGGGCAGCCCAGCACGGGTGCCAAAGAGGTTCCATTGTAATGGACTTTGAGTTGGGAAATCGAGGAGCGACAGCAATGCAGAGGGCACCATTGCACAGGTGACTTTCTGCAGAAGAGGCACAGCTCAAGTTTTTTGCCCTGGCTTATCGGCTGTGGGAGCAAAGGCCAACCGTTCGTGCTCTACTCCCTGGGATGCTGGGCAGCCCAGCACGGGTGCCAAAGATGTTCCATTGTAATGGACTTTGAGTTGGGAAATGGAGGAGCGACAGCAAAGCGGATGGCACCGTTCCACAGGTGACTTTCTGCAGAAGAGACACAGCTCAAGCTTTTTGCCCTGGCTCTTCGTCTGTGGGAGCAGAGGCCAACCGTTCGTGCTCTACTCCCTGGGATGCTGGGCAGCCCAGCACGGGTGCCACAGAGGTTCCATTGTAATGGCCTTTGAGTTCGGAAATCGAGGATCCTCAGCAATGCGGATGGCACCGTTGCAAAGCTGACTTTCTGCAGAAGAGGCACAGCTCAAGCTTTTTGCCCTGGCTCTTCGTCTGTGGGAGCACAGGCCAACCGTTCGTGCTCTACTGCCTGGGATGCTGGGCAGCCCAGCACGGGTGCCAAAGAGGTTCCATTGTAATGGACTTTGAGTTGGGAAATGGAGGAGCGACAGCAATGCGGATGGCACAGTTGCAAAGCTGACTTTCTGCAGAAGAGGCACAGCTCAAGTTTTTTGCCCTGGCTCTTCGGCTGTGGGAGCAGAGGCCAACCGTTCGTGCTCTACTGCCTGGGATGCTGGGCAGCCCAGCACGGGTGCCAGAGAGGTTCCATTGTAATGGACTTTGAGTTGGGAAATCGAGGAGCGACAGCAATGCGGATGGCACCGTTGCAAAGCTGACTTTCTGCAGAAGAGGCACAGCTCAAGTTTTTTGCCCTGGCTCTTCGGCTGTGGGAGCAGAGGCCAACCGTTCGTGCTGTAATCCCTGGGATGCTGGGCAGCCCAGCACGGGTGCCAAAGAGGTTCCATTGTAATGGACTTTGAGTTGAGAAATCGAGGAGTGACAGCAATACGGATGGCACCGTTGCAAAGCTGACTTTTTGCAGAAGAGGCAGAGCTCATGTTTTTTGCACTGGCTATTCGGCTGTGGGAGCAGAGGCCAACCGTTCGTGCTCTACTCCCTGGGATGCTGGGTAGCCCAGCACGGGTGCCAAAGAGGTTCCATTGTAATGGACTTTGAGTTGGGAAATCGAGGAGCGACAGCAATACGGAGGGCACCATTGCACAGGAGACTTTCTGCAAAAGAGGCACAGCTCAAGTTTTTTGCCCTGGCTCTTCGGCTGTGGGAGCAGAGGCCAACCGTTCGTGCTCTACTGCCTGGGATGCTGGGCAGCCCAGCACGGATGCCAAAGATGTTCCATTGTAATGGACTTTGAGTTGGGAAATGGAGGAGCGACAGCAAAGCGGATGGCACCGTTCCACAGGTGACTTTCTGCAGAAGAGACACAGATCCAGTTTTTTGCCCTGGCTCTTCGGCTGTCGGAGCAGAGGCCAACCGTTCGTGCTCTACTCCCTGGGATGCTGGGCAGCCCAGCACGGGTGCCAAAGAGGTTCCATTGTAATGGACTTTGAGTTGGGAAATCGAAGAGCGACAGCAAAGCGGATGGCACTGTTGCAAAGGTGACTTTCTGCAGAAGAGGCACAGCTCAAGTTTTTTGCCCTGGCTCTTCGGCTGTGGGAGCAGAGGCCAACCGTTCGTGCTCTACTCCCTGGGATGCTGGGCAGCCCAGCACGGGTGCCAAAGAGGTTCCATTGTAATGGACTTTGAGTTGGGAAATCGAGGAGCGACAGCAATGCGGATAGCACCGTTGCAAAGGTGACTTTCTGCAGAAGAGGCACAGCTCAAGTTTTTTGCCCTGGCTCTTCGGCTGTGGGAGCAGAGGCCAACCGTTCGTGCTCTACTCCCTGGGATGCTGGGCAGCCCAGCACGGGTGCCAGAGAGGTTCCATTGTAATGGACTTTGAGTTGGCAAATGGAGGAGCGACAGCAAAGCGGATGGCACCGTTGCAAAGCTGACTTTCTGCAGAAGAGGCACAGCTCAAGTTTTTTGCCCTGGCTCTTCGGCTGTGGGAGCAGAGGCCAACCGTTCGTGCTCTACTGCCTAGGATGCTGGGCAACCGAGCACGGGTGCCAGAGAGGTTCCATTGTAATGGACTTTGAGTTGGCAAATGGAGGAGCGACAGCAAAGCGGATGGCACCGTTGCACAGGTGACTTTCTGCAGAAGAGACACAGCTCAAGCTTTTTGCCCTGGCTCTTCGGCTGTGGGAGCAGAGGCCAACCGTTCGTGCTCTACTCCCTGGGATGCTGGGCAGCCCAGCACGGATGCCAAAGAGGTTCCATTGTAATGGACTTTGAGTTGGGAAATCGAAGAGCGACAGCAAAGCGGATGGCACTGTTGTAAAGGTGACTTTCTGCAGAAGAGGCACAGCTCAAGTTTTTTGCCCTGGCTCTTCGGCTGTGGGAGCAGAGGCCAACCGTTCGTGCTCTACTGCCTGGGATGCTGGGCAGCCCAGCACGGGTGCCAAAGAGGTTCCATTGTAATGGACTTTGAGTTGGGAAATCGAGGAGCGACAGCAATGCGGATGGCACAGTTGCAAAGCTGACTTTCTGCAGAAGAGGCACAGCTCAAGCTTTTTGCCCTGGCTCTTCGGCTGTGGGAGCACAGGCCAACCGTTCGTGCTCTACTGCCTGGGATGCTGGGCAGCCCAGCACGGGTGCCAAAGAGGTTCCATTGTAATGGACTTTGAGTTGGGAAATCGAGGAGCGACAGCAATACGGATGGCACCGTTGCAAAGCTGACTTTCTGCAGAAGAGGCACAGCTCAAGTTTTTTGCCCTGGCTCTTCGGCTGTGGGAGCAGAGGCCAACCGTTCGTGCTCTACTCCCTGGGATGCTGGGCAGCCCAGCACGGGTGCCAAAGAGGTTCCATTGTAATGGACTTTGAGTTGGGAAATCGAAGAGCGACAGCAAAGCGGATGGCACTGTTGCAAAGGTGACTTTCTGCAGAAGAGGCACAGCTCAATTTTTTTGCCCTGGCTCTTCGGCTGTGGGGGCAGAGGCCAACCATTCGTGCTCTACTGCCTGGGATGCTGGGCAGCCCAGCACGGGTGCCAAAGAGGTTCCATTGTAATGGACTTTGAGTTGGGAAATCGAGGAGCGACAGCCATGCGGATGGCACCGTTGCACAGGTGACTTTCTGCAGAAGAGGCACAGCTCAAGCTTTTTGCCCTGGCTTATCGGCTGTGGGAGCAAAGGCCAACCGTTCGTGCTCTACTCCCTGGGATGCTGGGCAGCCCAGCACGGATGCCAAAGAGGTTCCATTGTAATGGACTTTGAGTTGGGAAATGGAGGAGCGACAGCAAAGCAGATGGCACCGTTGCAAAGCTGACTTTCTGCAGAAGAGACACAGCTCAAGCTTTTTGCCCTGGCTCTTCGGCTGTGGGAGCAGAGGCCAACCGTTCGTGCTCTACTCCCTGGGATGCTGGGCAGCCCAGCACGGGTGCCAAAGAGGTTCCATTGTAATAGACTTTGAGTTGGGAAATCGAGGAGCGACAGCAAAGCGGATGGCACTGTTGCAAAGCTGACTTTCTGCAGAAGAGGCACAGCTCAAGTTTTTTGCCCTGGCTCTTCGTCTGTGGGAGCAGAGGCCAACCGTTCATGCTCTACTCCCTGGGATGCTGGGCAGCCCAGCACGGGTGCCAAAGAGGTTCCATTGTAATGGACTTTGAGTTGGGAAATGGAGGAGCGACAGCAATGCGGATGGCACAGTTGCAAAGCTGACTTTCTGCAGAAGAGGCACAGCTCAAGTTTTTTGCCCTGGCTCTTCGGCTGTGGGAGCAGAGGCCAACCGTTCGTGCTCTACTGCCTGGGATGCTGGGCAGCCCAGCACGGGTGCCAGAGAGGTTCCATTGTAATGGACTTTGAGTTGGGAAATCGAGGAGCGACAGCAATGCGGATGGCACCGTTGCAAAGCTGACTTTCTGCAGAAGAGGCACAGCTCAAGTTTTTTGCCCTGCCTCTTCGGCTGTGGGAGCAGAGGCCAACCGTTCGTGCTCTACTCCCTGGGATGCTGGGTAGCCCAGCACGGGTGCCAAAGAGGTTCCATTGTAATGGACTTTGAGTTGGGAAATCGAGGAGCGACAGCAATGCGGAGGGCACCATTGCACAGGTGACTTTCTGCAGAAGAGGCACAGCTCAAGTTTTTTGCCCTGGCTTATCGGCTGTGGGAGCAGAGGCCAACCGTTCGTGCTCTACTCCCTGGGATGCTGGGCAGCCCAGCACGGGTGCCAGAGAGGTTCCATTGTAATGGACTTTGAGTTGGGAAATGGAGGAGCGACAGCAAAGCGGATGGCACCGTTGCAAAGCTGACTTTCTGCAGAAGAGGCACAGCTCCAGTTTTTTGCCCTGGCTCTTCGGCTGTGGGAGAAGAGGCCAACCGTTCGTGCTCTACTCCCTGGGATGCTGGGCAGCCCAGCACGGGTGCCAAAGAGGTTCCATTGTAATGGACTTTGAGTTGGGAAATCGAAGAGCGACAGCAAAGCGGATGGCACTGTTGTAAAGGTGACTTTCTGCAGAAGAGGCACAGCTCAAGTTTTTTGCCCTGGCTCTTCGGCTGTGGGAGCAGAGGCCAACCGTTCGTGCTCTACTCCCTGGGATGCTGGGCAGCCCAGCACGGGTGCCAAAGAGGTTCCATTGTAATGGACTTTGAGTTGGGAAATCGAGGAGCGACAGCAATGCGGATGGCACAGTTGCAAAGCTGACTTTCTGCAGAAGAGGCACAGCTCCAGTTTTTTGCCCTGGCTCTTCGGCTGTGGGAGCAGAGGCCAACCGTTCGTGCTCTACTCCCTGGGATGCTGGGCAGCCCAGCACGGGTGCCAAAGAGGTTCCATTGTAATGGACTTTGAGTTGGGAAATCGAGGAGCGACAGCAATACGGATGGCACCGTTGCAAAGGTGACTTTCTGCAGAAGAGGCACAGCTCAAGTTTTTTGCCCTGGCTCTTCGGCTGTGGGAGCAGAGGCCAACCGTTCGTGCTCTACTCCCTGGGATGCTGGGCAGCCCAGCACGGGTGCCAAAGAGGTTCCATTGTAATGGACTTTGAGTTGGGAAATCGAAGAGCGACAGCAAAGCGGATGGCACTGTTGCAAAGGTGACTTTCTGCAGAAGAGGCACAGCTCAAGTTTTTTGCCCTGGCTCTTCGGCTGTGGGAGCAGAGGCCAACCGTTCGTGCTCTAATCCCTGGGATGCTGGGCAGCCGAGCACGGGTGCCAAAGAGGTTGCATTGTAATGGACTTTGAGTTGGGAAATCGAGGAGCGACAGCAATGCGGATGGCACAGTTGCAAAGCTGACTTTCTGCAGAAGAGGCACAGCTCAAGTTTTTTGCCCTGGCTCTTCGGCTGTGGGAGCAGAGGCCAACCGTTCGTGCTCTACTGCCTGGGATGCTGGGCAGCCCAGCACGGGTGCCAAAGAGGTTCCATTGTAATGGAATTTGAGTTGGGAAATCGAGGAGCGACAGCAATACGGATGGCACCGTTGCAAAGGTGACTTTCTGCAGAAGAGGCACAGCTCAAGTTTTTTGCCCTGGCTCTTCGGCTGTGGGAGCAGAGGCCAACCGTTCGTGCTCTACTCCCTGGGATGCTGGGTAGCCCAGCACGGGTGCCAGAGAGGTTCCATTGTAATGGACTTTGAGTTGGGAAATCGAGGAGCGACAGCAAAGCGGATGGCACCGTTGCAAAGCTGACTTTCTGCAGAAGAGACACAGCTCAAGCTTTTTGCCCTGGCTCTTCGGCTGTGGGAGCAGAGGCCAACCGTTCGTGCTCTACTCCCTGGGATGCTGGGCAGCCCAGCACGGGTGCCAAAGAGGTCATTGTAATGGACTTTGAGTTGGGAAATCGAGGAGCGACAGCAATGCGGATGGCACTGTTGCAAAGCTGACTTTCTGCAGAAGAGGCACAGCTCAAGTTTTTTGCCCTGGCTCTTCGGCTGTGGGAGCAGAGGCCAACCGTTCGTGCTCTACTCCCTGGGATGCTGGGCAGCCCAGCACGGGTGCCAAAGAGGTTCCATTGTAATGGACTTTGAGTTGGGAAATGGAGGAGCGACAGCAAAGCGGATGGCACCGTTGCACAGGTGACTTTCTGCAGAAGAGACACAGCTGAAGTTTTTTGCCCTGGCTCTTCGGCTGTGGAAGCAGAGGCCAACCGTTCGTGCTCTACTCCCTGGGATGCTGGGCAGCCCAGCACGGGTGCCAGAGAGGTTCCATTGTAATGGACTTTGAGTTGGGAAATGGAGCAGCGACAGCAAAGCGGATGGCACCGTTGCAAAGCTGACTTTCTGCAGAAGAGGCACAGCTCAAGCTTTTTGCCCTGGCTCTTCGGCTGTGGGAGCAGAGGCCAACCGTTCGTGCTCTACTGCCTGGGATGCTGGGCAGCCCAGCACGGGTGCCAGAGAGGTTCCATTGTAATGGACTTTGATTTGGGAAATCGAGGAACGACAGCAAAGCGGATGGCACCGTTGCAAAGCTGACTTTCTGCAGAAGAGGCACAGCTCAAGTTTTTTGCCCTGGCTCTTCGGCTGTGGGAGCAGAGGCCAACCGTTCGTGCTCTACTCCCTGGGATGCTGGGCAGGCCAGCACGGGTGCCAAAGAGGTTCCATTGTAATGGACTTTGAGTTGGGAAATCGAGGAGCGACAGCAATGCGGAGGGCACCATTGCACAGGTGACTTTCTGCAGAAGAGGCACAGCTCAAGTTTTTTGCCCTGGCTTATCGGCTGTGGGAGCAGAGGCCAACCGTTCGTGCTGTACTGCCTGGGATGCTGGGCAGCCCAGCACGGGTGCCAGAGAGGTTCCATTGTAATGGACTTTGAGTTGGGAAATGGAGGATCCTCAGCAAAGCGGATGGCACCGTTCCACAGGTGAGTTTCTGCAGAAGAGGCACAGCTCCAGTTTTTTGCCCTGGCTCTTCGGCTGTGGGAGCAGAGGCCAACCGTTCGTGCTCTACTCCCTGGGATGCTGGGCAGGCGAGCACGGGTGCCAAAGAGGTTCCATTGTAATGGACTTTGAGTTGGGAAATCGAAGAGCGACAGCAAAGCGGATGGCACTGTTGTAAAGGTGACTTTCTGCAGAAGAGGCACAGCTCAAGTTTTTTGCCCTGGCTCTTCGGCTGTGGGAGCAGAGGCCAACCGTTCGTGCTCTACTCCCTGGGATGCTGGGCAGCCCAGCACGGGTGCCAAAGAGGTTCCATTGTAATGGACTTTGAGTTGGGAAATCGAGGAGCGACAGCAATGCGGATGGCACAGTTGCAAAGCTGACTTTCAGCAGAAGAGGCAGAGCTCATGTTTTTTGCCCTGGCTCTTCGGCTGTGGGAGCAGAGGCCAACCGTTCGTGCTCTACTGCCTGGGATGCTGGGCAGCCCAGCACGGGTGCCAAAGAGGTTCCATTGTAATGGACTTTGAGTTGGGAAATCGAGGAGCGACAGCAATACGGATGGCACCGTTGCAAAGCTGACTTTCTGCAGAAGAGGCACAGCTCAAGTTTTTTGCCCTGGCTCTTCGGCTGTGGGAGCAGAGGCCAACCGTTCGTGCTCTACTCCCTGGGATGCTGGGCAGCCCAGCACGGGTGCCAAAGAGGTTCCATTGTAATGGACTTTGAGTTGGGAAATCGAAGAGCGACAGCAAAGCGGATGGCACTGTTGCAAAGGTGACTTTCTGCAGAAGAGGCACAGCTCAAGTTTTTTGCCCTGGCTCTTCGGCTGTGGGAGCAGAGGCCAACCGTTCGTGCTCTACTGCCTGGGATGCTGGGCAGCCCAGCACGGGTGCCAAAGAGGTTCCATTGTAATGGACTTTGAGTTGGGAAATCGAGGAGCGACAGCAATGCGGATGGCACTGTTGCAAAGGTGACTTTCTGCAGAAGAGGCACAGCTCAAGTTTTTTGCCCTGGCTCTTCGGCTGTGGGAGCAGAGGCCAACCGTTCGTGCTCTACTCCCTGGGATGCTGGGCAGCCCAGCACGGGTGCCAAAGAGGTTCCATTGTAATGGACTTTGAGTTGGCAAATGGAGGAGCGACAGCAAAGCGGATGGCACCGTTGCACAGGTGACTTTCTGCAGAAGAGACACAGCTCAAGTTTTTTGCCCTGGCTCTTCGGCTGTGGGAGCAGAGGCCAACCGTTCGTGCTCTACTCCCTGGGATGCTGGGCAGCCCAGCACGGGTGCCAAAGAGGTTCCATTGTAATGGACTTTGAGTTGGCAAATGGAGGAGCGACAGCAAAGCGGATGGCACCGTTGCAAAGCTGACTTTCTGCAGAAGAGGCACAGCTCAAGCTTTTTGCCCTGGCTCTTCGGCTGTGGGAGCAGAGGCCAACCGTTCGTGCTCTACTGCCTAGGATGCTGGGCAGCCCAGCACGGGTGCCAAAGAGGTTCCATTGTAATGGACTTTGAGTTGGGAAATGGAGGAGCGACAGCAAAGCGGATGGCACCGTTGCAAAGGTGACTTTCTGCACAAGAGACACAGCTCAAGTTTTTTGCCCTGGCTCTTCGGCTGTGGGAGCAGAGGCCAACCGTTCGTGCTCTACTGCCTGGGATGCTGGGCAGCCCAGCACGGGTGCCAGAGAGGTTCCATTGTAATGGACTTTGAGTTGGGAAATGGAGGAGCGACAGCAATGCGGATGGCACCGTTGCAAAGCTGACTTTCTGCAGAAGAGGCACAGCTCAAGTTTTTTGCCCTGGCTCTTCGGCTGTGGGAGCAGAGGCCAACCGTTCGTGCTCTACTGCCTGGGATGCTGGGCAGCCCAGCACGGGTGCCAAAGAGGTTCCATTGTAATGGACTTTGAGTTGAGAAATCGAGGAGTGACAGCAATACGGATGGCACCGTTGCAAAGCTGACTTTCAGCAGAAGAGGCAGAGCTCATGTTTTTTGCCCTGGCTCTTCGGCTGTGGGAGTAGAGGCCAACCGTTCGTGCTCTACTCCCTGGGATGCTGGGCAGCCCAGCACGGGTGCCAAAGAGGTTCCATTGTAATGGACTTTGAGTTGGGAAATCGAGGAGCGACAGCAATGCGCAGGGCACCATTGCACAGGTGACTTTCTGCAGAAGAGGCACAGCTCAAGTTTTTTGCCCTGGCTTATCGGCTGTGGGAGCAGAGGCCAACCGTTCGTGCTCTACTCCCTGGGATGCTGGGCAGCCCAGCACGGATGCCAAAGATGTTCCATTGTAATGGACTTTGAGTTGGGAAATGGAGGAGCGACAGCAAAGCGGATGGCACCGTTCCACAGGTAACTTTCTGCAGAAGAGGCACAGCTCAAGCTTTTTGCCCTGGCTCTTCGGCTGTGGGAGCAGAGGCCAACCGTTCGTGCTCTACTCCCTGGGATGCTGGGCAGCCCAGCACGGGTGCCAAAGAGGTTCCATTGTAATGGACTTTGAGTTGGCAAATGGAGGAGCGACAGCAAAGCGGATGGCACCGTTGCACAGGTGACTTTCTGCAGAAGAGACACAGCTCAAGTTTTTTGCCCTGGCTCTTCGGCTGTGGGAGCAGAGACCAACCGTTCGTGCTCTACTCCCTGGGATGCTGGGCAGCCCAGCACGGGTGCCAAAGAGGTTCCATTGTAATGGACTTTGAGTTGGCAAATGGAGGAGCGACAGCAAAGCGGATGGCACCGTTGCAAAGCTGACTTTCTGCAGAAGAGGCACAGCTCAAGCTTTTTGCCCTGGCTCTTCGGCTGTGGGAGCAGAGGCCAACCGTTCGTGCTCTACTGCCTAGGATGCTGGGCAGCCCAGCACGGGTGCCAGAGAGGTTCCATTGTAATGGACTTTGATTTGGGAAATCGAGGAACGACAGCAAAGCGGATGGCACCGTTGCAAAGCTGACTTTCTGCAGAAGAGGCACAGCTCAAGTTTTTTGCCCTGGCTCTTCGGCTGTGGGAGCAGAGGCCAACCGTTCGTGCTCTACTGCCTGGGATGCTGGACAGGCCAGCACGGGTGCCAAAGAGGTTCCATTGTAATGGACTTTGAGTTGGGAAATCGAGGAGCGACAGCAATGCGGAGGGCACCATTGCACAGGTGACTTTCTGCAGAAGAGGCACAGCTCAAGTTTTTTGCCCTGGCTTATCGGCTGTGGGAGCAGAGGCCAACCGTTCGTGCTGTACTGCCTGGGATGCTGGGCAGCCCAGCACGGGTGCCAGAGAGGTTCCATTGTAATGGACTTTGAGTTGGGAAATGGAGGATCCTCAGCAAAGCGGATGGCACCGTTCCACAGGTGAGTTTCTGCAGAAGAGGCACAGCTCAAGTTTTTTGCCCTGGCTCTTCGGCTGTGGGAGCAGAGGCCAACCGTTCGTGCTCTACTCCCTGGGATGCTGGGCAGCCCAGCACGGGTGCCAAAGAGGTTCCATTGTAATGGACTTTGAGTTGGGAAATCGAAGAGCGACAGCAAAGCGGATGGCACTGTTGTAAAGGTGACTTTCTGCAGAAGAGGCACAGCTCAAGTTTTTTGCCCTGGCTCTTCGGCTGTGGGAGCAGAGGCCAACCGTTCGTGCTCTACTCCCTGGGATGCTGGGCAGCCCAGCACGGGTGCCAAAGAGGTTCCATTGTAATGGACTTTGAGTTGGGAAATCGAGGAGCGACAGCAATGCGGATGGCACAGTTGCAAAGCTGACTTTCAGCAGAAGAGGCAGAGCTCATGTTTTTTGCCCTGGCTCTTCGGCTGTGGGAGCAGAGGCCAACCGTTCGTGCTCTACTCCCTGGGATGCTGGGCAGCCCAGCACGGGTGCCAAAGAGGTTCCATTGTAATGGACTTTGAGTTGGGAAATCGAGGAGCGACAGCAATACGGATGGCACCGTTGCAAAGGTGACTTTCTGCAGAAGAGGCACAGCTCAAGTTTTTTGCCCTGGCTCTTCGGCTGTGGGAGCAGAGGCCAACCGTTCGTGCTCTACTCCCTGGGATGCTGGGCAGCCCAGCACGGGTGCCAAAGAGGTTCCATTGTAATGGACTTTGAGTTGGGAAATCGAAGAGCGACAGCAAAGCGGATGGCACTGTTGCAAAGGTGACTTTCTGCAGAAGAGGCACAGCTCAAGTTTTTTGCCCTGGCTCTTCGGCTGTGGGAGCAGAGGCCAACCGTTCGTGCTCTACTGCCTGGGATGCTGGGCAGCCCAGCACGGGTGCCAAAGAGGTTCCATTGTAATGGACTTTGAGTTGGGAAATCGAGGAGCGACAGCAATGCGGATGGCACTGTTGCAAAGGTGACTTTCTGCAGAAGAGGCACAGCTCAAGTTTTTTGCCCTGGCTCTTCGGCTGTGGGAGCAGAGGCCAACCGTTCGTGCTCTACTCCCTGGGATGCTGGGCAGCCCAGCACGGGTGCCAAAGAGGTTCCATTGTAATGGACTTTGAGTTGGCAAATGGAGGAGCGACAGCAAAGCGGATGGCACCGTTGCACAGGTGACTTTCTGCAGAAGAGACACAGCTCAAGTTTTTTGCCCTGGCTCTTCGGCTGTGGGAGCAGAGGCCAACCGTTCGTGCTCTACTCCCTGGGATGCTGGGCAGCCCAGCACGGGTGCCAAAGAGGTTCCATTGTAATGGACTTTGAGTTGGCAAATGGAGGAGCGACAGCAAAGCGGATGGCACCGTTGCAAAGCTGACTTTCTGCAGAAGAGGCACAGCTCAAGCTTTTTGCCCTGGCTCTTCGGCTGTGGGAGCAGAGGCCAACCGTTCGTGCTGTAATCCCTGGGATGCTGGGCAGCCGAGCACGGGTGCCAAAGAGGTTCCATTGTAATGGACTTTGAGTTGGGAAATGGAGGAGCGACAGCAAAGCGGATGGCACCGTTGCAAAGGTGACTTTCTGCACAAGAGACACAGCTCAAGTTTTTTGCCCTGGCTCTTCGGCTGTGGGAGCAGAGGCCAACCGTTCGTGCTCTACTGCCTGGGATGCTGGGCAGCCCAGCACGGGTGCCAGAGAGGTTCCATTGTAATGGACTTTGAGTTGGGAAATGGAGGAGCGACAGCAATGCGGATGGCACCGTTGCAAAGCTGACTTTCTGCAGAAGAGGCACAGCTCAAGTTTTTTGCCCTGGCTCTTCGGCTGTGGGAGCAGAGGCCAACCGTTCGTGCTCTACTGCCTGGGATGCTGGGCAGCCCAGCACGGGTGCCAAAGAGGTTCCATTGTAATGGACTTTGAGTTGAGAAATCGAGGAGTGACAGCAATACGGATGGCACCGTTGCAAAGCTGACTTTCAGCAGAAGAGGCAGAGCTCATGTTTTTTGCCCTGGCTCTTCGGCTGTGGGAGTAGAGGCCAACCGTTCGTGCTCTACTCCCTGGGATGCTGGGCAGCCCAGCACGGGTGCCAAAGAGGTTCCATTGTAATGGACTTTGAGTTGGGAAATCGAGGAGCGACAGCAATGCGCAGGGCACCATTGCACAGGTGACTTTCTGCAGAAGAGGCACAGCTCAAGTTTTTTGCCCTGGCTTATCGGCTGTGGGAGCAGAGGCCAACCGTTCGTGCTCTACTCCCTGGGATGCTGGGCAGCCCAGCACGGATGCCAAAGATGTTCCATTGTAATGGACTTTGAGTTGGGAAATGGAGGAGCGACAGCAAAGCGGATGGCACCGTTCCACAGGTAACTTTCTGCAGAAGAGGCACAGCTCAAGCTTTTTGCCCTGGCTCTTCGGCTGTGGGAGCAGAGGCCAACCGTTCGTGCTCTACTCCCTGGGATGCTGGGCAGCCCAGCACGGGTGCCAAAGAGGTTCCATTGTAATGGACTTTGAGTTGGCAAATGGAGGAGCGACAGCAAAGCGGATGGCACCGTTGCACAGGTGACTTTCTGCAGAAGAGACACAGCTCAAGTTTTTTGCCCTGGCTCTTCGGCTGTGGGAGCAGAGGCCAACCGTTCGTGCTCTACTCCCTGGGATGCTGGGCAGCCCAGCACGGGTGCCAAAGAGGTTCCATTGTAATGGACTTTGAGTTGGCAAATGGAGGAGCGACAGCAAAGCGGATGGCACCGTTGCAAAGCTGACTTTCTGCAGAAGAGGCACAGCTCAAGCTTTTTGCCCTGGCTCTTCGGCTGTGGGAGCAGAGGCCAACCGTTCGTGCTCTACTGCCTAGGATGCTGGGCAGCCCAGCACGGGTGCCAAAGAGGTTCCATTGTAATGGACTTTGAGTTGGGAAATGGAGGAGCGACAGCAAAGCGGATGGCACCGTTGCAAAGGTGACTTTCTGCACAAGAGACACAGCTCAAGTTTTTTGCCCTGGCTCTTCGGCTGTGGGAGCAGAGGCCAACCGTTCGTGCTCTACTCCCTGGGATGCTGGGCAGCCCAGCACGGGTGCCAAAGAGGTTCCATTGTAATGGACTTTGAGTTGGCAAATGGAGGAGCGACAGCAAAGCGGATGGCACCGTTGCAAAGCTGACTTTCTGCAGAAGAGGCACAGCTCAAGCTTTTTGCCCTGGCTCTTCGGCTGTGGGAGCAGAGGCCAACCGTTCGTGCTCTACTGCCTAGGATGCTGGGCAGCCCAGCACGGGTGCCAGAGAGGTTCCATTGTAATGGACTTTGATTTGGGAAATCGAGGAACGACAGCAAAGCGGATGGCACCGTTGCAAAGCTGACTTTCTGCAGAAGAGGCACAGCTCAAGTTTTTTGCCCTGGCTCTTCGGCTGTGGGAGCAGAGGCCAACCGTTCGTGCTCTACTGCCTGGGATGCTGGGCAGGCCAGCACGGGTGCCAAAGAGGTTCCATTGTAATGGACTTTGAGTTGGGAAATCGAGGAGCGACAGCAATGCGGAGGGCACCATTGCACAGGTGACTTTCTGCAGAAGAGGCACAGCTCAAGTTTTTTGCCCTGGCTTATCGGCTGTGGGAGCAGAGGCCAACCGTTCGTGCTGTACTGCCTGGGATGCTGGGCAGCCCAGCACGGGTGCCAGAGAGGTTCCATTGTAATGGACTTTGAGTTGGGAAATGGAGGATCCTCAGCAAAGCGGATGGCACCGTTCCACAGGTGAGTTTCTGCAGAAGAGGCACAGCTCCAGTTTTTTGCCCTGGCTCTTCGGCTGTGGGAGCAGAGGCCAACCGTTCGTGCTCTACTGCCTGGGATGCTGGGCAGCCCAGCACGGGTGCCAAAGAGGTTCCATTGTAATGGACTTTGAGTTGGGAAATCGAAGAGCGACAGCAAAGCGGATGGCACTGTTGTAAAGGTGACTTTCTGCAGAAGAGGCACAGCTCAAGTTTTTTGCCCTGGCTCTTCGGCTGTGGGAGCAGAGGCCAACCGTTCGTGCTCTACTCCCTGGGATGCTGGGCAGCCCAGCACGGGTGCCAAAGAGGTTCCATTGTAATGGACTTTGAGTTGGGAAATCGAGGAGCGACAGCAATGCGGATGGCACAGTTGCAAAGCTGACTTTCAGCAGAAGAGGCAGAGCTCATGTTTTTTGCCCTGGCTCTTCGGCTGTGGGAGCAGAGGCCAACCGTTCGTGCTCTACTGCCTGGGATGCTGGGCAGCCCAGCACGGGTGCCAAAGAGGTTCCATTGTAATGGACTTTGAGTTGGGAAATCGAGGAGCGACAGCAATACGGATGGCACCGTTGCAAAGCTGACTTTCTGCAGAAGAGGCACAGCTCAAGTTTTTTGCCCTGGCTCTTCGGCTGTGGGAGCAGAGGCCAACCGTTCGTGCTCTACTCCCTGGGATGCTGGGCAGCCCAGCACGGGTGCCAAAGAGGTTCCATTGTAATGGACTTTGAGTTGGGAAATCGAAGAGCGACAGCAAAGCGGATGGCACTGTTGCAAAGGTGACTTTCTGCAGAAGAGGCACAGCTCAAGTTTTTTGCCCTGGCTCTTCGGCTGTGGGAGCAGAGGCCAACCGTTCGTGCTCTACTGCCTGGGATGCTGGGCAGCCCAGCACGGGTGCCAAAGAGGTTCCATTGTAATGGACTTTGAGTTGGGAAATCGAGGAGCGACAGCAATGCGGATGGCACTGTTGCAAAGCTGACTTTCTGCAGAAGAGGCACAGCTCAAGTTTTTTGCCCTGGCTCTTCGGCTGTGGGAGCAGAGGCCAACCGTTCGTGCTCTAGTCCCTGGGATGCTGGGCAGCCCAGCACGGGTGCCAAAGAGGTTCCATTGTAATGGACTTTGAGTTGGCAAATGGAGGAGCGACAGCAAAGCGGATGGCACCGTTGCACAGGTGACTTTCTGCAGAAGAGACACAGCTCAAGTTTTTTGCCCTGGCTCTTCGGCTGTGGGAGCAGAGGCCAACCGTTCGTGCTCTACTCCCTGGGATGCTGGGCAGCCCAGCACGGGTGCCAAAGAGGTTCCATTGTAATGGACTTTGAGTTGGCAAATGGAGGAGCGACAGCAAAGCGGATGGCACCGTTGCAAAGCTGACTTTCTGCAGAAGAGGCACAGCTCAAGCTTTTTGCCCTGGCTCTTCGGCTGTGGGAGCAGAGGCCAACCGTTCGTGCTCTACTGCCTAGGATGCTGGGCAGCCCAGCACGGGTGCCAAAGAGGTTCCATTGTAATGGACTTTGAGTTGGGAAATGGAGGAGCGACAGCAAAGCGGATGGCACCGTTGCAAAGGTGACTTTCTGCACAAGAGACACAGCTCAAGTTTTTTGCCCTGGCTCTTCGGCTGTGGGAGCAGAGGCCAACCGTTCGTGCTCTACTGCCTGGGATGCTGGGCAGCCCAGCACGGGTGCCAGAGAGGTTCCATTGTAATGGACTTTGAGTTGGGAAATGGAGGAGCGACAGCAATGCGGATGGCACCGTTGCAAAGCTGACTTTCTGCAGAAGAGGCACAGCTCAAGTTTTTTGCCCTGGCTCTTCGGCTGTGGGAGCAGAGGCCAACCGTTCGTGCTCTACTGCCTGGGATGCTGGGCAGCCCAGCACGGGTGCCAAAGAGGTTCCATTGTAATGGACTTTGAGTTGAGAAATCGAGGAGTGACAGCAATACGGATGGCACCGTTGCAAAGCTGACTTTCAGCAGAAGAGGCAGAGCTCATGTTTTTTGCCCTGGCTCTTCGGCTGTGGGAGTAGAGGCCAACCGTTCGTGCTCTACTCCCTGGGATGCTGGGCAGCCCAGCACGGGTGCCAAAGAGGTTCCATTGTAATGGACTTTGAGTTGGGAAATCGAGGAGCGACAGCAATGCGCAGGGCACCATTGCACAGGTGACTTTCTGCAGAAGAGGCACAGCTCAAGTTTTTTGCCCTGGCTTATCGGCTGTGGGAGCAGAGGCCAACCGTTCGTGCTCTACTCCCTGGGATGCTGGGCAGCCCAGCACGGATGCCAAAGATGTTCCATTGTAATGGACTTTGAGTTGGGAAATGGAGGAGCGACAGCAAAGCGGATGGCACCGTTCCACAGGTAACTTTCTGCAGAAGAGGCACAGCTCAAGCTTTTTGCCCTGGCTCTTCGGCTGTGGGAGCAGAGGCCAACCGTTCGTGCTCTACTCCCTGGGATGCTGGGCAGCCCAGCACGGGTGCCAAAGAGGTTCCATTGTAATGGACTTTGAGTTGGCAAATGGAGGAGCGACAGCAAAGCGGATGGCACCGTTGCACAGGTGACTTTCTGCAGAAGAGACACAGCTCAAGTTTTTTGCCCTGGCTCTTCGGCTGTGGGAGCAGAGGCCAACCGTTCTTGCTCTACTGCCTGGGATGCTGGGCAGCCGAGCACGGGTGCCAAAGAGGTTCCATTGTAATGGACTTTGAGTTGGCAAATGGAGGAGCGACAGCAAAGCGGATGGCACCGTTGCAAAGCTGACTTTCTGCAGAAGAGGCACAGCTCAAGCTTTTTGCCCTGGCTCTTCGGCTGTGGGAGCAGAGGCCAACCGTTCGTGCTCTACTGCCTAGGATGCTGGGCAGCCCAGCACGGGTGCCAAAGAGGTTCCATTGTAATGGACTTTGAGTTGGGAAATGGAGGAGCGACAGCAAAGCGGATGGCACCGTTGCAAAGGTGACTTTCTGCACAAGAGACACAGCTCAAGTTTTTTGCCCTGGCTCTTCGGCTGTGGGAGCAGAGGCCAACCGTTCGTGCTCTACTGCCTGGGATGCTGGGCAGCCCAGCACGGGTGCCAGAGAGGTTCCATTGTAATGGACTTTGAGTTGGGAAATGGAGGAGCGACAGCAAAGCGGATGGCACCGTTGCAAAGCTGACTTTCTGCAGAAGAGGCACAGCTCAAGTTTTTTGCCCTGGCTCTTCGGCTGTGGGAGCAGAGGCCAACCGTTCGTGCTCTACTGCCTGGGATGCTGGGCAGCCCAGCACGGGTGCCAAAGAGGTTCCATTGTAATGGACTTTGAGTTGAGAAATCGAGGAGTGACAGCAATACGGATGGCACCGTTGCAAAGCTGACTTTCAGCAGAAGAGGCAGAGCTCATGTTTTTTGCCCTGGCTCTTCGGCTGTGGGAGTAGAGGCCAACCGTTCGTGCTCTACTCCCTGGGATGCTGGGCAGCCCAGCACGGGTGCCAAAGAGGTTCCATTGTAATGGACTTTGAGTTGGGAAATCGAGGAGCGACAGCAATGCGCAGGGCACCATTGCACAGGTGACTTTCTGCAGAAGAGGCACAGCTCAAGTTTTTTGCCCTGGCTTATCGGCTGTGGGAGCAGAGGCCAACCGTTCGTGCTCTACTCCCTGGGATGCTGGGCAGCCCAGCACGGATGCCAAAGATGTTCCATTGTAATGGACTTTGAGTTGGGAAATGGAGGAGCGACAGCAAAGCGGATGGCACCGTTCCACAGGTAACTTTCTGCAGAAGAGGCACAGCTCAAGCTTTTTGCCCTGGCTCTTCGGCTGTGGGAGCAGAGGCCAACCGTTCGTGCTCTACTCCCTGGGATGCTGGGCAGCCCAGCACGGGTGCCACAGAGGTTCCATTGTAATGGACTTTGAGTTGGGAAATCGAGGAGCGACAGCAATACGGATGGCACCGTTGCAAATCTGACTTTCAGCAGAAGAGGCACAGCTCAAGTTTTTTGCCCTGGCTCTTTGGCTGTGGGAGCAGAGGCCAACCGTTCGTGCTCTACTGCCTGGGATGCTGGGCAGCCCAGCACGGGTGCCAAAGAGGTTCCATTGTAATGGACTTTGAGTTGGGAAATCGAGGAGCGACAGCAATGCGGATGGCACCGTTGCACAGGTGTCTTTCTGCAGAAGAGGCACAGCTCAAGCTTTTTGCCCTGACTTATCGGCTGTGGGAGCAAAGGCCAACCGTTCGTGCTCTACTCCCTGGGATGCTGGGCAGCCCAGCACGGGTGCCAAAGAGGTTCCATTGTAATGGACTTTGAGTTGGGAAATGGAGGAGCGACAGCAAAGCGGATGGCACCGTTGCAAAGCTGACTTTCTGCAGAAGAGACACAGCTCAAGCTTTTTGCCCTGGCTCTTCGGCTGTGGGAGCAGAGGCCAACCGTTCGTGCTCTACTGCCTGGGATGCTGGGCAGCCCAGCACGGGTGCCAAAGAGGTTCCATTGTAATGGACTTTGAGTTGGGAAATCGAGGAGCGACAGCAAAGCGGATGGCACTGCTGCAAAGGTGAGTTTCTGCAGAAGAGGCACAGCTCCAGTTTTTTGCCCTGGCTCTTCGGCTGTGGGAGCAGAGGCCAACCGTTCGTGCTCTAGTCCCTGGGATGCTGGGCAGCCCAGCACGGGTGCCAAAGAGGTTCCATTGTAATGGACTTTGAGTTGGCAAATGGAGGAGCGACAGCAAAGCGGATGGCACCGTTGCAAAGCTGACTTTCTGCAGAAGAGGCGCAGATCAAGTTTTTTGCCCTGGCTCTTCGGCTGTGGGAGCAGAGGCCAACCGTTCGTGCTCTACTCCCTGGGATGCTGGGCAGCCCAGCACGGGTGCCAAAGAGGTTCCATTGTAATGGACTTTGAGTTGGGAAATGGAGGAGCAACAGCAAAGCGGATGGCACCGTTGCAAAGCTGACTTTCTGCAGAAGAGACACAGCTCAAGCTTTTTGCCCTGGCTCTTCGGCTGTGGGAGAAGAGGCCAACCGTTCGTGCTCTACTCCCTGGGATGCTGGGCAGCCCAGCACGGGTGCCAAAGAGGTTCCATTGTAATGGACTTTGAGTTGGGAAGTCGAGGATCCTCAGCAATGCGGATGGCACCGTTGCAAAGCTGACTTTCTGCAGAAGAGGCACAGCTCAAGCTTTTTGCCCTGGCTCTTCGGCTGTGGGAGCAGAGGCCAACCGTTCGTGCTCTACTCCCTGGGATGCTGGGCAGCCGAGCACGGGTGCCAAAGAGGTTCCATTGTAATGGACTTTGAGTTGGGAAATCGAGGAGCGACAGCAATGCGGATGGCACAGTTGCACAGGTCACTTTCTGCAGAAGAGACACAGCTCAAGTTTTTTGCACTGGCTCTTCGGCTGTGGGAGCAGAGGCCAACCGTTCGTGCTCTACTGCCTGGGATGCTGGGCAGCCCAGCACGGGTGCCAAAGAGGTTCCATTGTAATGGACTTTGAGTTGGGAAATCGAAGAGCGACAGCAAAGCGGATGGCACCGTTGCAAAGGTGACTTTCTGCAGAAGAGGCACAGCTCAAGTTTTTTGCCCTGGCTCTTCGGCTGTGGGAGCAGAGGCCAACCGTTCGTGCTCTACTCCCTGGGATGCTGGGCAGCCCAGCACGGGTGCCAAAGAGGTTCCATTGTAATCGACTTTGAGTTGGGAATTGGAGGAGCGACAGCAATGCGGACGGCACCGTTGCAATGCTGACTTTCTGCAGAAGAGGCACAGCTCAAGCTTTTTGCCCTGGCTCTTCGACTGTGGGAGCAGAGGCCAACCATTCGTGCTCTACTTCCTGGGATGCTGGGCAGCTGAGCACGGGTGCCAAAGAGGTTCCATTATAATGGACTTTGAGTTGGGAAATGAAGGAGCGACAGTAATGCGGATGGCACCGTTGCAAAGCTGACTTTCTGCAGAAGAGGCACAGCTCAAGTTTTTTGCCCTGGCTCTTCGGCTGTGGGAGCAGAGGCCAAACTTTCGTTCTCTACTCCCTGGGATGCTGGGCAGCCCAGCACGGGTGCCAAAGAGGTTCCATTGTAATGGACTTTGAGTTGGGAAATCGAGGAGCGACAGCAATGCGGATGGCACCGTTGCACAGGTGACTTTCTGCAGAAGAGACACAGCTCAAGTTTTTTGCCCTGCCTCTTCGGCTGTGGGAGCAGAGGCCAACCGTTCGTGCTCTACTCCCTGGGATGCTGGGCAGCCCAGCACGGGTGCCAAAGAGGTTCCATTGTAATGGACTTTGAGTTGAGAAATCGAGGAGTGACAGCAATACGGATGGCACCGTTGCAAAGCTGACTTTCAGCAGAAGAGGCAGAGCTCATGTTTTTTGCCCTGGCTCTTCGGCTGTGGGAGCAGAGGCCAACCGTTCGTGCTCTACTGCCTGGGATGCTGGGCAGCCCAGCACGGGTGCCAAAGAGGTTCCATTGTAATGGACTTTGAGTTGGGAAATCGAGGAGCGACAGCAATGCGCAGGGCACCATTGCACAGGTGACTTTCTGCAGAAGAGGCACAGCTCAAGTTTTTTGCCCTGGCTTATCGGCTGTGGGAGCAGAGGCCAACCGTTCGTGCTCTACTCCCTGGGATGCTGGGCAGCCCAGCACGGATGCCAAAGATGTTCCATTGTAATGGACTTTGAGTTGGGAAATGGAGGAGCGACAGCAAAGCTAATGGCACCGTTCCACAGGTGACTTTCTGCAGAAGAGACACAGCTCAAGCTTTTTGCCCTGGCTCTTCGGCTGTGGGAGCAGAGGCCAACCATTCGTGCTCTACTGCCTGGGATGCTGGGCAGCCCAGCACGGGTGCCAAAGAGGTTCCATTGTAATGGACTTTGAGTTGGGAAATTGAAGAGCGACAGCAAAGCGGATGGCACTGTTGTAAAGGTGACTTTCTGCAGAAGAGGCACAGCTCAAGTTTTTTGCCCTGGCTCTTCGGCTGTGGGAGCAGAGGCCAACCGTTCGTGCTCTACTGCCTGGGATGCTGGGCAGCCCAGCACGAGTGCCAAAGAGGTTCCATTGTAATGGACTTTGAGTTGGGAAATCGAGGAGCGACAGCAATGCGGATGGCACAGTTGCAAAGCTGACTTTCTGAAGAAGAGGCACAGCTCAAGTTTTTTGCCCTGGCTCTTCGGCTGTGGGAGCAGAGGCCAACCGTTCGTGCTCTACTGCCTGGGATGCTGGGCAGCCCAGCACGGGTGCCAAAGAGGTTCCATTGTAATGGACTTTAAGTTGGGAAATCGAGGAGTGACAGCAATACGGATGGCACCGTTGCAAAGCTGACTTTCTGCAGAAGAGGCACAGCTCAAGTTTTTTGCCCTGGCTCTTCGGCTGTGGGAGCAGAGGCCAACCGTTCGTGCTCTACTGCCTGGGATGCTGGGCAGCCCAGCACGGGTGCCAAAGAGGTTCCATTGTAATGGACTTTGAGTTGGGAAATCGAAGAGCGACAGCAAAGCGGATGGCACAGTTGCAAAGCTGACTTTCTGCAGAAGAGGCACAGCTCAAGCTTTTTGCCCTGGCTCTTCGGCTGTGGGAGCAGAGGCCAACCATTCGTGCTCTTCTCTCTGGGATGCTGGGCAGCTGAGCACGTGTGCCAAAGAGGTTCCATTGTAATGGACTTTGAGTTGGGAAATGAAGGAGCGACAGTAATGCGGATGGCACCGTTGCAAAGCTGACTTTCTGCAGAAGAGGCACAGCTCAAGTTTTTTGCCCTGGCTCTTCGGCTGTGGGAGCAGAGGCCAAACTTTCGTTCTCTACTCCCTAGGATGCTGGGCAGCCCAGCACGGGTGCCAAAGAGGTTCCATTGTAATGGACTTTGAGTTGGGAAATCGAAGAGCGACAGCAATGCGGATGGCACCGTTGCACAGGTGACTTTCTGCAGAAGAGACACAGCTCAAGTTTTTTGCCCTGGCTCTTCGGCTGTGGGAGAAGAGGCCAACCGTTCGTGCTCTACTCCCTGGGATGCTGGGCAGCCCAGCACGGGTGCCAAAGAGGTTCCATTGTAATGGACTTTGAGTTGAGAAATCGAGGAGTGACAGCAATACGGATGGCACCGTTGCAAAGCTGACTTTCAGCAGAAGAGGCAGAGCTCAAGTTTTTTGCCCTGGCTCTTCGGCTGTGGGAGCAGAGGCCAACCGTTCGTGCTCTACTGCCTGGGATGCTGGGCAGCCCAGCACGGGTGCCAGAGAGGTTCCATTGTAATGGACTTTGAGTTGGGAAATCGAAGAGCGACAGCAAAGCGGATGGCACCGTTGCAAAGCTGACTTTCTGCAGAAGAGGCACAGCTCAAGTTTTTTGCCCTGGCTTATCGGCTGTGGGAGCAGAGGCCAACCGTTCGTGCTCTACTCCCTGGGATGCTGGGCAGCCGAGCACGGATGCCAAAGATGTTCCATTGTAATGGACTTTGAGTTGGGAAATGGAGGAGCGACAGCAAAGCGGATGGCACCGTTCCACAGGTAACTTTCTGCAGAAGAGGCACAGCTCAAGCTTTTTGCCCTGGCTCTTCGGCTGTGGGAGCAGAGGCCAACCGTTCGTGCTCTACTCCCTGGGATGCTGGGCAGCCCAGCACGGATGCCAAAGATGTTCCATTGTAATGGACTTTGAGTTGGGAAATGGAGGAGCGACAGCAAAGCGGATGGCACCGTTCCACAGGTAACTTTCTGCAGAAGAGGCACAGCTCAAGCTTTTTGCCCTGGCTCTTCGGCTGTGGGAGCAGAGGCCAACCGTTCGTGCTCTACTCCCTGGGATGCTGGGCAGCCCAGCACGGGTGCCAGAGAGGTTCCATTGTAATGGACTTTGAGTTGGGAAATCGAGGAGCGACAGCAATACGGATGGCACCGTTGCAAATCTGACTTTCTGCAGAAGAGGCACAGCTCAAGTTTTTTGCCCTGGCTCTTTGGCTGTGGGAGCAGAGGCCAACCGTTCGTGCTCTACTGCCTGGGATGCTGGGCAGCCCAGCACGGGTGCCAAAGAGGTTCCATTGTAATGGACTTTGAGTTGGGAAATCGAGGAGCGACAGCAATGCGGATGGCACCGTTGCAAAGCTGACTTTCTGCAGAAGAGGCACAGCTCAAGCTTTTTGCCCTGACTTATCGGCTGTGGGAGCAAAGGCCAACCGTTCGTGCTCTACTCCCTGGGATGCTGGGCAGCCCAGCACGGGTGCCAAAGATGTTCCATTGTAATGGACTTTGAGTTGGGAAATGGAGGAGCGACAGCAAAGCGGATGGCACCGTTGCAAAGCTGACTTTCTGCAGAAGAGGCACAGCTCAAGTTTTTTGCCCTGGCTCTTCGGCTGTGGGAGCAGAGGCCAACCGTTCGTGCTCTACTGCCTGGGATGCTGGGCAGCCCAGCACGGGTGCCAAAGAGGTTCTATTGTAATGGACTTTGAGTTGGGAAATCGAGGAGCGACAGCAAAGCGGATGGCACTGTTGCAAAGGTGAGTTTCTGCAGAAGAGGCACAGCTCAAGTTTTTTGCCCTGGCTCTTCGGCTGTGGGAGCAGAGGCCAACCGTTCGTGCTCTAGTCCCTGGGATGCTGGGTTGCCCAGCACGGGTGCCAAAGAGGTTCCATTGTAATGGACTTTGAGTTGGCAAATGGAGGAGCGACAGCAAAGCGGATGGCACCGTTGCAAAGCTGACTTTCTGCAGAAGAGGCGCAGATCCAGTTTTTTGCCCTGGCTCTTCGTCTGTGGGAGCAGAGGCCAACCGTTCGTGCTCTACTCCCTGGGATGCTGGGCAGCCCAGCACGGGTGCCAAAGAGGTTCCATTGTAATGGACTTTGAGTTGGGAAATGGAGGAGCGACAGCAAAGTGGATGGCACCGTTGCAAAGCTGACTTTCTGCAGAAGAGACACAGCTCAAGCTTTTTGCCCTGGCTCTTCGGCTGTGGGAGAAGAGGCCAACCGTTCGTGCTCTACTCCCTGGGATGCTGGGCAGCCCAGCACGGGTGCCAAAGAGGTTCCATTGTAATGGACTTTGAGTTGGGAAATCGAGGATCCTCAGCAATGCGGATGGCACCGTTGCAAAGCTGACTTTCTGCAGAAGAGGCACAGCTCAAGTTTTTTGCCCTGGCTCTTCGGCTGTGGGAGCAGAGGCCAACCGTTCGTGCTCTACTGCCTGGGATGCTGGGCAGCCCAGCACGGGTGCCAAAGAGGTTCCATTGTAATGGACTTTGAGTTGGGAAATCGAAGAGCGACAGCAAAGCGGATGGCACCGTTGCAAAGGTGACTTTCTGCAGAAGAGGCACAGCTCAAGTTTTTTGCCCTGGCTCTTCGGCTGTGGGAGCAGAGGCCAACCGTTCGTGCTCTACTCCCTGGGATGCTGGGCAGCCCAGCACGGGTGCCAAAGAGGTTCCATTGTAATCGACTTTGAGTTGGGAATTGGAGGAGCGACAGCAATGCGGACGGCACCGTTGCAAAGCTGACTTTCTGCAGAAGAGGCACAGCTCAAGCTTTTTGCCCTGGCTCTTCGACTGTGGGAGCAGAGGCCAACCATTTGTGCTCTACTCTCTGGGATGCTGGGCAGCTGAGCACGGGTGCCAAAGAGGTTCCATTATAATGGACTTTGAGTTGGGAAATGAAGGAGCGACAGTAATGCGGATGGCACCGTTGCAAAGCTGACTTTCTGCAGAAGAGGCACAGCTCAAGTTTTTTGCCCTGGCTCTTCGGCTGTGGGAGCAGAGGCCAAACTTTCGTTCTCTACTCCCTGGGATGCTGGGCAGCCCAGCACGGGTGCCAAAGAGGTTCCATTGTAATGGACTTTGAGTTGGGAAATCGAGGAGCGACAGCAATGCGGATGGCACCGTTGCACAGGTGACTTTCTGCAGAAGAGACACAGCTCAAGTTTTTTGCCCTGCCTCTTCGGCTGTGGGAGCAGAGGCCAACCGTTCGTGCTCTACTGCCTGGGATGCTGGGCAGCCCAGCACGGGTGCCAAAGAGGTTCCATTGTAATGGACTTTGAGTTGAGAAATCGAGGAGTGACAGCAATACGGATGGCACCGTTGCAAAGCTGACTTTCAGCAGAAGAGGCAGAGCTCATGTTTTTTGCCCTGGCTCTTCGGCTGTGGGAGCAGAGGCCAACCGTTCGTGCTCTACTGCCTGGGATGCTGGGCAGCCCAGCACGGGTGCCAAAGAGGTTCCATTGTAATGGACTTTGAGTTGGGAAATCGAAGAGCGACAGCAAAGCGGATGGCACCGTTGCAAAGCTGACTTTCTGCAGAAGAGGCACAGCTCAAGTTTTTTGCCCTGGCTCTTCGGCTGTGGGAGCAGAGGCCAACCGTTCGTGCTCTACTGCCTGGGATGCTGGGCAGCCCAGCACGGGTGCCAGAGAGGTTCCATTGTAATGGACTTTGAGTTGGGAAATCGAAGAGCGACAGCAAAGCGGATGGCACTGTTGCAAAGGTGACTTTCTGCAGAAGAGGCACAGCTCAAGTTTTTTGCCCTGGCTCTTCGGCTGTGGGAGCAGAGGCCAACCGTTCGTGCTCTACTCCCTGGGATGCTGGGCAGCCCAGCACGGATGCCAAAGATGTTCCATTGTAATGGACTTTGAGTTGGGAAATGGAGGAGCGACAGCAAAGCGGATGGCACCGTTCCACAGGTGACTTTCTGCAGAAGAGGCACAGCTCAAGTTTTTTGCCCTGGCTTATCGGCTGTGGGAGCAAAGGCCAACCGTTCGTGCTCTACTGCCTGGGATGCTGGGCAGCCCAGCACGGGTGCCAAAGAGGTTCCATTGTAATGGACTTTGAGTTGGGAAATGGAGGAGCGACAGCAAAGCTAATGGCACCGTTCCACAGGTGACTTTCTGCAGAAGAGAAACAGCTCAAGCTTTTTGCCCTGGCTCTTCGGCTGTGGGAGCAGAGGCCAACCATTCGTGCTCTACTGCCTGGGATGCTGGGCAGCCCAGCACGGGTGCCAAAGAGGTTCCATTGTAATGGACTTTGAGTTGGGAAATTGAAGAGCGACAGCAAAGCGGATGGCACTGTTGTAAAGGTGACTTTCTGCAGAAGAGGCACAGCTCAAGTTTTTTGCCCTGGCTCTTCGGCTGTGGGAGCAGAGGCCAACCGTTCGTGCTCTACTGCCTGGGATGCTGGGCAGCCCAGCACGAGTGCCAAAGAGGTTCCATTGTAATGGACTTTGAGTTGGGAAATCGAGGAGCGACAGCAATGCGGATGGCACAGTTGCAAAGCTGACTTTCTGAAGAAGAGGCACAGCTCAAGTTTTTTGCCCTGGCTCTTCGGCTGTGGGAGCAGAGGCCAACCGTTCGTGCTCTACTCCCTGGGATGCTGGGCAGCCCAGCACGGGTGCCAAAGAGGTTCCATTGTAATGGACTTTAAGTTGGGAAATCGAGGAGTGACAGCAATACGGATGGCACCGTTGCAAAGCTGACTTTCTGCAGAAGAGGCACAGCTCAAGTTTTTTGCCCTGGCTCTTCGGCTGTGGGAGCAGAGGCCAACCGTTCGTGCTCTACTGCCTGGGATGCTGGGCAGCCCAGCACGGGTGCCAAAGAGGTTCCATTGTAATGGACTTTGAGTTGGGAAATCGAAGAGCGACAGCAAAGCGGATGGCACAGTTGCAAAGCTGACTTTCTGCAGAAGAGGCACAGCTCAAGCTTTTTGCCCTGGCTCTTCGGCTGTGGGAGCAGAGGCCAACCATTCGTGCTCTTCTCTCTGGGATGCTGGGCAGCTGAGCACGGGTGCCAAAGAGGTTCCATTGTAATG
Source organism: Psittacula echo (assembly GCF_963264785.1). Taxonomy (NCBI): domain Eukaryota; kingdom Metazoa; phylum Chordata; class Aves; order Psittaciformes; family Psittacidae; genus Psittacula; species Psittacula echo. The sequence continues at coordinate 164,537 of NW_027664274.1, forward strand.
GACTTTGAGTTGGGAAATGAAGGAGCGACAGTAATGCGGATGGCACCGTTGCAAAGCTGACTTTCTGCAGAAGAGGCACAGCTCAAGTTTTTTGCCCTGGCTCTTCGGCTGTGGGAGCAGAGGCCAAACTTTCGTTCTCTACTCCCTAGGATGCTGGGCAGCCCAGCACGGGTGCCAAAGAGGTTCCATTGTAATGGACTTTGAGTTGGGAAATCGAAGAGCGACAGCAATGCGGATGGCACCGTTGCACAGGTGACTTTCTGCAGAAGAGACACAGCTCAAGTTTTTTGCCCTGGCTCTTCGGCTGTGGGAGAAGAGGCCAACCGTTCGTGCTCTACTCCCTGGGATGCTGGGCAGCCCAGCACGGGTGCCAAAGAGGTTCCATTGTAATGGACTTTGAGTTGAGAAATCGAGGAGTGACAGCAATACGGATGGCACCGTTGCAAAGCTGACTTTCAGCAGAAGAGGCAGAGCTCATGTTTTTTGCCCTGGCTCTTCGGCTGTGGGAGCAGAGGCCAACCGTTCGTGCTCTACTGCCTGGGATGCTGGGCAGCCCAGCACGGGTGCCAAAGAGGTTCCATTGTAATGGACTTTGAGTTGGGAAATCGAAGAGCGACAGCAAAGCGGATGGCACCGTTGCAAAGCTGACTTTCTGCAGAAGAGGCACAGCTCAAGTTTTTTGCCCTGGCTCTTTGGCTGTGGGAGCAGAGGCCAACCGTTCGTGCTCTACTGCCTGGGATGCTGGGCAGCCCAGCACGGGTGCCAGAGAGGTTCCATTGTAATGGACTTTGAGTTGGGAAATCGAAGAGCGACAGCAAAGCGGATGGCACTGTTGCAAAGGTGACTTTCTGCAGAAGAGGCACAGCTCAAGTTTTTTGCCCTGGCTCTTCGGCTGTGGGAGCAGAGGCCAACCGTTCGTGCTCTACTCCCTGGGATGCTGGGCAGCCCAGCACGGGTGCCAAAGAGGTTCCATTGTAATGGACTTTGAGTTGGCAAATGGAGGAGCGACAGCAAAGCGGATGGCACCGTTGCAAAGCTGACTTTCTGCAGAAGAGGCACAGCTCAAGCTTTTTGCCCTGGCTCATCGGCTGTGGGAGCAAAGGCCAACCGTTCGTGCTCTACTCCCTGGGATGCTGGGCAGCCCAGCACGGGTGCCAAAGAGGTTCCATTGTAATGGACTTTGAGTTGGGAAATCGAGGATCCTCAGCAATGCGGATGGCACCGTTGCAAAGCTGATTTTCTGCAGAAGAGGCGCAGATCCATTTTTTTGACCTGGCTCTTTGGCTGTGGGAGCAGAGGCCAACAGTTCGTGCTCTACTCCCTGGGATGCTGGGCAGCCCAGCACGGGTGCCACAGAGGTTCCATTGTAATGGACTTTGAATTGGGAAATCGAGGAGCGACAGCAATGCGGATGGCACCGTTGCAAAGCTGACTTTCTGCAGAAGAGGCACAGCTCAAGTTTTTTGCCCTGGCTCTTCGGCTGTGGGAGCAGAGGCCAACCGTTCGTGCTCTACTGCCTGGGATGCTGGGCAGCCCAGCACGGGTGCCAAAGAGGTTCCATTGTAATGGACTTTGAGTTGGGAAATCGAGGAGCGACAGCAATGTGGATGGCACCGTTGCAAAGCTGACTTTCTGCAGAAGAGGCACAGTTCAAGCTTTTTGCCCTGGCTCTTCGGCTGTGGGAGCAGAGGCCAACCGTTCGTGCTCTACTTCCTGGGATGCTGGGCAGCCCAGCACGGGTGCCACAGAGGTTCCATTGTAATGGCCTTTGAGTTCGGAAATCGAGGATCCTCAGCAATGCGGATGGCACCGTTGTAAAGCTGACTTTCTGCAGAAGAGGCACAGCTCAAGTTTTTTGCCCTGGCTCTTCGGCTGTGGGAGCAGAGGCCAACCGTTCGTGCTCTACTGCCTGGGATGCTGGGCAGCCCAGCACGGGTGCCAAAGAGGTTCCATTGTAATGGACTTTGAGTTGGCAAATGGAGGAGCGACAGCAAAGCGGATGGCACCGTTGCAAAGCTGACTTTCTGCAGAAGAGACACAGCTCAAGTTTTTTGCCCTGGCTCTTCGGCTGTGGGAGCAGAGGCCAACCGTTCGTGCTCTACTCCCTGGGATGCTGGGCAGCCCAGCACGGGTGCCAAAGAGGTTCCATTGTAATGGACTTTGAGTTGGGAAATCGAGGAGCGACAGCAAAGCGGATGGCACCGTTGCAAAGCTGACTTTCTGCAGAAGAGGCACAGCTCAAGTTTTTTGCCCTGGCTCTTCGGCTGTGGGAGCAGAGGCCAACCGTTCGTGCTCTACTGCCTCGGATGCTGGGCAGCCCAGCACGGGTGCCAAAGAGGTTCCATTGTAATGGACTTTGAGTTGGGAAATCGAAGAGCGACAGCAAAGCGGATGGCACCGTTGCAAAGCTGACTTTCTGCAGAAGAGGCACAGCTCAAGTTTTTTGCCCTGGCTCTTCGGCTGTGGGAGCAGAGGCCAACCGTTCGTGCTCTACTCCCTGGGATGCTGGGCAGCCCAGCACGGGTGCCAAAGAGGTTCCATTGTAATGGACTTTGAGTTGGGAAATGGAGGAGCGACAGCAATGCGGACGGCACCGTTGCAAAGCTGACTTTCTGCAGAAGAGGCACAGCTCAAGTTTTTTGCCCTGGCTCTTCGGCTGTGGGAGCAGAGGCCAAACTTTCGTTCTCTACTCCCTGGGTTGCTGGGCAGCCCAGCACGGGTGCCAAAGAGGTTCCATTGTAATGGACTTTGAGTTGGGAAATCGAGGAGCAACAGCAATGCGGATGGCACCGTTGCACAGGTGACTTTCTGCAGAAGAGACACAGCTCAAGTTTTTTGCCCTGGCTCTTCGGCTGTGGGAGCAGAGGCCAGCCGTTCGTGCTCTACTCCCTGGGATGCTGGGCTGCCCAGTACGGGTGCCAAAGAGGTTCCATTGTAATGGACTTTGAGTTGGGAAATGGAGGAGAGACAGCAAAGCGGATGGCACCGTTGCACAGGTGACTTTCTGCAGAAGAGACACAGCTCAAGTTTTTTGCCCTGGCTCTTCGGCTGTGGGAGCAGAGGCCAACCGTTCGTGCTCTACTCCCTGGGATGCTGGGCAGCCCAGCACGGGTGCCAAAGAGGTTCCATTGTAATGGACTTTGAGTTGGGAAATCGAAGAGCGACAGCAATGCGGATGGCACCGTTGCAAAGCTGACTTTCTGCAGAAGAGGCACAGCTCAAGTTTTTTGCCCTGGCTCTTCGGCTGTGGGAGCAGAGGCCAACCGTTCGTGCTCTACTCCCTGGGATGCTGGGCAGCCCAGCACGGGTGCCAAAGAGGTTCCATTGTAATGGACTTTGAGTTGGGAAATCGAGGAGCGACAGCAATGCGGACGGCACCGTTGCAAAGCTGACTTTCTGCAGAAGAGGCACAGCTCAAGTTTTTTGCCCTGGCTCTTCGGCTGTGGGAGCAGAGGCCAAACTTTCGTTCTCTACTCCCTGGGATGCTGGGCAGCCCAGCACGGGTGCCAAAGAGGTTCCATTGTAATGGACTTTGAGTTGGGAAATGGAGGAGCAACAGCAATGCGGATGGCACCGTTGCAAAGCTGACTTTCTGCAGAAGAGACACAGCTCAAGTTTTTTGCCCTGGCTCTTCGGCTGTGGGAGCAGAGGCCAGCCGTTCGTGCTCTACTCCCTGGGATGCTGGGCTGCCCAGCACGGGTGCCACAGAGGTTCCATTGTAATGGCCTTTGAGTTCGGAAATCGAGGATCCTCAGCAATGCGGATGGCACCGTTGCAAATCTGACTTTCTGCAGAAGAGGCACAGCTCAAGTTTTTTGCCATGGCTCTTCGGCTGTGGGAGCAGAGGCCAACCGTTCATGCTCTACTCCCTGGGATGCTGGGCAGCCCAGCACGGGTGCCAAAGAGGTTCCATTGTAATGGACTTTGAGTTGGGAAATGGAGGAGCGACAGCAAAGCGGATGGCACCGTTGCAAAGGTGACTTTCTGCAGAAGAGGCACAGCTCAAGTTTTTTGCCCTGGCTCTTCGGCTGTGGGAGCAGAGGCCAACCGTTCGTGCTCTACTCCCTGGGATGCTGGGCAGCCCAGCACGGGTGCCAAAGAGGTTCCATTGTAATGGACTTTGAGTTGGGAAATGGAAGAGCGACAGCAAAGCGGATGGCACCGTTGCAAAGCTGACTTTCTGCAGAAGAGGCACAGCTCAAGTTTTTTGCCCTGGCTCTTCGGCTGTGGGAGCAGAGGCCAGCCGTTCGTGCTCAGCTCCCTGGGATGCTGGGTTGCCCAGCACGGGTGCCAAAGATGTTCCATTGTAATGGACTTTGAGTTGGGAAATGGAGGAGCGACAGCAAAGCGGATGGCACCGTTGCAAAGGTGACTTTCTGCAGAAGAGGCACAGCTCAAGTTTTTTGCCCTGGCTCTTCGGCTGTGGGAGCAGAGGCCAACCGTTCGTGCTCTACTGCCTGGGATGCTGGGCAGCCCAGCACGGGTGCCAAAGAGGTTCCATTGTAATGGACTTTGAGTTGGGAAATCGAAGAGCGACAGCAAAGCGGATGGCACCGTTGCACAGGTGACTTTCTGCAGAAGAGAAACAGCTCAAGTTTTTTGCCCTGGCTCTTCGGCTGTGGGAGCAGAGGCCAACCGTTCGTGCTCTACTCCCTGGGATGCTGGGCAGCCCAGCACGGGTGCCAAAGAGGTTCCATTGTAATGGACTTTGAGTTGGGAAATGGAGGAGTGACAGCAATGCGGATGGCACCGTTGCAAAGCTGACTTTCTGCAGAAGAGACACAGCTCAAGTTTTTTGCCCTGGCTCTTCGGCTGTGGGAGCAGAGGCCAGCCGTTCGTGCTCTACTCCCTGGGATGCTGGGCTGCCCAGCACGGGTGCCACAGAGGTTCCATTGTAATGGACTTTGAGTTGGGAAATCGAGGAGCGACAGCAAAGCGGATGGCACCGTTGCAAAGCTGACTTTCTGCAGAAGAGGCACAGCTCAAGGTTTTTGCCCTGGCTCTTCGGCTGTGGGAGCAGAGGCCAAACTTTCGTTCTCTACTCCCTGGGATGCTGGGCAGCCCAGCACGGGTGCCAAAGAGGTTCCATTGTAATGGACTTTGAGTTGGGAAATCGAAGAGCGACAGCAAAGCGGATGGCACCGTTGCAAAGCTGACTTTCTGCAGAAGAGGCACAGCTCAAGTTTTTTGCCCTGGCTCTTCGGCTGTGGGAGCAGAGGCCAACCGTTCGTGCTCTACTGCCTGGGATGCTGGGCAGCCCAGCACGGGTGCCAGAGAGGTTCCATTGTAATGGACTTTGAGTTGGGAAATCGAAGAGCGACAGCAAAGCGGATGGTACTGTTGCAAAGGTGACTTTCTGCAGAAGAGGCACAGCTCAAGTTTTTTGCCCTGGCTCTTCGGCTGTGGGAGCAGAGGCCAACCGTTCGTGCTCTACTCCCTGGGATGCTGGGCAGCCCAGCACGGATGCCAAAGATGTTCCATTGTAATGGACTTTGAGTTGGGAAATGGAGGAGCGACAGCAAAGCGGATGGCACCGTTCCACAGGTGACTTTCTGCAGAAGAGGCACAGCTCAAGTTTTTTGCCCTGACTTATCGGCTGTGGGAGCAAAGGCCAACCGTTCGTGCTCTACTCCCTGGGATGCTGGGCAGCCCAGCACGGATGCCAAAGATGTTCCATTGTAATGGACTTTGAGTTGGGAAATGGAGGAGCGACAGCAAAGCTAATGGCACCGTTCCACAGGTGACTTTCTGCAGAAGAGAAACAGCTCAAGCTTTTTGCCCTGGCTCTTCGGCTGTGGGAGCAGAGGCCAACCATTCGTGCTCTACTGCCTGGGATGCTGGGCAGCCCAGCACGGGTGCCAAAGAGGTTCCATTGTAATGGACTTTGAGTTGGGAAATTGAAGAGCGACAGCAAAGCGGATGGCACTGTTGTAAAGGTGACTTTCTGCAGAAGAGGCACAGCTCAAGTTTTTTGCCCTGGCTCTTCGGCTGTGGGAGCAGAGGCCAACCGTTCGTGCTCTACTGCCTGGGATGCTGGGCAGCCCAGCACGAGTGCCAAAGAGGTTCCATTGTAATGGACTTTGAGTTGGGAAATCGAGGAGCGACAGCAATGCGGATGGCACAGTTGCAAAGCTGACTTTCTGAAGAAGAGGCACAGCTCAAGTTTTTTGCCCTGGCTCTTCGGCTGTGGGAGCAGAGGCCAACCGTTCGTGCTCTACTGCCTGGGATGCTGGGCAGCCCAGCACGGGTGCCAAAGAGGTTCCATTGTAATGGACTTTAAGTTGGGAAATCGAGGAGTGACAGCAATACGGATGGCACCGTTGCAAAGCTGACTTTCTGCAGAAGAGGCACAGCTCAAGTTTTTTGCCCTGGCTCTTCGGCTGTGGGAGCAGAGGCCAACCGTTCGTGCTCTACTGCCTGGGATGCTGGGCAGCCCAGCACGGGTGCCAAAGAGGTTCCATTGTAATGGACTTTGAGTTGGGAAATCGAAGAGCGACAGCAAAGCGGATGGCACAGTTGCAAAGCTGACTTTCTGCAGAAGAGGCACAGCTCAAGCTTTTTGCCCTGGCTCTTCGGCTGTGGGAGCAGAGGCCAACCATTCGTGCTCTTCTCTCTGGGATGCTGGGCAGCTGAGCACGGGTGCCAAAGAGGTTCCATTGTAATGGACTTTGAGTTGGGAAATGAAGGAGCGACAGTAATGCGGATGGCACCGTTGCAAAGCTGACTTTCTGCAGAAGAGGCACAGCTCAAGTTTTTTGCCCTGGCTCTTCGGCTGTGGGAGCAGAGGCCAAACTTTCGTTCTCTACTCCCTAGGATGCTGGGCAGCCCAGCACGGGTGCCAAAGAGGTTCCATTGTAATGGACTTTGAGTTGGGAAATCGAAGAGCGACAGCAATGCGGATGGCACCGTTGCACAGGTGACTTTCTGCAGAAGAGACACAGCTCAAGTTTTTTGCCCTGGCTCTTCGGCTGTGGGAGAAGAGGCCAACCGTTCGTGCTCTACTCCCTGGGATGCTGGGCAGCCCAGCACGGGTGCCAAAGAGGTTCCATTGTAATGGACTTTGAGTTGAGAAATCGAGGAGTGACAGCAATACGGATGGCACCGTTGCAAAGCTGACTTTCAGCAGAAGAGGCAGAGCTCATGTTTTTTGCCCTGGCTCTTCGGCTGTGGGAGCAGAGGCCAACCGTTCGTGCTCTACTGCCTGGGATGCTGGGCAGCCCAGCACGGGTGCCAAAGAGGTTCCATTGTAATGGACTTTGAGTTGGGAAATCGAAGAGCGACAGCAAAGCGGATGGCACCGTTGCAAAGCTGACTTTCTGCAGAAGAGGCACAGCTCAAGTTTTTTGCCCTGGCTCTTTGGCTGTGGGAGCAGAGGCCAACCGTTCGTGCTCTACTGCCTGGGATGCTGGGCAGCCCAGCACGGGTGCCAGAGAGGTTCCATTGTAATGGACTTTGAGTTGGGAAATCGAAGAGCGACAGCAAAGCGGATGGCACTGTTGCAAAGGTGACTTTCTGCAGAAGAGGCACAGCTCAAGTTTTTTGCCCTGGCTCTTCGGCTGTGGGAGCAGAGGCCAACCGTTCGTGCTCTACTCCCTGGGATGCTGGGCAGCCCAGCACGGGTGCCAAAGAGGTTCCATTGTAATGGACTTTGAGTTGGCAAATGGAGGAGCGACAGCAAAGCGGATGGCACCGTTGCAAAGCTGACTTTCTGCAGAAGAGGCACAGCTCAAGCTTTTTGCCCTGGCTCATCGGCTGTGGGAGCAAAGGCCAACCGTTCGTGCTCTACTCCCTGGGATGCTGGGCAGCCCAGCACGGGTGCCAAAGAGGTTCCATTGTAATGGACTTTGAGTTGGGAAATGGAGGAGCAACAGCAATGCGGATGGCACCGTTGCAAAGCTGATTTTCTGCAGAAGAGGCGCAGATCCATTTTTTTGCCCTGGCTCTTTGGCTGTGGGAGCAGAGGCCAACAGTTCGTGCTCTACTCCCTGGGATGCTGGGCAGCCCAGCACGGGTGCCACAGAGGTTCCATTGTAATGGACTTTGAATTGGGAAATCGAGGAGCGACAGCAATGCGGATGGCACCGTTGCAAAGCTGACTTTCTGCAGAAGAGGCACAGCTCAAGTTTTTTGCCCTGGCTCTTCGGCTGTGGGAGCAGAGGCCAACCGTTCGTGCTCTACTGCCTGGGATGCTGGGCAGCCCAGCACGGGTGCCAAAGAGGTTCCATTGTAATGGACTTTGAGTTGGGAAATCGAGGAGCGACAGCAATGTGGATGGCACCGTTGCAAAGCTGACTTTCTGCAGAAGAGGCACAGTTCAAGCTTTTTGCCCTGGCTCTTCGGCTGTGGGAGCAGAGGCCAACCGTTCGTGCTCTACTTCCTGGGATGCTGGGCAGCCCAGCACGGGTGCCACAGAGGTTCCATTGTAATGGCCTTTGAGTTCGGAAATCGAGGATCCTCAGCAATGCGGATGGCACCGTTGTAAAGCTGACTTTCTGCAGAAGAGGCACAGCTCAAGTTTTTTGCCCTGGCTCTTCGGCTGTGGGAGCAGAGGCCAACCGTTCGTGCTCTACTGCCTGGGATGCTGGGCAGCCCAGCACGGGTGCCAAAGAGGTTCCATTGTAATGGACTTTGAGTTGGCAAATGGAGGAGCGACAGCAAAGCGGATGGCACCGTTGCAAAGCTGACTTTCTGCAGAAGAGACACAGCTCAAGTTTTTTGCCCTGGCTCTTCGGCTGTGGGAGCAGAGGCCAACCGTTCGTGCTCTACTCCCTGGGATGCTGGGCAGCCCAGCACGGGTGCCAAAGAGGTTCCATTGTAATGGACTTTGAGTTGGGAAATCGAGGAGCGACAGCAAAGCGGATGGCACCGTTGCAAAGCTGACTTTCTGCAGAAGAGGCACAGCTCAAGTTTTTTGCCCTGGCTCTTCGGCTGTGGGAGCAGAGGCCAACCGTTCGTGCTCTACTGCCTCGGATGCTGGGCAGCCCAGCACGGGTGCCAAAGAGGTTCCATTGTAATGGACTTTGAGTTGGGAAATCGAAGAGCGACAGCAAAGCGGATGGCACCGTTGCAAAGGTGACTTTCTGCAGAAGAGGCACAGCTCAAGTTTTTTGCCCTGGCTCTTCGGCTGTGGGAGCAGAGGCCAACCGTTCGTGCTCTACTCCCTGGGATGCTGGGCAGCCCAGCACGGGTGCCAAAGAGGTTCCATTGTAATGGACTTTGAGTTGGGAAATCGAAGAGCGACAGCAAAGCGGATGGCACTGTTGCAAAGCTGACTTTCTGCAGAAGAGGCACAGCTCAAGTTTTTTGCCCTGGCTCTTCGGCTGTGGGAGCAGAGGCCAACCGTTCGTGCTCTACTGCCTGGGATGCTGGGCAGCCCAGCACGGGTGCCAAAGAGGTTCCATTGTAATGGACTTTGAGTTGGGAAATGGAGGAGCGACAGCAATGCGGACGGCACCGTTGCAAAGCTGACTTTCTGCAGAAGAGGCACAGCTCAAGTTTTTTGCCCTGGCTCTTCGGCTGTGGGAGCAGAGGCCAAACTTTCGTTCTCTACTCCCTGGGTTGCTGGGCAGCCCAGCACGGGTGCCAAAGAGGTTCCATTGTAATGGACTTTGAGTTGGGAAATCGAGGAGCAACAGCAATGCGGATGGCACCGTTGCACAGGTGACTTTCTGCAGAAGAGACACAGCTCAAGTTTTTTGCCCTGGCTCTTCGGCTGTGGGAGCAGAGGCCAGCCGTTCGTGCTCTACTCCCTGGGATGCTGGGCTGCCCAGTACGGGTGCCAAAGAGGTTCCATTGTAATGGACTTTGAGTTGGGAAATGGAGGAGAGACAGCAAAGCGGATGGCACCGTTGCACAGGTGACTTTCTGCAGAAGAGACACAGCTCAAGTTTTTTGCCCTGGCTCTTCGGCTGTGGGAGCAGAGGCCAACCGTTCGTGCTCTACTCCCTGGGATGCTGGGCAGCCCAGCACGGGTGCCAAAGAGGTTCCATTGTAATGGACTTTGAGTTGGGAAATCGAAGAGCGACAGCAATGCGGATGGCACCGTTGCAAAGCTGACTTTCTGCAGAAGAGGCACAGCTCAAGTTTTTTGCCCTGGCTCTTCGGCTGTGGGAGCAGAGGCCAACCGTTCGTGCTCTACTCCCTGGGATGCTGGGCAGCCCAGCACGGGTGCCAAAGAGGTTCCATTGTAATGGACTTTGAGTTGGGAAATCGAGGAGCGACAGCAATGCGGACGGCACCGTTGCAAAGCTGACTTTCTGCAGAAGAGGCACAGCTCAAGTTTTTTGCCCTGGCTCTTCGGCTGTGGGAGCAGAGGCCAAACTTTCGTTCTCTACTCAATGGGATGCTGGGCAGCCCAGCACGGGTGCCAAAGAGGTTCCATTGTAATGGACTTTGAGTTGGGAAATGGAGGAGCAACAGCAATGCGGATGGCACCGTTGCAAAGCTGACTTTCTGCAGAAGAGACACAGCTCAAGTTTTTTGCCCTGGCTCTTCGGCTGTGGGAGCAGAGGCCAACCGTTCGTGCTCTACTCCCTGGGATGCTGGGCTGCCCAGCACGGGTGCCACAGAGGTTCCATTGTAATGGCCTTTGAGTTCGGAAATCGAGGATCCTCAGCAATGCGGATGGCACCGTTGCAAATCTGACTTTCTGCAGAAGAGGCACAGCTCAAGTTTTTTGCCATGGCTCTTCGGCTGTGGGAGCAGAGGCCAACCGTTCATGCTCTACTCCCTGGGATGCTGGGCAGCCCAGCACGGGTGCCAAAGAGGTTCCATTGTAATGGACTTTGAGTTGGGAAATGGAGGAGCGACAGCAAAGCGGATGGCACCGTTGCAAAGCTGACTTTCTGCAGAAGAGGCACAGCTCAAGTTTTTTGCCCTGGCTCTTCGGCTGTGGGAGCAGAGGGCAACCGTTCGTGCTCTACTCCCTGGGATGCTGGGCAGCCCAGCACGGGTGCCAAAGAAGTTCCATTGTAATGGACTTTGAGTTGGGAAATCGAAGAGCGACAGCAAAGCGGATGGCACCGTTGCAAAGCTGACTTTCTGCAGAAGAGGCACAGCTCAAGTTTTTTGCCCTGGCTCTTCGGCTGTGGGAGCAGAGGCCAGCCGTTCGTGCTCAGCTCCCTGGGATGCTGGGTTGCCCAGCACGGGTGCCAAAGATGTTCCATTGTAATGGACTTTGAGTTGGGAAATGGAGGAGCGACAGCAAAGCGGATGGCACCGTTGCAAAGGTGACTTTCTGCAGAAGAGGCACAGCTCAAGTTTTTTGCCCTGGCTCTTCGGCTGTGGGAGCAGAGGCCAGCCGTTCGTGCTCTACTGCCTGGGATGCTGGGCAGCCCAGCACGGGTGCCAAAGAGGTTCCATTGTAATGGACTTTGAGTTGGGAAATCGAAGAGCGACAGCAAAGCGGATGGCACCGTTGCACAGGTGACTTTCTGCAGAAGAGAAACAGCTCAAGTTTTTTGCCCTGGCTCTTCGGCTGTGGGAGCAGAGGCCAAACTTTCGTTCTCTACTCCCTGGGATGCTGGGCAGCCCAGCACGGGTGCCAAAGAGGTTCCATTGTAATGGACTTTGAGTTGGGAAATCGAGGAGCAACAGCAATGCGGATGGCACCGTTGCAAAGCTGACTTTCTGCAGAAGAGACACAGCTCAAGTTTTTTGCCCTGGCTCTTCGGCTGTGGGAGCAGAGGCCAGCCGTTCGTGCTCTACTCCCTGGGATGCTGGGCTGCCCAGCACGGGTGCCACAGAGGTTCCATTGTAATGGCCTTTGAGTTGGGAAATCGAGGATCCTCAGCAATGCGGATGGCACCGTTGCAAAGCTGACTTTCTGCAGAAGAGACACAGCTCAAGTTTTTTGCCCTGGCTCTTCGGCTGTGGGAGCAGAGGCCAACCGTTCATGCTCTACTGCCTGGGATGCTGGGCAGCCCAGCACGGGTGCCAAAGAGGTTCCATTGTAATGGACTTTGAGTTGGGAAATGGAGGAGCGACAGCAATGCGGATGGCACCGTTGCAAAGCTGACTTTCTGCAGAAGAGGCACAGCTCAAGTTTTTTGCCCTGGCTCTTCGGCTGTGGGAGCAGAGGCCAACCGTTCGTGCTCTACTCCCTGGGATGCTGGGCAGCCCAGCACGGGTGCCAAAGAGGTTCCATTGTAATGGACTTTGAGTTGGGAAATGGAGGAGCGACAGCAAAGCGGATGGCACCGTTGCAAAGCTGACTTTCTGCAGAAGAGGCACAGCTCACGTTTTTTGCCCTGGCTCTTCGGCTGTGGGAGCAGAGGCCAACCGTTCGTGCTCTACTCCCTGGGATGCTGGGCAGCCCAGCACGGGTGCCAGAGAGGTTCCATTGTAATGGACTTTGAGTTGGGAAATGGAGGAGTGACAGCAATGCGGATGGCACCGTTGCAAAGCTGACTTTCTGCAGAAGAGACACAGCTCAAGTTTTTTGCCCTGGCTCTTCGGCTGTGGGAGCAGAGGCCAGCCGTTCGTGCTCAACTCCCTGGGATGCTGGGTAGCCCAGCACGGGTGCCAAAGAGGTTCCATTGTAATGGACTTTGAGTTGGGAAATCGAGGAGCGACAGCAAAGCGGATGGCACCGTTGCAAAGCTGACTTTCTGCAGAAGAGGCACAGCTCAAGGTTTTTGCCCTGGCTCTTCGGCTGTGGGAGCAGAGGCCAAACTTTCGTTCTCTACTCCCTGGGATGCTGGGCAGCCCAGCACGGGTGCCAAAGAGGTTCCATTGTAATGGACTTTGAGTTGGGAAATCGAAGAGCGACAGCAAAGCGGATGGCACCGTTGCAAAGGTGACTTTCTGCAGAAGAGGCACAGCTCAAGTTTTTTGCCCTGGCTCTTCGGCTGTGGGAGCAGAGGCCAACCGTTCGTGCTCTACTCCCTGGGATGCTGGGCAGCCCAGCACGGGTGCCAAAGAGGTTCCATTGTAATGGACTTTGAGTTGGGAAATCGAAGAGCGACAGCAAAGAGGATGGCACCGTTGCAAAGCTGACTTTCTGCAGAAGAGGCACAGCTCAAGGTTTTTGCCCTGGCTCTTCGGCTGTGGGAGCAGAGGCCAAACTTTCGTTCTCTACTCCCTGGGATGCTGGGCAGCCCAGCACGGGTGCCAAAGAGGTTCCATTGTAATGGACTTTGAGTTGGGAAATCGAAGAGCGACAGCAAAGCGGATGGCACCGTTGCAAAGGTGACTTTCTGCAGAAGAGGCACAGCTCAAGGTTTTTGCCCTGGCTCTTCGGCTGTGGGAGCAGAGGCCAAACTTTCGTTCTCTACTCCCTGGGATGCTGGGCAGCCCAGCACGGGTGCCAAAGAGGTTCCATTGTAATGGACTTTGAGTTGGGAAATCGAAGAGCGACAGCAAAGCGGATGGCACCGTTGCAAAGGTGACTTTCTGCAGAAGAGGCACAGCTCAAGTTTTTTGCCCTGGCTCTTCGGCTGTGGGAGCAGAGGCCAACCGTTCGTGCTCTACTCCCTGGGATGCTGGGCAGCCCAGCACGGGTGCCAAAGAGGTTCCATTGTAATGGACTTTGAGTTGGGAAATCGAAGAGCGACAGCAAAGCGGATGGCACCGTTGCAAAGCTGACTTTCTGCAGAAGAGGCACAGCTCCAGTTTTTTGCCCTGGCTCTTCGGCTGTGGGAGCAGAGGCCAACCGTTCGTGCTCTACTCCCTGGGATGCTGGGCAGCCCAGCACGGGTGCCAAAGAGGTTCCATTGTAATGGACTTTGAGTTGGGAAATGGAGGAGCGACAGCAATGCGGACGGCACCGTTGCAAAGCTGACTTTCTGCAGAAGAGGCACAGCTCAAGTTTTTTGCCCTGGCTCTTCGGCTGTGGGAGCAGAGGCCAAACTTTGGTTCTCTACTCCCTGGGATGCTGGGCAGCCGAGCACGGGTGCCAAAGAGGTTCCATTGTAATGGACTTTGAGTTGGGAAATCGAAGAGCGACAGCAAAGCGGATGGCACCGTTGCAAAGCTGACTTTCTGCAGAAGAGGCACAGCTCAAGTTTTTTGCCCTGGCTCTTCGGCTGTGGGAGCAGAGGCCAGCCGTTCGTGCTCAGCTCCCTGGGATGCTGGGTTGCCCAGCACGGGTGCCAAAGATGTTCCATTGTAATGGACTTTGAGTTGGGAAATGGAGGAGCGACAGCAAAGCGGATGGCACCGTTGCAAAGGTGACTTTCTGCAGAAGAGGCACAGCTCAAGTTTTTTGCCCTGGCTCTTCGGCTGTGGGAGCAGAGGCCAACCGTTCGTGCTCTACTGCCTGGGATGCTGGGCAGCCCAGCACGGGTGCCAAAGAGGTTCCATTGTAATGGACTTTGAGTTGGGAAATCGAAGAGCGACAGCAAAGCGGATGGCACCGTTGCACAGGTGACTTTCTGCAGAAGAGAAACAGCTCAAGTTTTTTGCCCTGGCTCTTCGGCTGTGGGAGCAGAGGCCAACCGTTCGTGCTCTACTCCCTGGGATGCTGGGCAGCCCAGCACGGGTGCCAAAGAGGTTCCATTGTAATGGACTTTGAGTTGGGAAATCGAAGAGCGACAGCAAAGCGGATGGAACCGTTGCAAAGCTGACTTTCTGCAGAAGAGGCACAGCTCAAGTTTTTTGCCCTGGCTCTTCGGCTGTGGGAGCAGAGGCCAACCGTTCGTGCTCTACTCCCTGGGATGCTGGGCAGCCCAGCACGGGTGCCAAACATGTTCCATTGTAATGGACTTTGAGTTGGGAAATCGAGGAGCGACAGCAATGCGGATGGCACCGTTGCAAAGCTGACTTTCTGCAGAAGAGGCACAGCTCAAGTTTTTTGCCCTGGCTCTTCGGCTGTGGGAGCAGAGGCCAAACTTTCGTTCTCTACTCCCTGGGATGCTGGGCAGCCCAGCACGGGTGCCAAAGAGGTTCCATTGTAATGGACTTTGAGTTGGGAAATCGAGGAGCAACAGCAATGCGGATGGCACCGTTGCAAAGCTGACTTTCTGCAGAAGAGACACAGCTCAAGTTTTTTGCCCTGGCTCTTCGGCTGTGGGAGCAGAGGCCAGCCGTTCGTGCTCTACTCCCTGGGATGCTGGGCTGCCCAGCACGGGTGCCACAGAGGTTCCATTGTAATGGCCTTTGAGTTGGGAAATCGAGGATCCTCAGCAATGCGGATGGCACCGTTGCAAAGCTGACTTTCTGCAGAAGAGACACAGCTCAAGTTTTTTGCCCTGGCTCTTCGGCTGTGGGAGCAGAGGCCAACCGTTCATGCTCTACTGCCTGGGATGCTGGGCAGCCGAGCACGGGTGCCAAAGAGGTTCCATTGTAATGGACTTTGAGTTGGGAAATGGAGGAGCGACAGCAATGCGGATGGCACCGTTGCAAAGCTGACTTTCTGCAGAAGAGACACAGCTCAAGTTTTTTGCCCTGGCTCTTCGGCTGTGGGAGCAGAGGCCAACCGTTCGTGCTCTACTCCCTGGGATGCTGGGCAGCCCAGCACGGGTGCCAAAGAGGTTCCATTGTAATGGACTTTGAGTTGGGAAATGGAGGAGCGACAGCAAAGCGGATGGCACCGTTGCAAAGCTGACTTTCTGCAGAAGAGGCACAGTTCAAGTTTTTTGCCCTGGCTCTTCGGCTGTGGGAGCAGAGGCCAACCGTTCGTGCTCTACTCCCTGGGATGCTGGGCAGCCCAGCACGGGTGCCAGAGAGGTTCCATTGTAATGGACTTTGAGTTGGGAAATGGAGGAGTGACAGCAATGCGGATGGCACCGTTGCAAAGCTGACTTTCTGCAGAAGAGACACAGCTCAAGTTTTTTGCCCTGGCTCTTCGGCTGTGGGAGCAGAGGCCAGCCGTTCGTGCTCAACTCCCTGGGATGCTGGGTAGCCCAGCACGGGTGCCAAAGAGGTTCCATTGTAATGGACTTTGAGTTGGGAAATCGAGGAGCGACAGCAAAGCGGATGGCACCGTTGCAAAGCTGACTTTCTGCAGAAGAGGCACAGCTCAAGGTTTTTGCCCTGGCTCTTCGGCTGTGGGAGCAGAGGCCAAACTTTCGTTCTCTACTCCCTGGGATGCTGGGCAGCCCAGCACGGGTGCCAAAGAGGTTCCATTGTAATGGACTTTGAGTTGGGAAATCGAAGAGCGACAGCAAAGCGGATGGCACCGTTGCAAAGCTGACTTTCTGCAGAAGAGGCACAGCTCAAGTTTTTTGCCCTGGCTCTTCGGCTGTGGGAGCAGAGGCCAACCGTTCGTGCTCTACTGCCTGGGATGCTGGGCAGCCCAGCACGGGTGCCAGAGAGGTTCCATTGTAATGGACTTTGAGTTGGGAAATCGAAGAGCGACAGCAAAGCGGATGGTACTGTTGCAAAGGTGACTTTCTGCAGAAGAGGCACAGCTCAAGTTTTTTGCCCTGGCTCTTCGGCTGTGGGAGCAGAGGCCAACCGTTCGTGCTCTACTCCCTGGGATGCTGGGCAGCCCAGCACGGATGCCAAAGATGTTCCATTGTAATGGACTTTGAGTTGGGAAATGGAGGAGCGACAGCAAAGCGGATGGCACCGTTCCACAGGTGACTTTCTGCAGAAGAGGCACAGCTCAAGTTTTTTGCCCTGACTTATCGGCTGTGGGAGCAAAGGCCAACCGTTCGTGCTCTACTCCCTGGGATGCTGGGCAGCCCAGCACGGATGCCAAAGATGTTCCATTGTAATGGACTTTGAGTTGGGAAATGGAGGAGCGACAGCAAAGCTAATGGCACCGTTCCACAGGTGACTTTCTGCAGAAGAGAAACAGCTCAAGCTTTTTGCCCTGGCTCTTCGGCTGTGGGAGCAGAGGCCAACCATTCGTGCTCTACTGCCTGGGATGCTGGGCAGCCCAGCACGGGTGCCAAAGAGGTTCCATTGTAATGGACTTTGAGTTGGGAAATGGAAGAGCGACAGCAAAGCGGATGGCACTGTTGTAAAGGTGACTTTCTGCAGAAGAGGCACAGCTCAAGTTTTTTGCCCTGGCTCTTCGGCTGTGGGAGCAGAGGCCAACCGTTCGTGCTCTACTGCCTGGGATGCTGGGCAGCCCAGCACGAGTGCCAAAGAGGTTCCATTGTAATGGACTTTGAGTTGGGAAATCGAGGAGCGACAGCAATGCGGATGGCACAGTTGCAAAGCTGACTTTCTGAAGAAGAGGCACAGCTCAAGTTTTTTGCCCTGGCTCTTCGGCTGTGGGAGCAGAGGCCAACCGTTCGTGCTCTACTGCCTGGGATGCTGGGCAGCCCAGCACGGGTGCCAAAGAGGTTCCATTGTAATGGACTTTAAGTTGGGAAATCGAGGAGTGACAGCAATACGGATGGCACCGTTGCAAAGCTGACTTTCTGCAGAAGAGGCACAGCTCAAGTTTTTTGCCCTGGCTCTTCGGCTGTGGGAGCAGAGGCCAACCGTTCGTGCTCTACTGCCTGGGATGCTGGGCAGCCCAGCACGGGTGCCAAAGAGGTTCCATTGTAATGGACTTTGAGTTGGGAAATCGAAGAGCGACAGCAAAGCGGATGGCACAGTTGCAAAGCTGACTTTCTGCAGAAGAGGCACAGCTCAAGCTTTTTGCCCTGGCTCTTCGGCTGTGGGAGCAGAGGCCAACCATTCGTGCTCTTCTCTCTGGGATGCTGGGCAGCTGAGCACGGGTGCCAAAGAGGTTCCATTGTAATGGACTTTGAGTTGGGAAATGAAGGAGCGACAGTAATGCGGATGGCACCGTTGCAAAGCTGACTTTCTGCAGAAGAGGCACAGCTCAAGTTTTTTGCCCTGGCTCTTCGGCTGTGGGAGCAGAGGCCAAACTTTCGTTCTCTACTCCCTAGGATGCTGGGCAGCCCAGCACGGGTGCCAAAGAGGTTCCATTGTAATGGACTTTGAGTTGGGAAATCGAAGAGCGACAGCAATGCGGATGGCACCGTTGCACAGGTGACTTTCTGCAGAAGAGACACAGCTCAAGTTTTTTGCCCTGGCTCTTCGGCTGTGGGAGAAGAGGCCAACCGTTCGTGCTCTACTCCCTGGGATGCTGGGCAGCCCAGCACGGGTGCCAAAGAGGTTCCATTGTAATGGACTTTGAGTTGAGAAATCGAGGAGTGACAGCAATACGGATGGCACCGTTGCAAAGCTGACTTTCAGCAGAAGAGGCAGAGCTCATGTTTTTTGCCCTGGCTCTTCGGCTGTGGGAGCAGAGGCCAACCGTTCGTGCTCTACTGCCTGGGATGCTGGGCAGCCCAGCACGGGTGCCAAAGAGGTTCCATTGTAATGGACTTTGAGTTGGGAAATCGAAGAGCGACAGCAAAGCGGATGGCACCGTTGCAAAGCTGACTTTCTGCAGAAGAGGCACAGCTCAAGTTTTTTGCCCTGGCTCTTTGGCTGTGGGAGCAGAGGCCAACCGTTCGTGCTCTACTGCCTGGGATGCTGGGCAGCCCAGCACGGGTGCCAGAGAGGTTCCATTGTAATGGACTTTGAGTTGGGAAATCGAAGAGCGACAGCAAAGCGGATGGCACTGTTGCAAAGGTGACTTTCTGCAGAAGAGGCACAGCTCAAGTTTTTTGCCCTGGCTCTTCGGCTGTGGGAGCAGAGGCCAACCGTTCGTGCTCTACTCCCTGGGATGCTGGGCTGCCCAGCACGGGTGCCAAAGAGGTTCCATTGTAATGGACTTTGAGTTGGCAAATGGAGGAGCGACAGCAAAGCGGATGGCACCGTTGCAAAGCTGACTTTCTGCAGAAGAGGCACAGCTCAAGCTTTTTGCCCTGGCTCATCGGCTGTGGGAGCAAAGGCCAACCGTTCGTGCTCTACTCCCTGGGATGCTGGGCAGCCCAGCACGGGTGCCAAAGAGGTTCCATTGTAATGGACTTTGAGTTGGGAAATCGAGGATCCTCAGCAATGCGGATGGCACCGTTGCAAAGCTGATTTTCTGCAGAAGAGGCGCAGATCCATTTTTTTGACCTGGCTCTTTGGCTGTGGGAGCAGAGGCCAACAGTTCGTGCTCTACTCCCTGGGATGCTGGGCAGCCCAGCACGGGTGCCACAGAGGTTCCATTGTAATGGACTTTGAATTGGGAAATCGAGGAGCGACAGCAATGCGGATGGCACCGTTGCAAAGCTGACTTTCTGCAGAAGAGGCACAGCTCAAGTTTTTTGCCCTGGCTCTTCGGCTGTGGGAGCAGAGGCCAACCGTTCGTGCTCTACTGCCTGGGATGCTGGGCAGCCCAGCACGGGTGCCAAAGAGGTTCCATTGTAATGGACTTTGAGTTGGGAAATCGAGGAGCGACAGCAATGTGGATGGCACCGTTGCAAAGGTGACTTTCTGCAGAAGAGGCACAGTTCAAGCTTTTTGCCCTGGCTCTTCGGCTGTGGGAGCAGAGGCCAACCGTTCGTGCTCTACTTCCTGGGATGCTGGGCAGCCCAGCACGGGTGCCACAGAGGTTCCATTGTAATGGCCTTTGAGTTCGGAAATCGAGGATCCTCAGCAATGCGGATGGCACCGTTGTAAAGCTGACTTTCTGCAGAAGAGGCACAGCTCAAGTTTTTTGCCCTGGCTCTTCGGCTGTGGGAGCAGAGGCCAACCGTTCGTGCTCTACTCCCTGGGATGCTGGGCAGCCCAGCACGGGTGCCAAAGAGGTTCCATTGTAATGGACTTTGAGTTGGGAAATCGAGGAGCGACAGCAAAGCGGATGGCACCGTTGCAAAGCTGACTTTCTGCAGAAGAGGCACAGCTCAAGTTTTTTGCCCTGGCTCTTCGGCTGTGGGAGCAGAGGCCAACCGTTCGTGCTCTACTGCCTCGGATGCTGGGCAGCCCAGCACGGGTGCCAAAGAGGTTCCATTGTAATGGACTTTGAGTTGGGAAATCGAAGAGCGACAGCAAAGCGGATGGCACCGTTGCAAAGGTGACTTTCTGCAGAAGAGGCACAGCTCAAGTTTTTTGCCCTGGCTCTTCGGCTGTGGGAGCAGAGGCCAACCGTTCGTGCTCTACTCCCTGGGATGCTGGGCAGCCCAGCACGGGTGCCAAAGAGGTTCCATTGTAATGGACTTTGAGTTGGGAAATCGAAGAGCGACAGCAAAGCGGATGGCACTGTTGCAAAGCTGACTTTCTGCAGAAGAGGCACAGCTCAAGTTTTTTGCCCTGGCTCTTCGGCTGTGGGAGCAGAGGCCAACCGTTCGTGCTCTACTCCCTGGGATGCTGGGCAGCCCAGCACGGGTGCCAAAGAGGTTCCATTGTAATGGACTTTGAGTTGGGAAATGGAGGAGCGACAGCAATGCGGACGGCACCGTTGCAAAGCTGACTTTCTGCAGAAGAGGCACAGCTCAAGTTTTTTGCCCTGGCTCTTCGGCTGTGGGAGCAGAGGCCAAACTTTCGTTCTCTACTCCCTGGGTTGCTGGGCAGCCCAGCACGGGTGCCAAAGAGGTTCCATTGTAATGGACTTTGAGTTGGGAAATCGAGGAGCAACAGCAATGCGGATGGCACCGTTGCACAGGTGACTTTCTGCAGAAGAGACACAGCTCAAGTTTTTTGCCCTGGCTCTTCGGCTGTGGGAGCAGAGGCCAGCCGTTCGTGCTCTACTCCCTGGGATGCTGGGCTGCCCAGTACGGGTGCCAAAGAGGTTCCATTGTAATGGACTTTGAGTTGGGAAATGGAGGAGAGACAGCAAAGCGGATGGCACCGTTGCACAGGTGACTTTCTGCAGAAGAGACACAGCTCAAGTTTTTTGCCCTGGCTCTTCGGCTGTGGGAGCAGAGGCCAACCGTTCGTGCTCTACTCCCTGGGATGCTGGGCAGCCCAGCACGGGTGCCAAAGAGGTTCCATTGTAATGGACTTTGAGTTGGGAAATCGAAGAGCGACAGCAATGCGGATGGCACCGTTGCAAAGCTGACTTTCTGCAGAAGAGGCACAGCTCAAGTTTTTTGCCCTGGCTCTTCGGCTGTGGGAGCAGAGGCCAACCGTTCGTGCTCTACTCCCTGGGATGCTGGGCAGCCCAGCACGGGTGCCAAAGAGGTTCCATTGTAATGGACTTTGAGTTGGGAAATCGAGGAGCGACAGCAATGCGGACGGCACCGTTGCAAAGCTGACTTTCTGCAGAAGAGGCACAGCTCAAGTTTTTTGCCCTGGCTCTTCGGCTGTGGGAGCAGAGGCCAAACTTTCGTTCTCTACTCCCTGGGATGCTGGGCAGCCCAGCACGGGTGCCAAAGAGGTTCCATTGTAATGGACTTTGAGTTGGGAAATGGAGGAGCAACAGCAATGCGGATGGCACCGTTGCAAAGCTGACTTTCTGCAGAAGAGACACAGCTCAAGTTTTTTGCCCTGGCTCTTCGGCTGTGGGAGCAGAGGCCAGCCGTTCGTGCTCTACTCCCTGGGATGCTGGGCTGCCCAGCACGGGTGCCACAGAGGTTCCATTGTAATGGCCTTTGAGTTCGGAAATCGAGGATCCTCAGCAATGCGGATGGCACCGTTGCAAATCTGACTTTCTGCAGAAGAGGCACAGCTCAAGTTTTTTGCCATGGCTCTTCGGCTGTGGGAGCAGAGGCCAACCGTTCATGCTCTACTCCCTGGGATGCTGGGCAGCCCAGCACGGGTGCCAAAGAGGTTCCATTGTAATGGACTTTGAGTTGGGAAATGGAGGAGCGACAGCAAAGCGGATGGCACCGTTGCAAAGGTGACTTTCTGCAGAAGAGGCACAGCTCAAGTTTTTTGCCCTGGCTCTTCGGCTGTGGGAGCAGAGGGCAACCGTTCGTGCTCTACTCCCTGGGATGCTGGGCAGCCCAGCACGGGTGCCAAAGAAGTTCCATTGTAATGGACTTTGAGTTGGGAAATCGAAGAGCGACAGCAAAGCGGATGGCACCGTTGCAAAGCTGACTTTCTGCAGAAGAGGCACAGCTCAAGTTTTTTGCCCTGGCTCTTCGGCTGTGGGAGCAGAGGCCAGCCGTTCGTGCTCAGCTCCCTGGGATGCTGGGTTGCCCAGCACGGGTGCCAAAGATGTTCCATTGTAATGGACTTTGAGTTGGGAAATGGAGGAGCGACAGCAAAGCGGATGGCACCGTTGCAAAGGTGACTTTCTGCAGAAGAGGCACAGCTCAAGTTTTTTGCCCTGGCTCTTCGGCTGTGGGAGCAGAGGCCAACCGTTCGTGCTCTACTGCCTGGGATGCTGGGCAGCCCAGCACGGGTGCCAAAGAGGTTCCATTGTAATGGACTTTGAGTTGGGAAATCGAAGAGCGACAGCAAAGCGGATGGCACCGTTGCACAGGTGACTTTCTGCAGAAGAGAAACAGCTCAAGTTTTTTGCCCTGGCTCTTCGGCTGTGGGAGCAGAGGCCAACCGTTCGTGCTCTACTCCCTGGGATGCTGGGCAGCCCAGCACGGGTGCCAAAGAGGTTCCATTGTAATGGACTTTGAGTTGGGAAATCGAAGAGCGACAGCAAAGCGGATGGCACCGTTGCAAAGCTGACTTTCTGCAGAAGAGGCACAGCTCAAGTTTTTTGCCCTGGCTCTTCGGCTGTGGGAGCAGAGGCCAACCGTTCGTGCTCTACTGCCTGGGATGCTGGGCAGCCCAGCACGGGTGCCAAACAGGTTCCATTGTAATGGACTTTGAGTTGGGAAATGGAGGAGCGACAGCAATGCGGATGGCACCGTTGCAAAGCTGACTTTCTGCAGAAGAGGCACAGCTCAAGTTTTTTGCCCTGGCTCTTCGGCTGTGGGAGCAGAGGCCAAACTTTCGTTCTCTACTCCCTGGGATGCTGGGCAGCCCAGCACGGGTGCCAAAGAGGTTCCATTGTAATGGACTTTGAGTTGGGAAATCGAGGAGCAACAGCAATGCGGATGGCACCGTTGCAAAGCTGACTTTCTGCAGAAGAGACACAGCTCAAGTTTTTTGCCCTGGCTCTTCGGCTGTGGGAGCAGAGGCCAGCCGTTCGTGCTCTACTCCCTGGGATGCTGGGCTGCCCAGCACGGGTGCCACAGAGGTTCCATTGTAATGGCCTTTGAGTTGGGAAATCGAGGATCCTCAGCAATGCGGATGGCACCGTTGCAAAGCTGACTTTCTGCAGAAGAGACACAGCTCAAGTTTTTTGCCCTGGCTCTTCGGCTGTGGGAGCAGAGGCCAACCGTTCATGCTCTACTGCCTGGGATGCTGGGCAGCCCAGCACGGGTGCCAAAGAGGTTCCATTGTAATGGACTTTGAGTTGGGAAATGGAGGAGCGACAGCAATGCGGATGGCACCGTTGCAAAGCTGACTTTCTGCAGAAGAGGCACAGCTCAAGTTTTTTGCCCTGGCTCTTCGGCTGTGGGAGCAGAGGCCAACCGTTCGTGCTCTACTCCCTGGGATGCTGGGCAGCCCAGCACGGGTGCCAAAGAGGTTCCATTGTAATGGACTTTGAGTTGGGAAATGGAGGAGCGACAGCAATGCGGATGGCACCGTTGCAAAGCTGACTTTCTGCAGAAGAGGCACAGCTCAAGTTTTTTGCCCTGGCTCTTCGGCTGTGGGAGCAGAGGCCAACCGTTCGTGCTCTACTCCCTGGGATGCTGGGCAGCCCAGCACGGGTGCCAGAGAGGTTCCATTGTAATGGACTTTGAGTTGGGAAATGGAGGAGTGACAGCAATGCGGATGGCACCGTTGCAAAGCTGACTTTCTGCAGAAGAGACACAGCTCAAGTTTTTTGCCCTGGCTCTTCGGCTGTGGGAGCAGAGGCCAGCCGTTCGTGCTCAACTCCCTGGGATGCTGGGTAGCCCAGCACGGGTGCCAAAGAGGTTCCATTGTAATGGACTTTGAGTTGGGAAATCGAGGAGCGACAGCAAAGCGGATGGCACCGTTGCAAAGCTGACTTTCTGCAGAAGAGGCACAGCTCAAGGTTTTTGCCCTGGCTCTTCGGCTGTGGGAGCAGAGGCCAAACTTTCGTTCTCTACTCCCTGGGATGCTGGGCAGCCCAGCACGGGTGCCAAAGAGGTTCCATTGTAATGGACTTTGAGTTGGGAAATCGAAGAGCGACAGCAAAGCGGATGGCACCGTTGCAAAGGTGACTTTCTGCAGAAGAGGCACAGCTCAAGTTTTTTGCCCTGGCTCTTCGGCTGTGGGAGCAGAGGCCAACCGTTCGTGCTCTACTCCCTGGGATGCTGGGCAGCCCAGCACGGGTGCCAAAGAGGTTCCATTGTAATGGACTTTGAGTTGGGAAATCGAAGAGCGACAGCAAAGCGGATGGCACCGTTGCACAGGTGACTTTCTGCAGAAGAGAAACAGCTCCAGTTTTTTGCCCTGGCTCTTCGGCTGTGGGAGCAGAGGCCAACCGTTCGTGCTCTACTCCCTGGGATGCTGGGCAGCCCAGCACGGGTGCCAAAGAGGTTCCATTGTAATGGACTTTGAGTTGGGAAATGGAGGAGCGACAGCAATGCGGACGGCACCGTTGCAAAGCTGACTTTCTGCAGAAGAGGCACAGCTCAAGTTTTTTGCCCTGGCTCTTCGGCTGTGGGAGCAGAGGCCAAAATTTGGTTCTCTACTCCCTGGGATGCTGGGCAGCCCAGCACGGGTGCCAAAGAGGTTCCATTGTAATGGACTTTGAGTTGGGAAATCGAGGAGCAACAGCAATGCGGATGGCACCGTTGCACAGGTGACTTTCTGCAGAAGAGACACAGCTCAAGTTTTTTGCCCTGGCTCTTCGGCTGTGGGAGCAGAGGCCAGCCGTTCGTGCTCTACTCCCTGGGATGCTGGGCTGCCCAGCACGGGTGCCAAAGAGGTTCCATTGTAATGGACTTTGAGTTGGGAAATGGAGGAGAGACAGCAAAGCGGATGGCACCGTTGCACAGGTGACTTTCTGCAGAAGAGACACAGCTCAAGTTTTTTGCCCTGGCTCTTCGGCTGTGGGAGCAGAGGCCAACCGTTCGTGCTCTACTCCCTGGGATGCTGGGCTGCCCAGCACGGGTGCCAAAGAGGTTCCATTGTAATGGACTTTGAGTTGGGAAATGGAGGAGCGACAGCAATGCGGATGGCACCGTTGCAAAGCTGACTTTCTGCACAAGAGGCACAGCTCAAGTTTTTTGCCCTGGCTCTTCGGCTGTGGGAGCAGAGGCCAACCGTTCGTGCTCTACTGCCTGGGACGCTGGGCAGCCGAGCACGGGTGCCAAAGATGTTCCATTGTAATGGACTTTGAGTTGGGAAATGGAGGAGCGACAGCAAAGCGGATGGCACCGTTCCACAGGTGACTTTCTGCAGAAGAGGCAGAGTTCATGTTTTTTGCCCTGGCTCTTCGGCTGTGGGAGCAGAGGCCAACCGTTCGTGCTCTACTGCCTGGGATGCTGGGCAGCCCAGCACGGGTGCCAAAGAGGTTCCATTGTAATGGACTTTGAGTTGGGAAATCGAGGAGCAACAGCAATGCGGATGGCACCGTTGCACAGGTGACTTTCTGCAGAAGAGACACAGCTCAAGTTTTTTGCCCTGGCTCTTCGGCTGTGGGAGCAGAGGCCAGCCGTTCGTGCTCTACTCCCTGGGATGCTGGGCTGCCCAGCACGGGTGCCAAAGAGGTTCCATTGTAATGGACTTTGAGTTGGGAAATGGAGGAGAGACAGCAAAGCGGATGGCACCGTTGCACAGGTGACTTTCTGCAGAAGAGACACAGCTCAAGTTTTTTGCCCTGGCTCTTCGGCTGTGGGAGCAGAGGCCAACCGTTCGTGCTCTACTCCCTGGGATGCTGGGCTGCCCAGCACGGGTGCCAAAGAGGTTCCATTGTAATGGACTTTGAGTTGGGAAATGGAGGAGCGACAGCAATGCGGATGGCACCGTTGCAAAGCTGACTTTCTGCACAAGAGGCACAGCTCAAGTTTTTTGCCCTGGCTCTTCGGCTGTGGGAGCAGAGGCCAACCGTTCGTGCTCTACTGCCTGGGACGCTGGGCAGCCGAGCACGGGTGCCAAAGATGTTCCATTGTAATGGACTTTGAGTTGGGAAATGGAGGAGCGACAGCAAAGCGGATGGCACCGTTCCACAGGTGACTTTCTGCAGAAGAGGCAGAGTTCATGTTTTTTGCCCTGGCTCTTCGGCTGTGGGAGCAGAGGCCAACCGTTCGTGCTCTACTGCCTGGGATGCTGGGCAGCCCAGCACGGGTGCCAAAGAGGTTCCATTGTAATGGACTTTGAGTTGGGAAATCGAGGAGCGACAGCAATGTGGATGGCACCGTTGCAAAGCTGACTTTCTGCAGAAGAGGCACAGCTCAAGTTTTTTGCCCTGGCTCTTCGGCTGTGGGAGCAGAGGCCAACCGTTCGTGCTGTAATCCCTGGGATGCTGGGCAGCCCAGCACGGGTGCCAGAGAGGTTCCATTGTAATGGACTTTGAGTTGGGAAATGGAGGAGCGACAGCAATGCGGATGGCACCGTTGCAAAGCTGACTTTCTGCAGAAGAGGCACAGCTCAAGTTTTTTGCCCTGGCTCTTCGGCTGTGGGAGCAGAGGCCAACCGTTCGTGCTCTACTGCCTAGGATGCTGGGAAGCCCAGCACGGGTGCCAAAGAGGTTCCATTGTAATGGACTTTGAGTTGGGAAATCGAGGAGTGACAGCAATACGGATGGCACCGTTGCAAATCTGACTTTCAGCAGAAGAGGCACAGCTCCAGTTTTTTGCCCTGGCTCTTTGGCTGTGGGAGCAGAGGCCAACCGTTCGTGCTCTACTGCCTGGGATGCTGGGCAGCCCAGCACGGGTGCCAGAGAGGTTCCATTGTAATGGACTTTGAGTTGGGAAATGGAGGAGCGACAGCAATGCGGATGACACAGTTGCAAAGCTGACTTTCTGCAGAAGAGGCACAGCTCAAATTTTTTGCCCTGGCTCTTCGGCTGTGGGAGCAGAGGCCAACCGTTCGTGCTCTACTGCCTAGGATGCTGGGAAGCCCAGCACGGGTGCCAAAGAGGTTCCATTGTAATGGACTTTGAGTTGGGAAATCGAGGAGTGACAGCAATACGGATGGCACCGTTGCAAAGCTGACTTTCTGCAGAAGAGGCACAGCTCAAGTTTTTTGCCCTGGCTCTTTGGCTGTGGGAGCAGAGGCCAACCGTTCGTGCTCTACTCCCTGGGATGCTGGGCAGCCCAGCACGGGTGCCAAAGAGGTTCCATTGTAATGGACTTTGAGTTGGGAAATGGAGGAGCGACAGCAATGCGGATGGCACCGTTGCAAAGCTGACTTTCTGCAGAAGAGGCACAGCTCAAGTTTTTTGCCCTGGCTCTTCGGCTGTGGGAGCAGAGGCCAAACTTTCGTTCTCTACTCCCTGGGATGCTGGGCAGCCCAGCACGGGTGCCAAAGAGGTTCCATTGTAATGGACTTTGAGTTGGGAAATGGAGGAGCAACAGCAATGCGGATGGCACCGTTGCAAAGCTGACTTTCTGCAGAAGAGACACAGCTCAAGTTTTTTGCCCTGGCTCTTCGGCTGTGGGAGCAGAGGCCAACCGTTCGTGCTCTACTCCCTGGGATGCTGGGCTGCCCAGCACGGGTGCCACAGATGTTCCATTGTAATGGCCTTTGAGTTCGGAAATCGAGGATCCTCAGCAATGCGGATGGCACCGTTGCAAATCTGACTTTCTGCAGAAGAGGCACAGCTCAAGTTTTTTGCCATGGCTCTTCGGCTGTGGGAGCAGAGGCCAACCGTTCGTGCTCTACTGCCTGGGATGCTGGGCAGCCCAGCACGGGTGCCAAAGAGGTTCCATTGTAATGGACTTTGAGTTGGCAAATGGAGGAGCGACAGCAAAGCGGATGGCACCGTTGCAAAGCTGACTTTCTGCAGAAGAGACACAGCTCAAGTTTTTTGCCCTGGCTCTTCGGCTGTGGGAGCAGAGGCCAACCGTTCGTGCTCTACTCCCTGGGATGCTGGGCAGCCCAGCACGGGTGCCAAAGAGGTTCCATTGTAATGGACTTTGAGTTGGGAAATCGAGGAGCGACAGCAAAGCGGATGGCACCGTTGCAAAGCTGACTTTCTGCAGAAGAGGCACAGCTCAAGTTTTTTGCCCTGGCTCTTCGGCTGTGGGAGCAGAGGCCAACCGTTCGTGCTCTACTGCCTCGGATGCTGGGCAGCCCAGCACGGGTGCCAAAGAGGTTCCATTGTAATGGACTTTGAGTTGGGAAATCGAAGAGCGACAGCAAAGCGGATGGCACCGTTGCAAAGGTGACTTTCTGCAGAAGAGGCACAGCTCAAGTTTTTTGCCCTGGCTCTTCGGCTGTGGGAGCAGAGGCCAACCGTTCGTGCTCTACTCCCTGGGATGCTGGGCAGCCCAGCACGGGTGCCAAAGAGGTTCCATTGTAATGGACTTTGAGTTGGGAAATCGAAGAGCGACAGCAAAGCGGATGGCACTGTTGCAAAGCTGACTTTCTGCAGAAGAGGCACAGCTCAAGTTTTTTGCCCTGGCTCTTCGGCTGTGGGAGCAGAGGCCAACCGTTCGTGCTCTACTCCCTGGGATGCTGGGCAGCCCAGCACGGGTGCCAAAGAGGTTCCATTGTAATGGACTTTGAGTTGGGAAATGGAGGAGCGACAGCAATGCGGACGGCACCGTTGCAAAGCTGACTTTCTGCAGAAGAGGCACAGCTCAAGTTTTTTGCCCTGGCTCTTCGGCTGTGGGAGCAGAGGCCAAACTTTCGTTCTCTACTCCCTGGGTTGCTGGGCAGCCCAGCACGGGTGCCAAAGAGGTTCCATTGTAATGGACTTTGAGTTGGGAAATCGAGGAGCAACAGCAATGCGGATGGCACCGTTGCACAGGTGACTTTCTGCAGAAGAGACACAGCTCAAGTTTTTTGCCCTGGCTCTTCGGCTGTGGGAGCAGAGGCCAGCCGTTCGTGCTCTACTCCCTGGGATGCTGGGCTGCCCAGTACGGGTGCCAAAGAGGTTCCATTGTAATGGACTTTGAGTTGGGAAATGGAGGAGAGACAGCAAAGCGGATGGCACCGTTGCACAGGTGACTTTCTGCAGAAGAGACACAGCTCAAGTTTTTTGCCCTGGCTCTTCGGCTGTGGGAGCAGAGGCCAACTGTTCGTGCTCTACTCCCTGGGATGCTGGGCAGCCCAGCACGGGTGCCAAAGAGGTTCCATTGTAATGGACTTTGAGTTGGGAAATCGAAGAGCGACAGCAATGCGGATGGCACCGTTGCAAAGCTGACTTTCTGCAGAAGAGGCACAGCTCAAGTTTTTTGCCCTGGCTCTTCGGCTGTGGGAGCAGAGGCCAACCGTTCGTGCTCTACTCCCTGGGATGCTGGGCAGCCCAGCACGGGTGCCAAAGAGGTTCCATTGTAATGGACTTTGAGTTGGGAAATCGAGGAGCGACAGCAATGCGGACGGCACCGTTGCAAAGCTGACTTTCTGCAGAAGAGGCACAGCTCAAGTTTTTTGCCCTGGCTCTTCGGCTGTGGGAGCAGAGGCCAAACTTTCGTTCTCTACTCCCTGGGATGCTGGGCAGCCCAGCACGGGTGCCAAAGAGGTTCCATTGTAATGGACTTTGAGTTGGGAAATGGAGGAGCAACAGCAATGCGGATGGCACCGTTGCAAAGCTGACTTTCTGCAGAAGAGACACAGCTCAAGTTTTTTGCCCTGGCTCTTCGGCTGTGGGAGCAGAGGCCAGCCGTTCGTGCTCTACTCCCTGGGATGCTGGGCTGCCCAGCACGGGTGCCACAGAGGTTCCATTGTAATGGCCTTTGAGTTCGGAAATCGAGGATCCTCAGCAATGCGGATGGCACCGTTGCAAATCTGACTTTCTGCAGAAGAGGCACAGCTCAAGTTTTTTGCCATGGCTCTTCGGCTGTGGGAGCAGAGGCCAACCGTTCATGCTCTACTCCCTGGGATGCTGGGCAGCCCAGCACGGGTGCCAAAGAGGTTCCATTGTAATGGACTTTGAGTTGGGAAATGGAGGAGCGACAGCAAAGCGGATGGCACCGTTGCAAAGGTGACTTTCTGCAGAAGAGGCACAGCTCAAGTTTTTTGCCCTGGCTCTTCGGCTGTGGGAGCAGAGGGCAACCGTTCGTGCTCTACTCCCTGGGATGCTGGGCAGCCCAGCACGGGTGCCAAAGAAGTTCCATTGTAATGGACTTTGAGTTGGGAAATCGAAGAGCGACAGCAAAGCGGATGGCACCGTTGCAAAGCTGACTTTCTGCAGAAGAGGCACAGCTCAAGTTTTTTGCCCTGGCTCTTCGGCTGTGGGAGCAGAGGCCAGCCGTTCGTGCTCAGCTCCCTGGGATGCTGGGTTGCCCAGCACGGGTGCCAAAGATGTTCCATTGTAATGGACTTTGAGTTGGGAAATGGAGGAGCGACAGCAAAGCGGATGGCACCGTTGCAAAGGTGACTTTCTGCAGAAGAGGCACAGCTCAAGTTTTTTGCCCTGGCTCTTCGGCTGTGGGAGCAGAGGCCAACCGTTCGTGCTCTACTGCCTGGGATGCTGGGCAGCCCAGCACGGGTGCCAAAGAGGTTCCATTGTAATGGACTTTGAGTTGGGAAATCGAAGAGCGACAGCAAAGCGGATGGCACCGTTGCACAGGTGACTTTCTGCAGAAGAGAAACAGCTCAAGTTTTTTGCCCTGGCTCTTCGGCTGTGGGAGCAGAGGCCAACCGTTCGTGCTCTACTCCCTGGGATGCTGGGCAGCCCAGCACGGGTGCCAAAGAGGTTCCATTGTAATGGACTTTGAGTTGGGAAATCGAAGAGCGACAGCAAAGCGGATGGCACCGTTGCAAAGCTGACTTTCTGCAGAAGAGGCACAGCTCAAGTTTTTTGCCCTGGCTCTTCGGCTGTGGGAGCAGAGGCCAACCGTTCGTGCTCTACTGCCTGGGATGCTGGGCAGCCCAGCACGGGTGCCAAACAGGTTCCATTGTAATGGACTTTGAGTTGGGAAATGGAGGAGCGACAGCAATGCGGATGGCACCGTTGCAAAGCTGACTTTCTGCAGAAGAGGCACAGCTCAAGTTTTTTGCCCTGGCTCTTCGGCTGTGGGAGCAGAGGCCAAACTTTCGTTCTCTACTCCCTGGGATGCTGGGCAGCCCAGCACGGGTGCCAAAGAGGTTCCATTGTAATGGACTTTGAGTTGGGAAATCGAGGAGCAACAGCAATGCGGATGGCACCGTTGCAAAGCTGACTTTCTGCAGAAGAGACACAGCTCAAGTTTTTTGCCCTGGCTCTTCGGCTGTGGGAGCAGAGGCCAGCCGTTCGTGCTCTACTCCCTGGGATGCTGGGCTGCCCAGCACGGGTGCCACAGAGGTTCCATTGTAATGGCCTTTGAGTTGGGAAATCGAGGATCCTCAGCAATGCGGATGGCACCGTTGCAAAGCTGACTTTCTGCAGAAGAGGCACAGCTCAAGTTTTTTGCCCTGGCTCTTCGGCTGTGGGAGCAGAGGCCAACCGTTCGTGCTCTACTCCCTGGGATGCTGGGCAGCCCAGCACGGGTGCCAAAGAGGTTCCATTGTAATGGACTTTGAGTTGGGAAATGGAGGAGCGACAGCAAAGCGGATGGCACCGTTGCAAAGCTGACTTTCTGCAGAAGAGGCACAGCTCAAGTTTTTTGCCCTGGCTCTTCGGCTGTGGGAGCAGAGGCCAACCGTTCGTGCTCTACTCCCTGGGATGCTGGGCAGCCCAGCACGGGTGCCAGAGAGGTTCCATTGTAATGGACTTTGAGTTGGGAAATGGAGGAGTGACAGCAATGCGGATGGCACCGTTGCAAAGCTGACTTTCTGCAGAAGAGACACAGCTCAAGTTTTTTGCCCTGGCTCTTCGGCTGTGGGAGCAGAGGCCAGCCGTTCGTGCTCAACTCCCTGGGATGCTGGGTAGCCCAGCACGGGTGCCAAAGAGGTTCCATTGTAATGGACTTTGAGTTGGGAAATCGAGGAGCGACAGCAAAGCGGATGGCACCGTTGCAAAGCTGACTTTCTGCAGAAGAGGCACAGCTCAAGGTTTTTGCCCTGGCTCTTCGGCTGTGGGAGCAGAGGCCAAACTTTCGTTCTCTACTCCCTGGGATGCTGGGCAGCCCAGCACGGGTGCCAAAGAGGTTCCATTGTAATGGACTTTGAGTTGGGAAATCGAAGAGCGACAGCAAAGCGGATGGCACCGTTGCAAAGGTGACTTTCTGCAGAAGAGGCACAGCTCAAGTTTTTTGCCCTGGCTCTTCGGCTGTGGGAGCAGAGGCCAACCGTTCGTGCTCTACTCCCTGGGATGCTGGGCAGCCCAGCACGGGTGCCAAAGAGGTTCCATTGTAATGGACTTTGAGTTGGGAAATCGAAGAGCGACAGCAAAGCGGATGGCACCGTTGCACAGGTGACTTTCTGCAGAAGAGAAACAGCTCCAGTTTTTTGCCCTGGCTCTTCGGCTGTGGGAGCAGAGGCCAACCGTTCGTGCTCTACTCCCTGGGATGCTGGGCAGCCCAGCACGGGTGCCAAAGAGGTTCCATTGTAATGGACTTTGAGTTGGGAAATGGAGGAGCGACAGCAATGCGGACGGCACCGTTGCAAAGCTGACTTTCTGCAGAAGAGGCACAGCTCAAGTTTTTTGCCCTGGCTCTTCGGCTGTGGGAGCAGAGGCCAAACTTTGGTTCTCTACTCCCTGGGATGCTGGGCAGCCGAGCACGGGTGCCAAAGAGGTTCCATTGTAATGGACTTTGAGTTGGGAAATCGAGGAGCAACAGCAATGCGGATGGCACCGTTGCACAGGTGACTTTCTGCAGAAGAGACACAGCTCAAGTTTTTTGCCCTGGCTCTTCGGCTGTGGGAGCAGAGGCCAGCCGTTCGTGCTCTACTCCCTGGGATGCTGGGCTGCCCAGCACGGGTGCCAAAGAGGTTCCATTGTAATGGACTTTGAGTTGGGAAATGGAGGAGAGACAGCAAAGCGGATGGCACCGTTGCACAGGTGACTTTCTGCAGAAGAGACACAGCTCAAGTTTTTTGCCCTGGCTCTTCGGCTGTGGGAGCAGAGGCCAACCGTTCGTGCTCTACTCCCTGGGATGCTGGGCTGCCCAGCACGGGTGCCAAAGAGGTTCCATTGTAATGGACTTTGAGTTGGGAAATGGAGGAGCGACAGCAATGCGGATGGCACCGTTGCAAAGCTGACTTTCTGCACAAGAGGCACAGCTCAAGTTTTTTGCCCTGGCTCTTCGGCTGTGGGAGCAGAGGCCAACCGTTCGTGCTCTACTGCCTGGGACGCTGGGCAGCCGAGCACGGGTGCCAAAGATGTTCCATTGTAATGGACTTTGAGTTGGGAAATGGAGGAGCGACAGCAAAGCGGATGGCACCGTTCCACAGGTGACTTTCTGCAGAAGAGGCAGAGTTCATGTTTTTTGCCCTGGCTCTTCGGCTGTGGGAGCAGAGGCCAACCGTTCGTGCTCTACTGCCTGGGATGCTGGGCAGCCCAGCACGGGTGCCAAAGAGGTTCCATTGTAATGGACTTTGAGTTGGGAAATCGAGGAGCAACAGCAATGCGGATGGCACCGTTGCACAGGTGACTTTCTGCAGAAGAGACACAGCTCAAGTTTTTTGCCCTGGCTCTTCGGCTGTGGGAGCAGAGGCCAGCCGTTCGTGCTCTACTCCCTGGGATGCTGGGCTGCCCAGCACGGGTGCCAAAGAGGTTCCATTGTAATGGACTTTGAGTTGGGAAATGGAGGAGAGACAGCAAAGCGGATGGCACCGTTGCACAGGTGACTTTCTGCAGAAGAGACACAGCTCAAGTTTTTTGCCCTGGCTCTTCGGCTGTGGGAGCAGAGGCCAACCGTTCGTGCTCTACTCCCTGGGATGCTGGGCTGCCCAGCACGGGTGCCAAAGAGGTTCCATTGTAATGGACTTTGAGTTGGGAAATGGAGGAGCGACAGCAATGCGGATGGCACCGTTGCAAAGCTGACTTTCTGCACAAGAGGCACAGCTCAAGTTTTTTGCCCTGGCTCTTCGGCTGTGGGAGCAGAGGCCAACCGTTCGTGCTCTACTGCCTGGGACGCTGGGCAGCCGAGCACGGGTGCCAAAGATGTTCCATTGTAATGGACTTTGAGTTGGGAAATGGAGGAGCGACAGCAAAGCGGATGGCACCGTTCCACAGGTGACTTTCTGCAGAAGAGGCAGAGTTCATGTTTTTTGCCCTGGCTCTTCGGCTGTGGGAGCAGAGGCCAACCGTTCGTGCTCTACTGCCTGGGATGCTGGGCAGCCCAGCACGGGTGCCAAAGAGGTTCCATTGTAATGGACTTTGAGTTGGGAAATCGAGGAGCGACAGCAATACGGATGGCACCGTTGCAAAGCTGACTTTCTGCAGAAGAGGCACAGCTCAAGTTTTTTGCCCTGGCTCTTCGGCTGTGGGAGCAGAGGCCAACCGTTCGTGCTGTAATTCCATGTGATGCTGGGCAGCCCAGCACGGGTGCCAGAGAGGTTCCATTGTAATGGACTTTGAGTTGGGAAATGGAGGAGCGACAGCAATGCGGATGGCACCGTTGCAAAGCTGACTTTCTGCAGAAGAGGCACAGCTCAAGTTTTTTGCCCTGGCTCTTCGGCTGTGGGAGCAGAGGCCAACCGTTCGTGCTCTACTGCCTAGGATGCTGGGAAGCCCAGCACGGGTGCCAAAGAGGTTCCATTGTAATGGACTTTGAGTTGGGAAATCGAGGAGTGACAGCAATGCGGATGGCACCGTTGCAAATCTGACTTTCAGCAGAAGAGGCACAGCTCCAGTTTTTTGCCCTGGCTCTTTGGCTGTGGGAGCAGAGGCCAACCGTTCGTGCTCTACTGCCTGGGATGCTGGGCAGCCCAGCACGGGTGCCAGAGAGGTTCCATTGTAATGGACTTTGAGTTGGGAAATGGAGGAGCGACAGCAATGCGGATGACACAGTTGCAAAGCTGACTTTCTGCAGAAGAGGCACAGCTCAAATTTTTTGCCCTGGCTCTTCGGCTGTGGGAGCAGAGGCCAACCGTTCGTGCTCTACTGCCTAGGATGCTGGGAAGCCCAGCACGGGTGCCAAAGAGGTTCCATTGTAATGGACTTTGAGTTGGGAAATCGAGGAGTGACAGCAATACGGATGGCACCGTTGCAAAGCTGACTTTCTGCAGAAGAGGCACAGCTCAAGTTTTTTGCCCTGGCTCTTTGGCTGTGGGAGCAGAGGCCAACCGTTCGTGCTCTACTCCCTGGGATGCTGGGCAGCCCAGCACGGGTGCCAAAGAGGTTCCATTGTAATGGACTTTGAGTTGGGAAATGGAGGAGCGACAGCAATGCGGATGGCACCGTTGCAAAGCTGACTTTCTGCAGAAGAGGCACAGCTCAAGTTTTTTGCCCTGGCTCTTCGGCTGTGGGAGCAGAGGCCAAACTTTCGTTCTCTACTCCCTGGGATGCTGGGCAGCCCAGCACGGGTGCCAAAGAGGTTCCATTGTAATGGACTTTGAGTTGGGAAATGGAGGAGCAACAGCAATGCGGATGGCACCGTTGCAAAGCTGACTTTCTGCAGAAGAGACACAGCTCAAGTTTTTTGCCCTGGCTCTTCGGCTGTGGGAGCAGAGGCCAACCGTTCGTGCTCTACTCCCTGGGATGCTGGGCTGCCCAGCACGGGTGCCACAGATGTTCCATTGTAATGGCCTTTGAGTTCGGAAATCGAGGATCCTCAGCAATGCGGATGGCACCGTTGCAAATCTGACTTTCTGCAGAAGAGGCACAGCTCAAGTTTTTTGCCATGGCTCTTCGGCTGTGGGAGCAGAGGCCAACCGTTCATGCTCTACTCCCTGGGATGCTGGGCAGTCCAGCACGGGTGCCAAAGAGGTTCCATTGTAATGGACTTTGAGTTGGGAAATGGAGGAGCGACAGCAAAGCGGATGGCACTGTTGCAAAGGTGACTTTCTGCAGAAGAGGCACAGCTCAAGTTTTTTGCCCTGGCTCTTCGGCTGTGGGAGCAGAGGGCAACCGTTCGTGCTCTACTCCCTGGGATGCTGGGCAGCCCAGCACGGGTGCCAAAGAAGTTCCATTGTAATGGACTTTGAGTTGGGAAATCGAAGAGCGACAGCAAAGCGGATGGCACCGTTGCAAAGCTGACTTTCTGCAGAAGAGGCACAGCTCAAGTTTTTTGCCCTGGCTCTTCGGCTGTGGGAGCAGAGGCCAGCCGTTCGTGCTCAGCTCCCTGGGATGCTGGGTTGCCCAGCACGGGTGCCAAAGATGTTCCATTGTAATGGACTTTGAGTTGGGAAATGGAGGAGCGACAGCAAAGCGGATGGCACCGTTGCAAAGGTGACTTTCTGCAGAAGAGGCACAGCTCAAGTTTTTTGCCCTGGCTCTTCGGCTGTGGGAGCAGAGGCCAACCGTTCGTGCTCTACTGCCTGGGATGCTGGGCAGCCCAGCACGGGTGCCAAAGAGGTTCCATTGTAATGGACTTTGAGTTGGGAAATCGAAGAGCGACAGCAAAGCGGATGGCACCGTTGCACAGGTGACTTTCTGCAGAAGAGAAACAGCTCAAGTTTTTTGCCCTGGCTCTTCGGCTGTGGGAGCAGAGGCCAACCGTTCGTGCTCTACTCCCTGGGATGCTGGGCAGCCCAGCACGGGTGCCAAAGAGGTTCCATTGTAATGGACTTTGAGTTGGGAAATCGAAGAGCGACAGCAAAGCGGATGGCACCGTTGCAAAGCTGACTTTCTGCAGAAGAGGCACAGCTCAAGTTTTTTGCCCTGGCTCTTCGGCTGTGGGAGCAGAGGCCAACCGTTCGTGCTCTACTGCCTGGGATGCTGGGCAGCCCAGCACGGGTGCCAAACAGGTTCCATTGTAATGGACTTTGAGTTGGGAAATGGAGGAGCGACAGCAATGCGGATGGCACCGTTGCAAAGCTGACTTTCTGCAGAAGAGGCACAGCTCAAGTTTTTTGCCCTGGCTCTTCGGCTGTGGGAGCAGAGGCCAAACTTTCGTTCTCTACTCCCTGGGATGCTGGGCAGCCCAGCACGGGTGCCAAAGAGGTTCCATTGTAATGGACTTTGAGTTGGGAAATCGAGGAGCAACAGCAATGCGGATGGCACCGTTGCAAAGCTGACTTTCTGCAGAAGAGACACAGCTCAAGTTTTTTGCCCTGGCTCTTCGGCTGTGGGAGCAGAGGCCAGCCGTTCGTGCTCTACTCCCTGGGATGCTGGGCTGCCCAGCACGGGTGCCACAGAGGTTCCATTGTAATGGCCTTTGAGTTGGGAAATCGAGGATCCTCAGCAATGCGGATGGCACCGTTGCAAAGCTGACTTTCTGCAGAAGAGACACAGCTCAAGTTTTTTGCCCTGGCTCTTCGGCTGTGGGAGCAGAGGCCAACCGTTCATGCTCTACTGCCTGGGATGCTGGGCAGCCCAGCACGGGTGCCAAAGAGGTTCCATTGTAATGGACTTTGAGTTGGGAAATGGAGGAGCGACAGCAATGCGGATGGCACCGTTGCAAAGCTGACTTTCTGCAGAAGAGGCACAGCTCAAGTTTTTTGCCCTGGCTCTTCGGCTGTGGGAGCAGAGGCCAACCGTTCGTGCTCTACTCCCTGGGATGCTGGGCAGCCCAGCACGGGTGCCAAAGAGGTTCCATTGTAATGGACTTTGAGTTGGGAAATGGAGGAGCGACAGCAAAGCGGATGGCACCGTTGCAAAGCTGACTTTCTGCAGAAGAGGCACAGCTCAAGTTTTTTGCCCTGGCTCTTCGGCTGTGGGAGCAGAGGCCAACCGTTCGTGCTCTACTCCCTGGGATGCTGGGCAGCCCAGCACGGGTGCCAGAGAGGTTCCATTGTAATGGACTTTGAGTTGGGAAATGGAGGAGTGACAGCAATGCGGATGGCACCGTTGCAAAGCTGACTTTCTGCAGAAGAGACACAGCTCAAGTTTTTTGCCCTGGCTCTTCGGCTGTGGGAGCAGAGGCCAACCGTTCGTGCTCAACTCCCTGGGATGCTGGGTAGCCCAGCACGGGTGCCAAAGAGGTTCCATTGTAATGGACTTTGAGTTGGGAAATCGAGGAGCGACAGCAAAGCGGATGGCACCGTTGCAAAGCTGACTTTCTGCAGAAGAGGCACAGCTCAAGGTTTTTGCCCTGGCTCTTCGGCTGTGGGAGCAGAGGCCAAACTTTCGTTCTCTACTCCCTGGGATGCTGGGCAGCCCAGCACGGGTGCCAAAGAGGTTCCATTGTAATGGACTTTGAGTTGGGAAATCGAAGAGCGACAGCAAAGCGGATGGCACCGTTGCAAAGGTGACTTTCTGCAGAAGAGGCACAGCTCAAGTTTTTTGCCCTGGCTCTTCGGCTGTGGGAGCAGAGGCCAACCGTTCGTGCTCTACTCCCTGGGATGCTGGGCAGCCCAGCACGGGTGCCAAAGAGGTTCCATTGTAATGGACTTTGAGTTGGGAAATCGAAGAGCGACAGCAAAGCGGATGGCACCGTTGCACAGGTGACTTTCTGCAGAAGAGAAACAGCTCCAGTTTTTTGCCCTGGCTCTTCGGCTGTGGGAGCAGAGGCCAACCGTTCGTGCTCTACTGCCTGGGA
The DNA here is from genome assembly GCF_963264785.1 of Psittacula echo. NCBI lineage: Eukaryota > Metazoa > Chordata > Aves > Psittaciformes > Psittacidae > Psittacula > Psittacula echo. The sequence continues at coordinate 202,909 of NW_027664274.1, forward strand.
TGCTGGGCAGCCCAGCACGGGTGCCAAAGAGGTTCCATTGTAATGGACTTTGAGTTGGGAAATGGAGGAGCGACAGCAATGCGGACGGCACCGTTGCAAAGCTGACTTTCTGCAGAAGAGGCACAGCTCAAGTTTTTTGCCCTGGCTCTTCGGCTGTGGGAGCAGAGGCCAAAATTTGGTTCTCTACTCCCTGGGATGCTGGGCAGCCCAGCACGGGTGCCAAAGAGGTTCCATTGTAATGGACTTTGAGTTGGGAAATCGAGGAGCAACAGCAATGCGGATGGCACCGTTGCACAGGTGACTTTCTGCAGAAGAGACACAGCTCAAGTTTTTTGCCCTGGCTCTTCGGCTGTGGGAGCAGAGGCCAGCCGTTCGTGCTCTACTCCCTGGGATGCTGGGCTGCCCAGCACGGGTGCCAAAGAGGTTCCATTGTAATGGACTTTGAGTTGGGAAATGGAGGAGAGACAGCAAAGCGGATGGCACCGTTGCACAGGTGACTTTCTGCAGAAGAGACACAGCTCAAGTTTTTTGCCCTGGCTCTTCGGCTGTGGGAGCAGAGGCCAACCGTTCGTGCTCTACTCCCTGGGATGCTGGGCTGCCCAGCACGGGTGCCAAAGAGGTTCCATTGTAATGGACTTTGAGTTGGGAAATGGAGGAGCGACAGCAATGCGGATGGCACCGTTGCAAAGCTGACTTTCTGCACAAGAGGCACAGCTCAAGTTTTTTGCCCTGGCTCTTCGGCTGTGGGAGCAGAGGCCAACCGTTCGTGCTCTACTGCCTGGGACGCTGGGCAGCCGAGCACGGGTGCCAAAGATGTTCCATTGTAATGGACTTTGAGTTGGGAAATGGAGGAGCGACAGCAAAGCGGATGGCACCGTTCCACAGGTGACTTTCTGCAGAAGAGGCAGAGTTCATGTTTTTTGCCCTGGCTCTTCGGCTGTGGGAGCAGAGGCCAACCGTTCGTGCTCTACTGCCTGGGATGCTGGGCAGCCCAGCACGGGTGCCAAAGAGGTTCCATTGTAATGGACTTTGAGTTGGGAAATCGAGGAGCGACAGCAATACGGATGGCACCGTTGCAAAGCTGACTTTCTGCAGAAGAGGCACAGCTCAAGTTTTTTGCCCTGGCTCTTCGGCTGTGGGAGCAGAGGCCAACCGTTCGTGCTGTAATCCCTGGGATGCTGGGCAGCCCAGCACGGGTGCCAGAGAGGTTCCATTGTAATGGACTTTGAGTTGGGAAATGGAGGAGCGACAGCAATGCGGATGGCACCGTTGCAAAGCTGACTTTCTGCAGAAGAGGCACAGCTCAAGTTTTTTGCCCTGGCTCTTCGGCTGTGGGAGCAGAGGCCAACCGTTCGTGCTCTACTGCCTAGGATGCTGGGAAGCCCAGCACGGGTGCCAAAGAGGTTCCATTGTAATGGACTTTGAGTTGGGAAATCGAGGAGTGACAGCAATACGGATGGCACCGTTGCAAATCTGACTTTCAGCAGAAGAGGCACAGCTCCAGTTTTTTGCCCTGGCTCTTTGGCTGTGGGAGCAGAGGCCAACCGTTCGTGCTCTACTGCCTGGGATGCTGGGCAGCCCAGCACGGGTGCCAGAGAGGTTCCATTGTAATGGACTTTGAGTTGGGAAATGGAGGAGCGACAGCAATGCGGATGACACAGTTGCAAAGCTGACTTTCTGCAGAAGAGGCACAGCTCAAATTTTTTGCCCTGGCTCTTCGGCTGTGGGAGCAGAGGCCAACCGTTCGTGCTCTACTGCCTAGGATGCTGGGAAGCCCAGCACGGGTGCCAAAGAGGTTCCATTGTAATGGACTTTGAGTTGGGAAATCGAGGAGTGACAGCAATACGGATGGCACCGTTGCAAAGCTGACTTTCTGCAGAAGAGGCACAGCTCAAGTTTTTTGCCCTGGCTCTTTGGCTGTGGGAGCAGAGGCCAACCGTTCGTGCTCTACTCCCTGGGATGCTGGGCAGCCCAGCACGGGTGCCAAAGAGGTTCCATTGTAATGGACTTTGAGTTGGGAAATGGAGGAGCGACAGCAATGCGGATGGCACCGTTGCAAAGCTGACTTTCTGCAGAAGAGGCACAGCTCAAGTTTTTTGCCCTGGCTCTTCGGCTGTGGGAGCAGAGGCCAAACTTTCGTTCTCTACTCCCTGGGATGCTGGGCAGCCCAGCACGGGTGCCAAAGAGGTTCCATTGTAATGGACTTTGAGTTGGGAAATCGAGGATCCTCAGCAATGCGGATGGCACCGTTGCACAGGTGACTTTCTGCAGAAGAGACACAGCTCAAGTTTTTTGCCCTGGCTCTTCGGCTGTGGGAGCAGAGGCCAGCCGTTCGTGCTCTACTCCCTGGGATGCTGGGCAGCCGAGCACGGGTGCCAAAGATGTTCCATTGTAATGGACTTTGAGTTGGGAAATGGAGGAGCGACAGCAAAGCGGATGGCACCGTTGCAAAGCTGACTTTCTGCAGAAGAGACACAGCTCAAGTTTTTTGCCCTGGCTCTTCGGCTGTGGGAGCAGAGGCCAACCGTTTGTGCTCTACTGCCTAGGATGCTGTGCTGGCCAGCACGGGTGCCAAAGAGGTTCCATTGTAATGGACTTTGAGTTGGGAAATGGAGGAGCGACAGCAAAGCGGATGGCACCGTTGCAAAGCTGATTTTCTGCAGAAGAGGCACAGCTCAAGTTTTTTGCCCTGGCTCTTCGGCTGTGGGAGCAGAGGCCAACCGTTCGTGCTCTACTGCCTGGGACGCTGGGCAGCCGAGCACGGGTGCCAAAGAGGTTCCATTGTAATGGACTTTGAGTTGGGAAATCGAGGAGCGACAGCAATACGGATGGCACCGTTGCAAAGCTGACTTTCTGCAGAAGAGGCACAGCTCAAGTTTTTTGCCCTGGCTCTTCGGCTGTGGGAGCAGAGGCCAACCGTTCGTGCTCTACTGCCTGGGATGCTGGGAAGCCCAGCACGGGTGCCAAAGAGGTTCCATTGTAATGGACTTTGAGTTGGGAAATCGAAGAGCGACAGCAATGAGGAGGGCACCATTGCACAGGTGACTTTCTGCAGAAGAGGCACAGCTCAAGTTTTTTGCCCTGGCTTATCGGCTGTGGGAGCAAAGGCCAACCGTTCGTGCTCTACTGCCTGGGATGCTGGGCAGCCCAGCACGGATGCCAAAGATGTTCCATTGTAATGGACTTTGAGTTGGGAAATGGAGGAGCGACAGCAAAGCGGATGGCACCGTTCCACAGGTGACTTTCTGCAGAAGAGACACAGCTCAAGCTTTTTGCCCTGGCTCTTCGGCTGTGGGAGCAGAGGCCAACCGTTCGTGCTCTACTCCCTGGGATGCTGGGCAGCCCAGCACGGGTGCCAAAGAGGTTCCATTGTAATGGACTTTGAGTTGGGAAATCGAAGAGCGACAGCAAAGCGGATGGCACTGTTGCAAAGGTGACTTTCTGCAGAAGAGGCACAGCTCCAGTTTTTTGCCCTGGCTCTTCGGCTGTGGGAGCAGAGGCCAACCGTTCGTGCTCTACTCCCTGGGATGCTGGGCAGCCCAGCACGGGTGCCAAAGAGGTTCCATTGTAATGGACTTTGAGTTGGGAAATGGAGGAGCGACAGCAATGCGGATGGCATCGTTGCAAAGCTGACTTTCTGCAGAGGAGGCACAGCTCAAGTTTTTTGCCCTGGCTCTTCGGCTGTGGGAGCAGAGGCCAACCATTCGTGCTCTACTGTCTGGGATGCTGGGCAGCCCAGCACGGGTGCCAAAGAGGTTCCATTGTAATGGACTTTGAGTTGACAAATGGAGGAGCGACAGCAAAGCGGATGGCACCGTTGCACAGGTCAGTTTCTGCAGAAGAGACACAGCTCAAGTTTTTTGCCCTGGCTCTTCGGCTGTGGGAGCAGAGGCCAACCGTTCGTGCTCTACTCCCTGGGATGCTGGGCAGCCCAGCACGGGTGCCAAAGAGGTTCCATTGTAATGGACTTTGAGTTGGGAAATGGAGGAGTGACAGCAATGCGGATGGCACCGTTGCAAAGCTGACTTTCTGCAGAAGAGGCACAGCTCAAGCTTTTTGCCCTGGCTCTTCAGCTGTGGGAGCAGAGGCCAGTCGTTCGTGCTCTACTCCTTGGGATGCTGGGCAGCCCAGCACGGGTGCCAAAGAGGTTCCATTGTAATGGACTTTGAGTTGGGAAATGGAGGGGCGACAGCAATGCGGATGGCACCGTTGCAAAGCTGACTTTCTGCAGAAGAGGCACAGCTCAAGCTTTTTGCCCTGGCTCTTCAGCTGTGGGAGCAGAGGCCAGTCGTTCGTGCTCTACTCCTTGGGATGCTGGGCAGCCTAGCACGGGTGCCAAAGAGGTTCCATTGTAATGGACTTTGAGTTGGGAAATCGAGGATCCTCAGCAATGCGGATGGCACCTTTGCAAATCTCACTTTCTGCAGAAGAGGCACAGCTCAAGTTTTTTGCCCTGTCTCTTCGGCTGTGGGAGCAGAGGCCAACCGTTCGTGCTCTACTGCCTGGGATGCTGGGCTGCCCAGCACGGGTGCCACAGAGGTTCCATTGTAATGGACTTTGAGTTGGGAAATCGAGGAACCACAGCGATGCGAATGGCACCGTTGCAAAGCTGACTTTCTGCAGAAGAGGCACAGCTCCAGTTTTTTGCCCTGGCTCTTCGGCTGTGGGAGCAGAGGCCAACCGTTCGTGCTCTACTGCCTGGGATGCTGGGCAGCCCAGCACGGGTGCCAAAGAGGTTCCATTTTAATGGACTTTGAGTTGGGAAATGGAGGAGCGACAGCAATGCGGATGGCACCGTTGCAAAGCTGACTTTCTGCAGAAGAGGCACAGCTCAAGTTTTTTGCCCTGGCTCTTCGGCTGTGGGAGCAGAGGCCAACCGTTCGTGCTGTAATCCCTGGGATGCTGGGCAGCCCAGCACGGGTGCCAAAGAGGTTCCATTGTAATGGACTTTGAGTTGGGAAGTGGAGGAGCGACAGCAATGCGGATGGCACCGTTGCAAAGGTGACTTTCTGCAGAAGAGGCACAGCTCAAGCTTTTTGCCCTGGCTCTTCGGCTGTGGGAGCAGAGGCCAGCCGTACGTGCTCTACTCCCTGGGATGCTGGGCTGCCCAGCACGGGTGCCAAAGAGGTTCCATTGTAATGGACTTTGAGTTGGGAAATCGAGGATCCTCAGCAATGTGGATGGCACCGTTGCAAAGCTGACTTTCTGCAGAAGAGGCACAGCTCAAGTTTTTTGCCCTGGCTCTTCGGCTGTGGGAGCAGAGGCCAACCGTTCGTGCTCTACTGCCTGGGATGCTGGGCTGCCCAGCACGGGTGCCACAGAGGTTCCATTGTAATAGACTTTGAGTTGGGAAATCGAGGAACCTCAGAAATGCGGATGGCACCGTTGCAAAGCTGACTTTCTGCACAAGAGGCACAGCTCAAGTTTTTTGCCCTGGCTCTTTGGCTGTGGGAGCAGAGGCCAACCGTTCGTGCTCTACTCCCTGGGATGCTGGGCAGCCCAGCACGGGTGCCAAAGAGGTTCCATTGTAATGGACTTTGAGTTGGGAAATCGAAGAGCGACAGCAAAGTGGATGGCACCGTTGCAAAGCTGACTTTCTGCAGAAGAGGCACAGCTCAAGTTTTTTGCCCTGGCTCTTCGGCTGTGGGAGCAGAGGCCAACCGTTCGTGCTCTACTGCCTGGGATGCTGGGCAGCCCAGCACGGGTGCCAAAGAGGTTCCATTTTAATGGACTTTGAGTTGGGAAATGGAGGAGCGACAGCAATGCGGATGGCACCGTTGCAAAGCTGACTTTCTGCAGAAGAGGCACAGCTCAAGTTTTTTGCCCTGGCTCTTCGGCTGTGGGAGCAGAGGCCAACCGTTCGTGCTGTAATCCCTGGGATGCTGGGCAGCCGAGCACGGGTGCCAAAGAGGTTCCATTGTAATGGACTTTGAGTTGGGAAGTGGAGGAGCGACAGCAATGCGGATGGCACCGTTGCAAAGGTGACTTTCTGCAGAAGAGGCACAGCTCAAGCTTTTTGCCCTGGCTCTTCGGCTGTGGGAGCAGAGGCCAGCCGTACGTGCTCTACTGTCTGGGATGCTGGGCTGCCCAGCACGGGTGCCAGAGAGGTTCCATTGTAATGGACTTTGAGTTGGGAAATCGAGGAACCTCAGCAATGTGGATGGCACCGTTGCAAAGCTGACTTTCTGCAGAAGAGGCACAGCTCAAGTTTTTTGCCCTGGCTCTTCGGCTGTGGGAGCAGAGGCCAACCGTTCGTGCTCTACTGCCTGGGATGCTGGGCTGCCCAGCACGGGTGCCACAGAGGTTCCATTGTAATAGACTTTGAGTTGGGAAATCGAGGAACCTCAGCAATGCGGATGGCACAGTTGCAAAGCTGACTTTCTGCAGAAGAGGCACAGCTCAAGTATTTTGCCCTGGCTCTTTGGCTGTGGGAGCAGAGGCCAGCCGTTCGTGCTCTACTCCCTGGGATGCTGGGCAGCCGAGCACGGGTGCCAAAGAGGTTCCATTGTAATGGACTTAGAGTTGGGAAATCGAGCAGCGACAGCAAAGCGGATGGCATCGTTGAACAGCTGACTTTCTGCAGAAGAGGCACAGCTCAAGTTTTTTGCCCTAGCTCTTCGGCTGTGGGAGCAGAGGCCAACTGTTCGTGCTCTACTCTCTGGGGATGTTGGGCAGCCCAGCGCGGGTGCCAAAGAGGTTCCATTGTAATGGACTTTGAGTTGGGAATTGGAGGAGCGACAGCAATGAGGATGGCATCGTTGCAAAGCTGACTTTCTGCAGAAGAGGCACAGCTCAAGTTTTTTGCCCTGTCTCTTCGGCTGTGGGAGCAGAGGCCAGCAGTTCGTGCTCTACTGCCTGGGATGCTGGGCTACCCAGCACGGGTGCCAAAGAAGTTCCATTGTAATGGACTTTGAGTTGGGAAATGGAGGAGCGACAGCAAAGCAGATGGCACCATTGCAAAGCTGACTTTCTGCACAAGAGGCACAGCTCAAGTTTTTTGCCCTGGCTCTTTGGCTGTGGGAGCAGAGGCCAACCGTTCGTGCTCTACTGCCTGGGATGCTGTGCAGCCGGGCACGGGTGCCAAAGAGGTTCCATTGTAATGGACTTTGAGTTGGGAAATCGAAGAGCGACAGCAAAGTGGATGGCACCGTTGCAAAGCTGACTTTCTGCAGAAGAGGCACAGCTCAAGTTTTTTGCCCTGGCTCTTCGGCTGTGGGAGCAGAGGCCAACCGTTCGTGCTCTACTGCCTGGGATGCTGGGCAGCCCAGCACGGGTGCCAAAGAGGTTCCATTGTAATGGACTTTGAGTTGACAAATGGAGGAGCGACAGCAAAGCGGATGGCATCGTTGCACAGGTCACTTTCTGCAGAAGAGACACAGCTCAAGTTTTTTGCCCTGGCTCTTCGGCTGTGGGAGCAGAGGCCAACCGTTCGTGCTCTACTCCCTGGGATGCTGGGCAGCCCAGCACGGGTGCCAAAGAGGTTCCATTGTAATGGACTTTGAGTTGGGAAATGGAGGAGTGACAGCAATGCGGATGGCACCGTTGCAAAGCTGACTTTCTGCAGAAGAGGCACAGCTCAAGCTTTTTGCCCTGGCTCTTCAGCTGTGGGAGCAGAGGCCAGTCGTTCGTGCTCTACTCCTTGGGATGCTGGGCAGCCCAGCACGGGTGCCAAAGAGGTTCCATTGTAATGGACTTTGAGTTGGGAAATGGAGGGGCGACAGCAATGCGGATGGCACCGTTGCAAAGCTGACTTTCTGCAGAAGAGGCACAGCTCAAGCTTTTTGCCCTGGCTCTTCAGCTGTGGGAGCAGAGGCCAGTCGTTCGTGCTCTACTCCTTGGGATGCTGGGCAGCCTAGCACGGGTGCCAAAGAGGTTCCATTGTAATGGACTTTGAGTTGGGAAATCGAGGATTATCAGCAATGCGGATGGCACCTTTGCAAATCTCACTTTCTGCAGAAGAGGCACAGCTCCAGTTTTTTGCCCTGGCTCATCGGCTGTGAGAGCAGAGGCCAACCGTTCGTGCTCTACTGCCTGGGATGCTGGGCTGCCCAGCACGGGTGCCAAAGAGGTTCCATTGTAATGGACTTTGAGTTGGGAAATCGAGGAACCACAGCGATGCGAATGGCACCGTTGCAAAGCTGACTTTCTGCACAAGAGGCACAGCTCAAGTTTTTTGCCCTGGCTCTTTGGCTGTGGGAGCAGAGGCCAACCGTTCGTGCTCTACTCCCTGGGATGCTGGGCAGCCCAGCACGGGTGCCAAAGAGGTTCCATTGTAATGGACTTTGAGTTGGGAAATCGAAGAGCGACAGCAAAGTGGATGGCACCGTTGCAAAGCTGACTTTCTGCAGAAGAGGCACAGCTCCAGTTTTTTGCCCTGGCTCTTCGGCTGTGGGAGCAGAGGCCAACCGTTCGTGCTCTACTGCCTGGGATGCTGGGCAGCCCAGCACGGGTGCCAAAGAGGTTCCATTTTAATGGACTTTGAGTTGGGAAATGGAGGAGCGACAGCAATGCGGATGGCACCGTTGCAAAGCTGACTTTCTGCAGAAGAGGCACAGCTCAAGTTTTTTGCCCTGGCTCTTCGGCTGTGGGAGCAGAGGCCAACCGTTCGTAATGTAATCCCTGGGATGCTGGGCAGCCCAGCACGGGTGCCAAAGAGGTTCCATTGTAATGGACTTTGAGTTGGGAAGTGGAGGAGCGACAGCAATGCGGATGGCACCGTTGCAAAGGTGACTTTCTGCAGAAGAGGCACAGCTCAAGCTTTTTGCCCTGGCTCTTCGGCTGTGGGAGCAGAGGCCAGCCGTACGTGCTCTACTCCCTGGGATGCTGGGCAGCCGAGCACGGGTGCCAAAGAGGTTCCATTATAATGGACTTTGAGTTTGTAAATGAAGGAGCGACAGTAATGCGGATGGCACCGTTGCAAAGCTGACTTTCTGCAGAAGAGGCACAGCTCACGTTTTTTGCCCTGGCTCTTCGGCTGTGGGAGCAGAGGCCAACCGTTCGTGCTGTACTCCCTGGGATGCTGGGCAGCCTAGCACGGGTGCCAAAGAGGTTCCATTGTAATGGACTTTGAGTTGGGAAATCGAGGATCCTCAGCAATGCGGATGGCACCTTTGCAAATCTCACTTTCTGCAGAAGAGGCACAGCTCAAGTTTTTTGCCCTGGCTCATCGGCTGTGGGAGCAGAGGCCAACCGTTCGTGCTCTACTGCCTGGGATGCTGGGCTGCCCAGCACGGGTGCCAAAGAGGTTCCATTGTAATGGACTTTGAGTTGGGAAATCGAGGAACCTCAGCGATGCGAATGGCACCGTTGCAAAGCTGACTTTCTGCACAAGAGGCACAGCTCAATTTTTTTGCCCTGGCTCTTTGGCTGTGGGAGCAGAGGCCAACCGTTCGTGCTCTACTCCCTGGGATGCTGGGCAGCCCAGCACGGGTGCCAAAGAGGTTCCATTGTAATGGACTTTGAGTTGGGAAATCGAAGAGCGACAGCAAAGTGGATGGCACCGTTGCAAAGCTGACTTTCTGCAGAAGAGGCACAGCTCCAGTTTTTTGCCCTGGCTCTTCGGCTGTGGGAGCAGAGGCCAACCGTTCGTGCTCTACTGCCTGGGATGCTGGGCAGCCCAGCACGGGTGCCAAAGAGGTTCCATTTTAATGGACTTTGAGTTGGGAAATGGAGGAGCGACAGCAATGCGGATGGCACCGTTGCAAAGCTGACTTTCTGCAGAAGAGGCACAGCTCAATTTTTTTGCCCTGGCTCTTCGGCTGTGGGAGCAGAGGCCAACCGTTCGTGCTGTAATCCCTGGGATGCTGGGCAGCCCAGCACGGGTGCCAAAGAGGTTCCATTGTAATGGACTTTGAGTTGGGAAGTGGAGGAGCGACAGCAATGCGGATGGCACCGTTGCAAAGCTGACTTTCTGCAGAAGAGGCACAGCTCAAGCTTTTTGCCCTGGCTCTTCGGCTGTGGGTGCAGAGGCCAGCCGTACGTGCTCTACTCCCTGGGATGCTGGGCTGCCCAGCACGGGTGCCAGAGAGGTTCCATTGTAATGGACTTTGAGTTGGGAAATCGAGGAACCTCAGCAATGTGGATGGCACCGTTGCAAAGCTGACTTTCTGCAGAAGAGGCACAGCTCAATTTTTTTGCCCTGGCTCTTCGGCTGTGGGAGCAGAGGCCAACCGTTCGTGCTCTACTGCCTGGGATGCTGGGCTGCCCAGCACGGGTGCCACAGAGGTTCCATTGTAATAGACTTTGAGTTGGGAAATCGAGGAACCTCAGCAATGCGGATGGCACCGTTGCAAAGCTGACTTTCTGCAGAAGAGGCACAGCTCAAGTATTTTGCCCTGGCTCTTTGGCTGTGGGAGCAGAGGCCAGCCGTTCGTGCTCTACTCCCTGGGATGCTGGGCAGCCGAGCACGGGTGCCAAAGAGGTTCCATTGTAATGGACTTTGAGTTGGGAATTGGAGGAGCGACAGCAAAGCGGATGGCATCGTTGAACAGCTGACTTTCTGCAGAAGAGGCACAGCTCAAGTTTTTTGCCCTGGCTCTTCGGCTGTGGGAGCAGAGGCCAGCCGTTCGTGCTCTACTGCCTGGGATGCTGGGCTACCCAGCACGGGTGCCAAAGAAGTTCCATTGTAATGGACTTTGAGTTGGGAAATGGAGGAGCGACAGCAAAGCAGATGGCACCATTGCAAAGCTGACTTTCTGCACAAGAGGCACAGCTCAAGTTTTTTGCCCTGGCTCTTTGGCTGTGGGAGCAGAGGCCAACCGTTCGTGCTCTACTGCCTGGGATGCTGGGCTGCCCAGCACGGGTGCCAAAGAGGTTCCATTGTAATGGACTTTGAGTTGGGAAATCGAAGAGCGACAGCAAAGTGGATGGCACCGTTGCAAAGCTGACTTTCTGCAGAAGAGGCACAGCTCAAGTTTTTTGCCCTGGCTCTTCGGCTGTGGGAGCAGAGGCCAACCGTTCGTGCTCTACTGCCTGGGATGCTGGGCAACCCAGCACGGGTGCCAAAGAGGTTCCATTGTAATGGACTTTGAGTTGGGAAATGGAGGAGCGACAGCAATGCGGATGGCACCGTTGCAAAGCTGACTTTCTGTAGAAGAGGCACAGCTCAAGTTTTTTGCCCTGGCTCTTCGGCTGTGGGAGCAGAGGCCAACCGTTCGTGCTCTACTGCCTGGGATGCTGGGCAGCCCAGCACGGGTGCCAAAGAGGTTCCATTGTAATGGACTTTGAGTTGACAAATGGAGGAGCGACAGCAAAGCGGATGGCATCGTTGCACAGGTCACTTTCTGCAGAAGAGACACAGCTCAAGTTTTTTGCCCTGGCTCTTCGGCTGTGGGAGCAGAGGCCAACCGTTCGTGCTCTACTCCCTGGGATGCTGGGCAGCCCAGCACGGGTGCCAAAGAGGTTCCATTGTAATGGACTTTGAGTTGGGAAATGGAGGAGTGACAGCAATGCGGATGGCACCGTTGCAAAGCTGACTTTCTGCAGAAGAGGCACAGCTCAAGCTTTTTGCCCTGGCTCTTCAGCTGTGGGAGCAGAGGCCAGTCGTTCGTGCTCTACTCCTTGGGATGCTGGGCAGCCCAGCACGGGTGCCAAAGAGGTTCCATTGTAATGGACTTTGAGTTGGGAAATGGAGGGGCGACAGCAATGCGGATGGCACCGTTGCAAAGCTGACTTTCTGCAGAAGAGGCACAGCTCAAGCTTTTTGCCCTGGCTCTTCAGCTGTGGGAGCAGAGGCCAGTCGTTCGTGCTCTACTCCTTGGGATGCTGGGCAGCCTAGCACGGGTGCCAAAGAGGTTCCATTGTAATGGACTTTGAGTTGGGAAATCGAGGATCCTCAGCAATGCGGATGGCACCTTTGCAAATCTCACTTTCTGCAGAAGAGGCACAGCTCCAGTTTTTTGCCCTGGCTCATCGGCTGTGAGAGCAGAGGCCAACCGTTCGTGCTCTACTGCCTGGGATGCTGGGCTGCCCAGCACGGGTGCCAAAGAGGTTCCATTGTAATGGACTTTGAGTTGGGAAATCGAGGAACCACAGCGATGCGAATGGCACCGTTGCAAAGCTGACTTTCTGCACAAGAGGCACAGCTCAAGTTTTTTGCCCTGGCTCTTTGGCTGTGGGAGCAGAGGCCAACCGTTCGTGCTCTACTCCCTGGGATGCTGGGCAGCCCAGCACGGGTGCCAAAGAGGTTCCATTGTAATGGACTTTGAGTTGGGAAATCGAAGAGCGACAGCAAAGTGGATGGCACCGTTGCAAAGCTGACTTTCTGCAGAAGAGGCACAGCTCCAGTTTTTTGCCCTGGCTCTTCGGCTGTGGGAGCAGAGGCCAACCGTTCGTGCTCTACTGCCTGGGATGCTGGGCAGCCCAGCACGGGTGCCAAAGAGGTTCCATTTTAATGGACTTTGAGTTGGGAAATGGAGGAGCGACAGCAATGCGGATGGCACCGTTGCAAAGCTGACTTTCTGCAGAAGAGGCACAGCTCAAGTTTTTTGCCCTGGCTCTTCGGCTGTGGGAGCAGAGGCCAACCGTTCGTAATGTAATCCCTGGGATGCTGGGCAGCCCAGCACGGGTGCCAAAGAGGTTCCATTGTAATGGACTTTGAGTTGGGAAGTGGAGGAGCGACAGCAATGCGGATGGCACCGTTGCAAAGGTGACTTTCTGCAGAAGAGGCACAGCTCAAGCTTTTTGCCCTGGCTCTTCGGCTGTGGGAGCAGAGGCCAGCCGTACGTGCTCTACTCCCTGGGATGCTGGGCAGCCGAGCACGGGTGCCAAAGAGGTTCCATTATAATGGACTTTGAGTTTGTAAATGAAGGAGCGACAGTAATGCGGATGGCACCGTTGCAAAGCTGACTTTCTGCAGAAGAGGCACAGCTCACGTTTTTTGCCCTGGCTCTTCGGCTGTGGGAGCAGAGGCCAACCGTTCGTGCTGTACTCCCTGGGATGCTGGGCAGCCTAGCACGGGTGCCAAAGAGGTTCCATTGTAATGGACTTTGAGTTGGGAAATCGAGGATCCTCAGCAATGCGGATGGCACCTTTGCAAATCTCACTTTCTGCAGAAGAGGCACAGCTCAAGTTTTTTGCCCTGGCTCATCGGCTGTGGGAGCAGAGGCCAACCGTTCGTGCTCTACTGCCTGGGATGCTGGGCTGCCCAGCACGGGTGCCAAAGAGGTTCCATTGTAATGGACTTTGAGTTGGGAAATCGAGGAACCTCAGCGATGCGAATGGCACCGTTGCAAAGCTGACTTTCTGCACAAGAGGCACAGCTCAAGTTTTTTGCCCTGGCTCTTTGGCTGTGGGAGCAGAGGCCAACCGTTCGTGCTCTACTCCCTGGGATGCTGGGCAGCCCAGCACGGGTGCCAAAGAGGTTCCATTGTAATGGACTTTGAGTTGGGAAATCGAAGAGCGACAGCAAAGTGGATGGCACCGTTGCAAAGCTGACTTTCTGCAGAAGAGGCACAGCTCCAGTTTTTTGCCCTGGCTCTTCGGCTGTGGGAGCAGAGGCCAACCGTTCGTGCTCTACTGCCTGGGATGCTGGGCAGCCCAGCACGGGTGCCAAAGAGGTTCCATTTTAATGGACTTTGAGTTGGGAAATGGAGGAGCGACAGCAATGCGGATGGCACCGTTGCAAAGCTGACTTTCTGCAGAAGAGGCACAGCTCAATTTTTTTGCCCTGGCTCTTCGGCTGTGGGAGCAGAGGCCAACCGTTCGTGCTGTAATCCCTGGGATGCTGGGCAGCCCAGCACGGGTGCCAAAGAGGTTCCATTGTAATGGACTTTGAGTTGGGAAGTGGAGGAGCGACAGCAATGCGGATGGCACCGTTGCAAAGCTGACTTTCTGCAGAAGAGGCACAGCTCAAGCTTTTTGCCCTGGCTCTTCGGCTGTGGGTGCAGAGGCCAGCCGTACGTGCTCTACTCCCTGGGATGCTGGGCTGCCCAGCACGGGTGCCAGAGAGGTTCCATTGTAATGGACTTTGAGTTGGGAAATCGAGGAACCTCAGCAATGTGGATGGCACCGTTGCAAAGCTGACTTTCTGCAGAAGAGGCACAGCTCAATTTTTTTGCCCTGGCTCTTCGGCTGTGGGAGCAGAGGCCAACCGTTCGTGCTCTACTGCCTGGGATGCTGGGCTGCCCAGCACGGGTGCCACAGAGGTTCCATTGTAATGGACTTTGAGTTGGGAAATCGAGGAACCTCAGCAATGCGGATGGCACCGTTGCAAAGCTGACTTTCTGCAGAAGAGGCACAGCTCAAGTATTTTGCCCTGGCTCTTTGGCTGTGGGAGCAGAGGCCAGCCGTTCGTGCTCTACTCCCTGGGATGCTGGGCAGCCGAGCACGGGTGCCAAAGAGGTTCCATTGTAATGGACTTTGAGTTGGGAATTGGAGGAGCGACAGCAAAGCGGATGGCATCGTTGAACAGCTGACTTTCTGCAGAAGAGGCACAGCTCAAGTTTTTTGCCCTGGCTCTTCGGCTGTGGGAGCAGAGGCCAGCCGTTCGTGCTCTACTGCCTGGGATGCTGGGCTACCCAGCACGGGTGCCAAAGAAGTTCCATTGTAATGGACTTTGAGTTGGGAAATGGAGGAGCGACAGCAAAGCAGATGGCACCATTGCAAAGCTGACTTTCTGCAGAAGAGGCACAGCTCAAGTTTTTTGCCCTGGCTCTTTGGCTGTGGGAGCAGAGGCCAACCGTTCGTGCTCTACTGCCTGGGATGCTGGGCTGCCCAGCACGGGTGCCAAAGAGGTTCCATTGTAATGGACTTTGAGTTGGGAAATCGAAGAGCGACAGCAAAGTGGATGGCACCGTTGCAAAGCTGACTTTCTGCAGAAGAGGCACAGCTCAAGTTTTTTGCCCTGGCTCTTCGGCTGTGGGAGCAGAGGCCAACCGTTCGTGCTCTACTGCCTGGGATGCTGGGCAACCCAGCACGGGTGCCAAAGAGGTTCCATTGTAATGGACTTTGAGTTGGGAAATGGAGGAGCGACAGCAATGCGGATGGCACCGTTGCAAAGCTGACTTTCTGTAGAAGAGGCACAGCTCAAGTTTTTTGCCCTGGCTCTTCGGCTGTGGGAGCAGAGGCCAACCGTTCGTGCTCTACTGCCTGGGATGCTGGGCAGCCCAGCACGGGTGCCAAAGAGGTTCCATTGTAATGGACTTTGAGTTGACAAATGGAGGAGCGACAGCAAAGCGGATGGCATCGTTGCACAGGTCACTTTCTGCAGAAGAGACACAGCTCAAGTTTTTTGCCCTGGCTCTTCGGCTGTGGGAGCAGAGGCCAACCGTTGGTGCTCTACTCCCTGGGATGCTGGGCAGCCCAGCACGGGTGCCAAAGAGGTTCCATTGTAATGGACTTTGAGTTGGGAAATGGAGGAGTGACAGCAATGCGGATGGCACCGTTGCAAAGCTGACTTTCTGCAGAAGAGGCACAGCTCAAGCTTTTTGCCCTGGCTCTTCAGCTGTGGGAGCAGAGGCCAGTCGTTCGTGCTCTACTCCTTGGGATGCTGGGCAGCCCAGCACGGGTGCCAAAGAGGTTCCATTGTAATGGACTTTGAGTTGGGAAATGGAGGGGCGACAGCAATGCGGATGGCACCGTTGCAAAGCTGACTTTCTGCAGAAGAGGCACAGCTCAAGCTTTTTGCCCTGGCTCTTCAGCTGTGGGAGCAGAGGCCAGTCGTTCGTGCTCTACTCCTTGGGATGCTGGGCAGCCTAGCACGGGTGCCAAAGAGGTTCCATTGTAATGGACTTTGAGTTGGGAAATCGAGGATCCTCAGCAATGCGGATGGCACCTTTGCAAATCTCACTTTCTGCAGAAGAGGCACAGCTCCAGTTTTTTGCCCTGGCTCATCGGCTGTGAGAGCAGAGGCCAACCGTTCGTGCTCTACTGCCTGGGATGCTGGGCTGCCCAGCACGGGTGCCAAAGAGGTTCCATTGTAATGGACTTTGAGTTGGGAAATCGAGGAACCACAGCGATGCGAATGGCACCGTTGCAAAGCTGACTTTCTGCACAAGAGGCACAGCTCAAGTTTTTTGCCCTGGCTCTTTGGCTGTGGGAGCAGAGGCCAACCGTTCGTGCTCTACTCCCTGGGATGCTGGGCAGCCCAGCACGGGTGCCAAAGAGGTTCCATTGTAATGGACTTTGAGTTGGGAAATCGAAGAGCGACAGCAAAGTGGATGGCACCGTTGCAAAGCTGACTTTCTGCAGAAGAGGCACAGCTCCAGTTTTTTGCCCTGGCTCTTCGGCTGTGGGAGCAGAGGCCAACCGTTCGTGCTCTACTGCCTGGGATGCTGGGCAGCCCAGCACGGGTGCCAAAGAGGTTCCATTTTAATGGACTTTGAGTTGGGAAATGGAGGAGCGACAGCAATGCGGATGGCACCGTTGCAAAGCTGACTTTCTGCAGAAGAGGCACAGCTCAAGTTTTTTGCCCTGGCTCTTCGGCTGTGGGAGCAGAGGCCAACCGTTCGTAATGTAATCCCTGGGATGCTGGGCAGCCCAGCACGGGTGCCAAAGAGGTTCCATTGTAATGGACTTTGAGTTGGGAAGTGGAGGAGCGACAGCAATGCGGATGGCACCGTTGCAAAGGTGACTTTCTGCAGAAGAGGCACAGCTCAAGCTTTTTGCCCTGGCTCTTCGGCTGTGGGAGCAGAGGCCAGCCGTACGTGCTCTACTCCCTGGGATGCTGGGCTGCCCAGCACGGGTGCCACAGAGGTTCCATTGTAATGGACTTTGAGTTGGGAAATCGAGGAACCTCAGCTATGTGGATGGCACCGTTGCAAAGCTGACTTTCTGCAGAAGAGGCACAGCTCAAGTTTTTTGCCCTGGCTCTTCGGCTGTGGGAGCAGAGGCCAACCGTTCGTGCTCTACTGCCTGGGATGCTGGGCTGCCCAGCACGGGTGCCACAGAGGTTCCATTGTAATAGACTTTGAGTTGGGAAATCGAGGAACCTCAGCAATGCGGATGGCACCGTTGCAAAGCTGACTTTCTGCAGAAGAGGCACAGCTCAATTTTTTTGCCCTGGCTCTTTGGCTGTGGGAGCAGAGGCCAACCGTTCGTGCTCTACTCCCTGGGATGCTGGGCAGCCCAGCACGGGTGCCAAAGAGGTTCCATTGTAATGGACTTTGAGTTGGGAAATCGAAGAGCGACAGCAAAGTGGATGGCACCGTTGCAAAGCTGACTTTCTGCAGAAGAGGCACAGCTCCAGTTTTTTGCCCTGGCTCTTCGGCTGTGGGAGCAGAGGCCAACCGTTCGTGCTCTACTGCCTGGGATGCTGGGCAGCCCAGCACGGGTGCCAAAGAGGTTCCATTTTAATGGACTTTGAGTTGGGAATTGGAGGAGCGACAGCAATGCGGATGGCACCGTTGCAAAGGTGACTTTCTGCAGAAGAGGCACAGCTCAAGTTTTTTGCCCTGGCTCTTCGGCTGTGGGAGCAGAGGCCAACCGTTCGTGCTGTAATCCCTGGGATGCTGGGCAGCCCAGCACGGGTGCCAAAGAGGTTCCATTGTAATGGACTTTGAGTTGGGAAGTGGAGGAGCGACAGCAATGCGGATGGCACCGTTGCAAAGCTGACTTTCTGCAGAAGAGGCACAGCTCAAGTATTTTGCCCTGGCTCTTTGGCTGTGGGAGCAGAGGCCAGCCGTTCGTGCTCTACTCCCTGGGATGCTGGGCAGCCGAGCACGGGTGCCAAAGAGGTTCCATTGTAATGGACTTTGAGTTGGGAAATCGAGCAGCGACAGCAAAGCGGATGGCATCGTTGAACAGCTGACTTTCTGCAGAAGAGGCACAGCTCAAGTTTTTTGCCCTAGCTCTTCGGCTGTGGGAGCAGAGGCCAACTGTTCGTGCTCTACTCTCTGTGGATGTTGGGCAGCCCAGCACGGGTGCCAAAGAGGTTCCATTGTAATGGACTTTGAGTTGGGAATTGGAGGAGCGACAGCAATGAGGATGGCATCGTTGCAAAGCTGACTTTCTGCAGAAGAGGCACAGCTCAAGTTTTTTGCCCTGGCTCTTCGGCTGTGGGAGCAGAGGCCAGCCGTTCGTGCTCTACTGCCTGGGATGCTGGGCTACCCAGCACGGGTGCCAAAGAAGTTCCATTGTAATGGACTTTGAGTTGGGAAATGGAGGAGCGACAGCAAAGCAGATGGCACCATTGCAAAGCTGACTTTCTGCACAAGAGGCACAGCTCAAGTTTTTTGCCCTGGCTCTTTGGCTGTGGGAGCAGAGGCCAACCGTTCGTGCTCTACTGCCTGGGATGCTGGGCTGCCCAGCACGGGTGCCAAAGAGGTTCCATTGTAATGGACTTTGAGTTGGGAAATCGAAGAGCGACAGCAAAGTGGATGGCACCGTTGCAAAGCTGACTTTCTGCAGAAGAGGCACAGCTCAAGTTTTTTGCCCTGGCTCTTCGGCTGTGGGAGCAGAGGCCAACCGTTCGTGCTCTACTGCCTGGGATGCTGGGCAACCCAGCACGGGTGCCAAAGAGGTTCCATTGTAATGGACTTTGAGTTGGGAAATGGAGGAGCGACAGCAATGCGGATGGCACCGTTGCAAAGCTGACTTTCTGTAGAAGAGGCACAGCTCAAGTTTTTTGCCCTGGTCTTCGGCTGTGGGAGCAGAGGCCAACCGTTCGTGCTCTACTGCCTGGGATGCTGGGCAGCCCAGCACGGGTGCCAAAGAGGTTCCATTGTAATGGACTTTGAGTTGACAAATGGAGGAGCGACAGCAAAGCGGATGGCACCGTTGCACAGGTCACTTTCTGCAGAAGAGACACAGCTCAAGTTTTTTGCCCTGGCTCTTCGGCTGTGGGAGCAGAGGCCAACCGTTCGTGCTCTACTCCCTGGGATGCTGGGCAGCCCAGCACGGGTGCCAAAGAGGTTCCATTGTAATGGACTTTGAGTTGGGAAATGGAGGAGTGACAGCAATGCGGATGGCACCGTTGCAAAGCTGACTTTCTGCAGAAGAGGCACAGCTCAAGCTTTTTGCCCTGGCTCTTCAGCTGTGGGAGCAGAGGCCAGTCGTTCGTGCTCTTCTCCTTGGGATGCTGGGCAGCCCAGCACGGGTGCCAAAGAGGTTCCATTGTAATGGACTTTGAGTTGGGAAATGGAGGGGCGACAGCAATGCGGATGGCACCGTTGCAAAGCTGACTTTCTGCAGAAGAGGCACAGCTCAAGCTTTTTGCCCTGGCTCTTCAGCTGTGGGAGCAGAGGCCAGTCGTTCGTGCTCTACTCCTTGGGATGCTGGGCAGCCTAGCACGGGTGCCAAAGAGGTTCCATTGTAATGGACTTTGAGTTGGGAAATCGAGGATCCTCAGCAATGCGGATGGCACCTTTGCAAATCTCACTTTCTGCAGAAGAGGCACAGCTCCAGTTTTTTGCCCTGGCTCATCGGCTGTGAGAGCAGAGGCCAACCGTTCGTGCTCTACTCCCTGGGATGCTGGGCTGCCCAGCACGGGTGCCAAAGAGGTTCCATTGTAATGGACTTTGAGTTGGGAAATCGAGGAACCACAGCGATGCGAATGGCACCGTTGCAAAGCTGACTTTCTGCACAAGAGGCACAGCTCAAGTTTTTTGCCCTGGCTCTTTGGCTGTGGGAGCAGAGGCCAACCGTTCGTGCTCTACTCCCTGGGATGCTGGGCAGCCCAGCACGGGTGCCAAAGAGGTTCCATTGTAATGGACTTTGAGTTGGGAAATCGAAGAGCGACAGCAAAGCGGATGGCACTGTTGCAAAGGTGACTTTCTGCAGAAGAGGCACAGCTCCAGTTTTTTGCCCTGGCTCTTCGGCTGTGGGAGCAGAGGCCAACCGTTCGTGCTCTACTGCCTGGGATGCTGGGCAGCCCAGCACGGGTGCCAAAGAGGTTCCATTTTAATGGACTTTGAGTTGGGAAATGGAGGAGCGACAGCAATGCGGATGGCACCGTTGCAAAGCTGACTTTCTGCAGAAGAGGCACAGCTCAAGTTTTTTGCCCTGGCTCTTCGGCTGTGGGAGCAGAGGCCAACCGTTCGTAATGTAATCCCTGGGATGCTGGGCAGCCCAGCACGGGTGCCAAAGAGGTTCCATTGTAATGGACTTTGAGTTGGGAAGTGGAGGAGCGACAGCAATGCGGATGGCACCGTTGCAAAGGTGACTTTCTGCAGAAGAGGCACAGCTCAAGCTTTTTGCCCTGGCTCTTCGGCTGTGGGAGCAGAGGCCAGCCGTACGTGCTCTACTCCCTGGGATGCTGGGCTGCCCAGCACGGGTGCCACAGAGGTTCCATTGTAATGGACTTTGAGTTGGGAAATCGAGGAACCTCAGCAATGTGGATGGCACCGTTGCAAAGCTGACTTTCTGCAGAAGAGGCACAGCTCAAGTTTTTTGCCCTGGCTCTTCGGCTGTGGGAGCAGAGGCCAACCGTTCGTGCTCTACTGCCTGGGATGCTGGGCTGCCCAGCACGGGTGCCACAGAGGTTCCATTGTAATAGACTTTGAGTTGGGAAATCGAGGAACCTCTGCAATGCGGATGGCACCGTTGCAAAGCTGACTTTCTGCAGAAGAGGCACAGCTCAAGTATTTTGCCCTGGCTCTTTGGCTGTGGGAGCAGAGGCCAACCGTTCGTGCTCTACTCCCTGGGATGCTGGGCAGCCGAGCACGGGTGCCAAAGAGGTTCCATTGTAATGGACTTTGAGTTGGGAAATCGAGCAGCGACAGCAAAGCGGATGGCATCGTTGAACAGCTGACTTTCTGCAGAAGAGGCACAGCTCAAGTTTTTTGCCCTAGCTCTTCGGCTGTGGGAGCAGAGGCCAACTGATCGTGCTCTACTCTCTGGGGATGTTGGGCAGCCCAGCACGGGTGCCAAAGAGGTTCCATTGTAATGGACTTTGAGTTGGGAATTGGAGGAGCGACAGCAATGAGGATGGCATCGTTGCAAAGCTGACTTTCTGCAGAAGAGGCACAGCTCAAGTTTTTTGCCCTGGCTCTTCGGCTGTGGGAGCAGAGGCCAGCCGTTCGTGCTCTACTGCCTGGGATGCTGGGCTACCCAGCACGGGTGCCAAAGAAGTTCCATTGTAATGGACTTTGAGTTGGGAAATGGAGGAGCGACAGCAAAGCAGATGGCACCATTGCAAAGCTGACTTTCTGCACAAGAGGCACAGCTCAAGTTTTTTGCCCTGGCTCTTTGGCTGTGGGAGCAGAGGCCAACCGTTCGTGCTCTACTGCCTGGGATGCTGGGCTGCCCAGCACGGGTGCCAAAGAGGTTCCATTGTAATGGACTTTGAGTTGGGAAATCGAAGAGCGACAGCAAAGTGGATGGCACCGTTGCAAAGCTGACTTTCTGCAGAAGAGGCACAGCTCAAGTTTTTTGCCCTGGCTCTTCGGCTGTGGGAGCAGAGGCCAACCGTTCGTGCTCTACTGCCTGGGATGCTGGGCAACCCAGCACGGGTGCCAAAGAGGTTCCATTGTAATGGACTTTGAGTTGGGAAATGGAGGAGCGACAGCAATGCGGATGGCACCGTTGCAAAGCTGACTTTCTGTAGAAGAGGCACAGCTCAAGTTTTTTGCCCTGGCTCTTCGGCTGTGGGAGCAGAGGCCAACCGTTCGTGCTCTACTGCCTGGGATGCTGGGCAGCCCAGCACGGGTGCCAAAGAGGTTCCATTGTAATGGACTTTGAGTTGACAAATGGAGGAGCGACAGCAAAGCGGATGGCACCGTTGCACAGGTCACTTTCTGCAGAAGAGACACAGCTCAAGTTTTTTGCCCTGGCTCTTCGGCTGTGGGAGCAGAGGCCAACCGTTCGTGCTCTACTCCCTGGGATGCTGGGCAGCCCAGCACGGGTGCCAAAGAGGTTCCATTGTAATGGACTTTGAGTTGGGAAATGGAGGAGTGACAGCAATGCGGATGGCACCGTTGCAAAGCTGACTTTCTGCAGAAGAGGCACAGCTCAAGCTTTTTGCCCTGGCTCTTCAGCTGTGGGAGCAGAGGCCAGTCGTTCGTGCTCTACTCCTTGGGATGCTGGGCAGCCTAGCACGGGTGCCAAAGAGGTTCCATTGTAATGGACTTTGAGTTGGGAAATCGAGGATCCTCAGCAATGCGGATGGCACCTTTGCAAATCTCACTTTCTGCAGAAGAGGCACAGCTCCAGTTTTTTGCCCTGGCTCATCGGCTGTGAGAGCAGAGGCCAACCGTTCGTGCTCTACTGCCTGGGATGCTGGGCTGCCCAGCACGGGTGCCAAAGAGGTTCCATTGTAATGGACTTTGAGTTGGGAAATCGAAGAGCGACAGCAAAGTGGATGGCACCGTTGCAAAGCTGACTTTCTGCAGAAGAGGCACAGCTCCAGTTTTTTGCCCTGGCTCTTCGGCTGTGGGAGCAGAGGCCAACCGTTCGTGCTCTACTGCCTGGGATGCTGGGCAGCCCAGCACGGGTGCCAAAGAGGTTCCATTTTAATGGACTTTGAGTTGGGAAATGGAGGAGCGACAGCAATGCGGATGGCACCGTTGCAAAGCTGACTTTCTGCAGAAGAGGCACAGCTCAAGTTTTTTGCCCTGGCTCTTCGGCTGTGGGAGCAGAGGCCAACCGTTCGTAATGTAATCCCTGGGATGCTGGGCAGCCCAGCACGGGTGCCAAAGAGGTTCCATTGTAATGGACTTTGAGTTGGGAAGTGGAGGAGCGACAGCAATGCGGATGGCACCGTTGCAAAGGTGACTTTCTGCAGAAGAGGCACAGCTCAAGCTTTTTGCCCTGGCTCTTCGGCTGTGGGAGCAGAGGCCAGCCGTACGTGCTCTACTCCCTGGGATGCTGGGCTGCCCAGCACGGGTGCCACAGAGGTTCCATTGTAATGGACTTTGAGTTGGGAAATCGAGGAACCTCAGCAATGTGGATGGCACCGTTGCAAAGCTGACTTTCTGCAGAAGAGGCACAGCTCAAGTTTTTTGCCCTGGCTCTTCGGCTGTGGGAGCAGAGGCCAACCGTTCGTGCTCTACTGCCTGGGATGCTGGGCTGCCCAGCACGGGTGCCACAGAGGTTCCATTGTAATAGACTTTGAGTTGGGAAATCGAGGAACCTCTGCAATGCGGATGGCACCGTTGCAAAGCTGACTTTCTGCAGAAGAGGCACAGCTCAAGTATTTTGCCCTGGCTCTTTGGCTGTGGGAGCAGAGGCCAACCGTTCGTGCTCTACTCCCTGGGATGCTGGGCAGCCGAGCACGGGTGCCAAAGAGGTTCCATTGTAATGGACTTTGAGTTGGGAAATCGAGCAGCGACAGCAAAGCGGATGGCATCGTTGAACAGCTGACTTTCTGCAGAAGAGGCACAGCTCAAGTTTTTTGCCCTAGCTCTTCGGCTGTGGGAGCAGAGGCCAACTGATCGTGCTCTACTCTCTGGGGATGTTGGGCAGCCCAGCACGGGTGCCAAAGAGGTTCCATTGTAATGGACTTTGAGTTGGGAATTGGAGGAGCGACAGCAATGAGGATGGCATCGTTGCAAAGCTGACTTTCTGCAGAAGAGGCACAGCTCAAGTTTTTTGCCCTGGCTCTTCGGCTGTGGGAGCAGAGGCCAGCCGTTCGTGCTCTACTGCCTGGGATGCTGGGCTACCCAGCACGGGTGCCAAAGAAGTTCCATTGTAATGGACTTTGAGTTGGGAAATGGAGGAGCGACAGCAAAGCAGATGGCACCATTGCAAAGCTGACTTTCTGCACAAGAGGCACAGCTCAAGTTTTTTGCCCTGGCTCTTTGGCTGTGGGAGCAGAGGCCAACCGTTCGTGCTCTACTGCCTGGGATGCTGGGCTGCCCAGCACGGGTGCCAAAGAGGTTCCATTGTAATGGACTTTGAGTTGGGAAATCGAAGAGCGACAGCAAAGTGGATGGCACCGTTGCAAAGCTGACTTTCTGCAGAAGAGGCACAGCTCAAGTTTTTTGCCCTGGCTCTTCGGCTGTGGGAGCAGAGGCCAACCGTTCGTGCTCTACTGCCTGGGATGCTGGGCAACCCAGCACGGGTGCCAAAGAGGTTCCATTGTAATGGACTTTGAGTTGGGAAATGGAGGAGCGACAGCAATGCGGATGGCACCGTTGCAAAGCTGACTTTCTGTAGAAGAGGCACAGCTCAAGTTTTTTGCCCTGGCTCTTCGGCTGTGGGAGCAGAGGCCAACCGTTCGTGCTCTACTGCCTGGGATGCTGGGCAGCCCAGCACGGGTGCCAAAGAGGTTCCATTGTAATGGACTTTGAGTTGACAAATGGAGGAGCGACAGCAAAGCGGATGGCACCGTTGCACAGGTCACTTTCTGCAGAAGAGACACAGCTCAAGTTTTTTGCCCTGGCTCTTCGGCTGTGGGAGCAGAGGCCAACCGTTCGTGCTCTACTCCCTGGGATGCTGGGCAGCCCAGCACGGGTGCCAAAGAGGTTCCATTGTAATGGACTTTGAGTTGGGAAATGGAGGAGTGACAGCAATGCGGATGGCACCGTTGCAAAGCTGACTTTCTGCAGAAGAGGCACAGCTCAAGCTTTTTGCCCTGGCTCTTCAGCTGTGGGAGCAGAGGCCAGTCGTTCGTGCTCTACTCCTTGGGATGCTGGGCAGCCTAGCACGGGTGCCAAAGAGGTTCCATTGTAATGGACTTTGAGTTGGGAAATCGAGGATCCTCAGCAATGCGGATGGCACCTTTGCAAATCTCACTTTCTGCAGAAGAGGCACAGCTCCAGTTTTTTGCCCTGGCTCATCGGCTGTGAGAGCAGAGGCCAACCGTTCGTGCTCTACTGCCTGGGATGCTGGGCTGCCCAGCACGGGTGCCAAAGAGGTTCCATTGTAATGGACTTTGAGTTGGGAAATCGAAGAGCGACAGCAAAGTGGATGGCACCGTTGCAAAGCTGACTTTCTGCAGAAGAGGCACAGCTCCAGTTTTTTGCCCTGGCTCTTCGGCTGTGGGAGCAGAGGCCAACCGTTCGTGCTCTACTGCCTGGGATGCTGGGCAGCCCAGCACGGGTGCCAAAGAGGTTCCATTTTAATGGACTTTGAGTTGGGAAATGGAGGAGCGACAGCAATGCGGATGGCACCGTTGCAAAGCTGACTTTCTGCAGAAGAGGCACAGCTCAAGTTTTTTGCCCTGGCTCTTCGGCTGTGGGAGCAGAGGCCAACCGTTCGTAATGTAATCCCTGGGATGCTGGGCAGCCCAGCACGGGTGCCAAAGAGGTTCCATTGTAATGGACTTTGAGTTGGGAAGTGGAGGAGCGACAGCAATGCGGATGGCACCGTTGCAAAGCTGACTTTCTGCAGAAGAGGCACAGCTCAAGTTTTTTGCCCTGGCTCTTCGGCTGTGGGAGCAGAGGCCAACCGTTCGTGCTCTACTGCCTGGGATGCTGGGCTGCCCAGCACGGGTGCCACAGAGGTTCCATTGTAATAGACTTTGAGTTGGGAAATCGAGGAACCTCTGCAATGCGGATGGCACCGTTGCAAAGCTGACTTTCTGCAGAAGAGGCACAGCTCAAGTTTTTTGCCCTGGCTCTTCGGCTGTGGGAGCAGAGGCCAACCGTTCGTGCTCTACTCCCTGGGATGCTGGGCAGCCGGGCACGGGTGCCAAAGAGGTTCCATTGTAATGGACTTTGAGTTGGGAAATGGAGGAGCGACAGCAATGCGGATGGCACCATTGCAAAGCTGACTTTCTGCAGAAGAGGCACAGCTCAAGTTTTTTGCCCTGGCTCTTTGGCTGTGGGAGCAGAGGCCAACCGTTCGTGCTCTACTGCCTGGGATGCTGGGCTGCCCAGCACGGGTGCCAAAGAGGTTCCATTGTAATGGACTTTGAGTTGGGAAATCGAAGAGCGACAGCAAAGTGGATGGCACCGTTGCAAAGCTGACTTTCTGCAGAAGAGGCACAGCTCAAGTTTTTTGCCCTGGCTCTTCGGCTGTGGGAGCAGAGGCCAACCGTTCGTGCTCTACTGCCTGGGATGCTGGGCAACCCAGCACGGGTGCCAAAGAGGTTCCATTGTAATGGACTTTGAGTTGGGAAATGGAGGAGCGACAGCAATGCGGATGGCACCGTTGCAAAGCTGACTTTCTGTAGAAGAGGCACAGCTCAAGTTTTTTGCCCTGGCTCTTCGGCTGTGGGAGCAGAGGCCAACCGTTCGTGCTCTACTCCCTGGGATGCTGGGCAGCCCAGCACGGGTGCCAAAGAGGTTCCATTGTAATGGACTTTGAGTTGGGAAATGGAGGAGCGACAGCAATGCGGATGGCACCGTTGCAAAGCTGACTTTCTGCAGAAGAGGCACAGCTCAAGTTTTTTGCCCTGGCTCTTCGGCTGTGGGAGCAGAGGCCAACCGTTCGTGCTGTAATCCCTGCGATGCTGGGCAGCCCAGCACGGGTGCCAAAGAGGTTCCATTGTAATGGACTTTGAGTTGGGAAATGGAGGAGCGACAGCAATGCGGATGGCACCGTTGCAAAGCTGACTTTCTGCAGAAGAGGCACAGCTCAAGCTTTTTGCCCTGGCTCTTCGGCTGTGGGAGCAGAGGCCAGCCGTACGTGCTCTACTCCCTGGGATGCTGGGCTGCCCAGCACGGGTGCCAGAGAGGTTCCATTGTAATGGACTTTGAGTTGGGAAATCGAGGAACCTCAGCAATGTGGATGGCACCGTTGCAAAGCTGACTTTCTGCAGAAGACACACAGCTCAAGTTTTTTGCCCTGGCTCTTCGGCTGTGGGAGCAGAGGCCAAACTTTCGTGCTCTACTGCCTGGGATGCTGGGCTGCCCAGCACGGGTGCCACAGAGGTTCCATTGTAATAGACTTTGAGTTGGGAAATCGAGGAACCTCAGCAATGCGGATGGCACCGTTGCAAAGCTGACTTTCTGCAGAAGAGGCACAGCTCAAGTATTTTGCCCTGGCTCTTTGGCTGTGGGAGCAGAGGCCAACCGTTCGTGCTCTACTCCCTGGGATGCTGGGCAGCCCAGCACGGGTGCCAAAGAGGTTCCATTGTAATGGACTTTGAGTTGGGAAATCGAAGAGCGACAGCAAAGTGGATGGCACCGTTGCAAAGCTGACTTTCTGCAGAAGAGGCACAGCTCCAGTTTTTTGCCCTGGCTCTTCGGCTGTGGGAGCAGAGGCCAACCGTTCGTGCTCTACTGCCTGGGATGCTGGGCAGCCCAGCACGGGTGCCAAAGAGGTTCCATTGTAATGGACTTTGAGTTGGGAATTGGAGGAGCGACAGCAATGCGGATGGCACCATTGCAAAGCTGACTTTCTGCAGAAGAGGCACAGCTCAAGTTTTTTGCCCTGGCTCTTCGGCTGTGGGAGCAGAGGCCAACCGTTCGTGCTGTAATCCCTGGGATGCTGGGCAGCCCAGCACGGGTGCCAAAGAGGTTCCATTGTAATGGACTTTGAGTTGGGAAGTGGAGGAGCGACAGCAATGCGGATGGCACCGTTGCAAAGCTGACTTTCTGCAGAAGAGGCACAGCTCAAGCTTTTTGCCCTGGCTCTTCGGCTGTGGGAGCAGAGGCCAGCCGTACGTGCTCTACTCCCTGGGATGCTGGGCTGCCCAGCACGGGTGCCAGAGAGGTTCCATTGTAATGGACTTTGAGTTGGGAAATCGAGGAACCTCAGCAATGTGGATGGCACCGTTGCAAAGCTGACTTTCTGCAGAAGAGGCACAGCTCAAGTTTTTTGCCCTGGCTCTTCGGCTGTGGGAGCAGAGGCCAACCGTTCGTGCTCTACTGCCTGGGATGCTGGGCTGCCCAGCACGGGTGCCACAGAGGTTCCATTGTAATAGACTTTGAGTTGGGAAATCGAGCAGCGACAGCAAAGCGGATGGCATCGTTGAACAGCTGACTTTCTGCAGAAGAGGCACAGCTCAAGTTTTTTGCCCTGGCTCTTTGGCTGTGGGAGCAGAGGCCAGCCGTTCGTGCTCTACTCCCTGGGATGCTGGGCAGCCGAGCACGGGTGCCAAAGAGGTTCCATTGTAATGGACTTTGAGTTGGGAAATCGAGCAGCGACAGCAAAGCGGATGGCATCGTTGAACAGCTGACTTTCTGCAGAAGAGGCACAGCTCAAGTTTTTTGCCCTAGCTCTTCGGCTGTGGGAGCAGAGGCCAACTGTTCGTGCTCTACTCTCTGGGGATGTTGGGCAGCCCAGCACGGGTGCCAAAGAGGTTCCATTGTAATGGACTTTGAGTTGGGAATTGGAGGAGCGACAGCAATGAGGATGGCATCGTTGCAAAGCTGACTTTCTGTAGAAGAGGCACAGCTCAAGTTTTTTGCCCTGGCTCTTCGGCTGTGGGAGCAGAGGCCAACCGTTCGTGCTCTACTGCCTGGGATGCTGGGCAGCCCAGCACGGGTGCCAAAGAGGTTCCATTGTAATGGACTTTGAGTTGACAAATGGAGGAGCGACAGCAAAGCGGATGGCACCGTTGCACAGGTCACTTTCTGCAGAAGAGACACAGCTCAAGTTTTTTGCCCTGGCTCTTCGGCTGTGGGAGCAGAGGCCAACCGTTCGTGCTCTACTCCCTGGGATGCTGGGCAGCCCAGCACGGGTGCCAAAGAGGTTCCATTGTAATGGACTTTGAGTTGGGAAATGGAGGAGTGACAGCAATGCGGATGGCACCGTTGCAAAGCTGACTTTCTGCAGAAGAGGCACAGCTCAAGCTTTTTGCCCTGGCTCTTCAGCTGTGGGAGCAGAGGCCAGTCGTTCGTGCTCTACTCCTTGGGATGCTGGGCAGCCTAGCACGGGTGCCAAAGAGGTTCCATTGTAATGGACTTTGAGTTGGGAAATCGAGGATCCTCAGCAATGCGGATGGCACCTTTGCAAATCTCACTTTCTGCAGAAGAGGCACAGCTCCAGTTTTTTGCCCTGGCTCATCGGCTGTGAGAGCAGAGGCCAACCGTTCGTGCTCTACTGCCTGGGATGCTGGGCTGCCCAGCACGGGTGCCAAAGAGGTTCCATTGTAATGGACTTTGAGTTGGGAAATCGAGGAACCACAGCGATGCGAATGGCACCGTTGCAAAGCTGACTTTCTGCACAAGAGGCACAGCTCAAGTTTTTTGCCCTGGCTCTTTGGCTGTGGGAGCAGAGGCCAACCGTTCGTGCTCTACTCCCTGGGATGCTGGGCAGCCCAGCACGGGTGCCAAAGAGGTTCCATTGTAATGGACTTTGAGTTGGGAAATCGAAGAGCGACAGCAAAGTGGATGGCACCGTTGCAAAGCTGACTTTCTGCAGAAGAGGCACAGCTCCAGTTTTTTGCCCTGGCTCTTCGGCTGTGGGAGCAGAGGCCAACCGTTCGTGCTCTACTGCCTGGGATGCTGGGCAGCCCAGCACGGGTGCCAAAGAGGTTCCATTTTAATGGACTTTGAGTTGGGAAATGGAGGAGCGACAGCAATGCGGATGGCACCGTTGCAAAGCTGACTTTCTGCAGAAGAGGCACAGCTCAAGTTTTTTGCCCTGGCTCTTCGGCTGTGGGAGCAGAGGCCAACCGTTCGTAATGTAATCCCTGGGATGCTGGGCAGCCCAGCACGGGTGCCAAAGAGGTTCCATTGTAATGGACTTTGAGTTGGGAAGTGGAGGAGCGACAGCAATGCGGATGGCACCGTTGCAAAGGTGACTTTCTGCAGAAGAGGCACAGCTCAAGCTTTTTGCCCTGGCTCTTCGGCTGTGGGAGCAGAGGCCAGCCGTACGTGCTCTACTCCCTGGGATGCTGGGCTGCCCAGCACGGGTGCCACAGAGGTTCCATTGTAATGGACTTTGAGTTGGGAAATCGAGGAACCTCAGCAATGTGGATGGCACCGTTGCAAAGCTGACTTTCTGCAGAAGAGGCACAGCTCAAGTTTTTTGCCCTGGCTCTTCGGCTGTGGGAGCAGAGGCCAACCGTTCGTGCTCTACTGCCTGGGATGCTGGGCTGCCCAGCACGGGTGCCACAGAGGTTCCATTGTAATAGACTTTGAGTTGGGAAATCGAGGAACCTCTGCAATGCGGATGGCACCGTTGCAAAGCTGACTTTCTGCAGAAGAGGCACAGCTCAAGTTTTTTGCCCTGGCTCTTCGGCTGTGGGAGCAGAGGCCAACCGTTCGTGCTCTACTCCCTGGGATGCTGGGCAGCCGGGCACGGGTGCCAAAGAGGTTCCATTGTAATGGACTTTGAGTTGGGAAATGGAGGAGCGACAGCAATGCGGATGGCACCATTGCAAAGCTGACTTTCTGCACAAGAGGCACAGCTCAAGTTTTTTGCCCTGGCTCTTTGGCTGTGGGAGCAGAGGCCAACCGTTCGTGCTCTACTGCCTGGGATGCTGGGCTGCCCAGCACGGGTGCCAAAGAGGTTCCATTGTAATGGACTTTGAGTTGGGAAATCGAAGAGCGACAGCAAAGTGGATGGCACCGTTGCAAAGCTGACTTTCTGCAGAAGAGGCACAGCTCAAGTTTTTTGCCCTGGCTCTTCGGCTGTGGGAGCAGAGGCCAACCGTTCGTGCTCTACTGCCTGGGATGCTGGGCAACCCAGCACGGGTGCCAAAGAGGTTCCATTGTAATGGACTTTGAGTTGGGAAATGGAGGAGCGACAGCAATGCGGATGGCACCGTTGCAAAGCTGACTTTCTGTAGAAGAGGCACAGCTCAAGTTTTTTGCCCTGGCTCTTCGGCTGTGGGAGCAGAGGCCAACCGTTCGTGCTCTACTCCCTGGGATGCTGGGCAGCCCAGCACGGGTGCCAAAGAGGTTCCATTGTAATGGACTTTGAGTTGGGAAATGGAGGAGCGACAGCAATGCGGATGGCACCGTTGCAAAGCTGACTTTCTGCAGAAGAGGCACAGCTCAAGTTTTTTGCCCTGGCTCTTCGGCTGTGGGAGCAGAGGCCAACCGTTCGTGCTGTAATCCCTGCGATGCTGGGCAGCCCAGCACGGGTGCCAAAGAGGTTCCATTGTAATGGACTTTGAGTTGGGAAATGGAGGAGCGACAGCAATGCGGATGGCACCGTTGCAAAGCTGACTTTCTGCAGAAGAGGCACAGCTCAAGCTTTTTGCCCTGGCTCTTCGGCTGTGGGAGCAGAGGCCAGCCGTACGTGCTCTACTCCCTGGGATGCTGGGCTGCCCAGCACGGGTGCCAGAGAGGTTCCATTGTAATGGACTTTGAGTTGGGAAATCGAGGAACCTCAGCAATGTGGATGGCACCGTTGCAAAGCTGACTTTCTGCAGAAGACACACAGCTCAAGTTTTTTGCCCTGGCTCTTCGGCTGTGGGAGCAGAGGCCAAACTTTCGTGCTCTACTGCCTGGGATGCTGGGCTGCCCAGCACGGGTGCCACAGAGGTTCCATTGTAATAGACTTTGAGTTGGGAAATCGAGGAACCTCAGCAATGAGGATGGCATCGTTGCAAAGCTGACTTTCTGCAGAAGAGGCACAGCTCAAGTTTTTTGCCCTGGCTCTTCGGCTGTGGGAGCAGAGGCCAACCGTTCGTGCTCTACTCCCTGGGATGCTGGGCTACCCAGCACGGGTGCCAAAGAAGTTCCATTGTAATGGACT
This sequence comes from Psittacula echo, assembly GCF_963264785.1. Classification (NCBI taxonomy): domain Eukaryota; kingdom Metazoa; phylum Chordata; class Aves; order Psittaciformes; family Psittacidae; genus Psittacula; species Psittacula echo. The sequence continues at coordinate 234,322 of NW_027664274.1, forward strand.
TTGAGTTGGGAAATGGAGGAGCGACAGCAAAGCAGATGGCACCATTGCAAAGCTGACTTTCTGCACAAGAGGCACAGCTCAAGTTTTTTGCCCTGGCTCTTTGGCTGTGGGAGCAGAGGCCAACCGTTCGTGCTCTACTGCCTGGGATGCTGGGCTGCCCAGCACGGGTGCCAAAGAGGTTCCATTGTAATGGACTTTGAGTTGGGAAATCGAAGAGCGACAGCAAAGTGGATGGCACCGTTGCAAAGCTGACTTTCTGCAGAAGAGGCACAGCTCAAGTTTTTTGCCCTGGCTCTTCGGCTGTGGGAGCAGAGGCCAACCGTTCGTGCTCTACTCCCTGGGATGCTGGGCAACCCAGCACGGGTGCCAAAGAGGTTCCATTGTAATGGACTTTGAGTTGGGAAATGGAGGAGCGACAGCAATGCGGATGGCACCGTTGCAAAGCTGACTTTCTGTAGAAGAGGCACAGCTCAAGTTTTTTGCCCTGGCTCTTCGGCTGTGGGAGCAGAGGCCAACCGTTCGTGCTCTACTGCCTGGGATGCTGGGCAGCCCAGCACGGGTGCCAAAGAGGTTCCATTGTAATGGACTTTGAGTTGGGAAATGGAGGAGTGACAGCAATGCGGATGGCACCGTTGCAAAGCTGACTTTCTGCAGAAGAGGCACAGCTCAAGCTTTTTGCCCTGGCTCTTCAGCTGTGGGAGCAGAGGCCAGTCGTTCGTGCTCTACTCCTTGGGATGCTGGGCAGCCCAGCACGGGTGCCAAAGAGGTTCCATTGTAATGGACTTTGAGTTGGGAAATGGAGGGGCGACAGCAATGCGGATGGCACCGTTGCAAAGCTGACTTTCTGCAGAAGAGGCACAGCTCAAGCTTTTTGCCCTGGCTCTTCAGCTGTGGGAGCAGAGGCCAGTCGTTCGTGCTCTACTCCTTGGGATGCTGGGCAGCCTAGCACGGGTGCCAAAGAGGTTCCATTGTAATGGACTTTGAGTTGGGAAATCGAGGATCCTCAGCAATGCGGATGGCACCTTTGCAAATCTCACTTTCTGCAGAAGAGGCACAGCTCCAGTTTTTTGCCCTGGCTCTTCGGCTGTGGGAGCAGAGGCCAACCGTTCGTGCTCTACTGCCTGGGATGCTGGGCTGCCCAGCACGGGTGCCAAAGAGGTTCCATTGTAATGGACTTTGAGTTGGGAAATCGAGGAACCACAGCGATGCGAATGGCACCGTTGCAAAGCTGACTTTCTGCAGAAGAGGCACAGCTCAAGTTTTTTGCCCTGGCTCTTTGGCTGTGGGAGCAGAGGCCAACCGTTCGTGCTCTACTCCCTGGGATGCTGGGCAGCCCAGCACGGGTGCCAAAGAGGTTCCATTGTAATGGACTTTGAGTTGGGAAATCGAAGAGCGACAGCAAAGTGGATGGCACCGTTGCAAAGCTGACTTTCTGCAGAAGAGGCACAGCTCCAGTTTTTTGCCCTGGCTCTTCGGCTGTGGGAGCAGAGGCCAACCGTTCGTGCTCTACTGCCTGGGATGCTGGGCAGCCCAGCACGGGTGCCAAAGAGGTTCCATTTTAATGGACTTTGAGTTGGGAAATGGAGGAGCGACAGCAATGCGGATGGCACCGTTGCAAAGCTGACTTTCTGCAGAAGAGGCACAGGTCAAGTTTTTTGCCCTGGCTCTTCGGCTGTGGGAGCAGAGGCCAACCGTTCGTGCTGTAATCCCTGGGATGCTGGGCAGCCCAGCACGGGTGCCAAAGAGGTTCCATTGTAATGGACTTTGAGTTGGGAAATGGAGGAGCGACAGCAATGCGGATGGCACCGTTGCAAAGGTGACTTTCTGCAGAAGAGGCACAGCTCAAGCTTTTTGCCCTGGCTCTTCGGCTGTGGGAGCAGAGGCCAGCCGTACGTGCTCTACTCCCTGGGATGCTGGGCTGCCCAGCACGGGTGCCAGAGAGGTTCCATTGTAATGGACTTTGAGTTGGGAAATCGAGGAACCTCAGCAATGTGGATGGCACCGTTGCAAAGCTGACTTTCTGCAGAAGAGGCACAGCTCAAGTTTTTTGCCCTGGCTCTTCGGCTGTGGGAGCAGAGGCCAACCGTTCGTGCTCTACTGCCTGGGATGCTGGGCTGCCCAGCACGGGTGCCACAGAGGTTCCATTGTAATAGACTTTGAGTTGGGAAATCGAGGAACCTCAGCAATGCGGATGGCACCGTTGCAAAGCTGACTTTCTGCAGAAGAGGCACAGCTCAAGTATTTTGCCCTGGCTCTTTGGCTGTGGGAGCAGAGGCCAGCCGTTCGTGCTCTACTCCCTGGGATGCTGGGCAGCCGAGCACGGGTGCCAAAGAGGTTCCATTGTAATGGACTTTGAGTTGGGAAATCGAGCAGCGACAGCAAAGCGGATGGCATCGTTGAACAGCTGACTTTCTGCAGAAGAGGCACAGCTCAAGTTTTTTGCCCTAGCTCTTCGGCTGTGGGAGCAGAGGCCAACTGATCGTGCTCTACTCTCTGGGGATGTTGGGCAGCCCAGCACGGGTGCCAAAGAGGTTCCATTGTAATGGACTTTGAGTTGGGAATTGGAGGAGCGACAGCAATGAGGATGGCATCGTTGCAAAGCTGACTTTCTGCAGAAGAGTCACAGCTCAAGTTTTTTGCCCTGGCTCTTCGGCTGTGGGAGCAGAGGCCAGCCGTTCGTGCTCTACTGCCTGGGATGCTGGGCTACCCAGCACGGGTGCCAAAGAAGTTCCATTGTAATGGACTTTGAGTTGGGAAATGGAGGAGGGACAGCAAAGCAGATGGCACCATTGCAAAGCTGACTTTCTGCACAAGAGGCACAGCTCAAGTTTTTTGCCCTGGCTCTTTGGCTGTGGAAGCAGAGGCCAACCGTTCGTGCTCTACTGCCTGGGATGCTGGGCAGCCCAGCACGGGTGCCAAAGAGGTTCCATTGTAATGGACTTTGAGTTGGGAAATCGAGGAGCGACAGCAATACGGATGGCACCGTTGCAAAGCTGACTTTCTGCAGAAGAGGCACAGCTCAAGTTTTTTGCCCTGGCTCTTCGGCTGTGGGAGCAGAGGCCAACCGTTCGTGCTCTACTGCCTGGGATGCTGGGCAACCCAGCACGGGTGCCAAAGAGGTTCCATTGTAATGGACTTTGAGTTGGGAAATGGAGGAGCGACAGCAATGCGGATGGCACCGTTGCAAAGCTGACTTTCTGTAGAAGAGGCACAGCTCAAGTTTTTTGCCCTGGCTCTTCGGCTGTGGGAGCAGAGGCCAACCGTTCGTGCTCTACTCCCTGGGATGCTGGGCAGCCCAGCACGGGTGCCAAAGAGGTTCCATTTTAATGGACTTTGAGTTGGGAAATGGAGGAGCGACAGCAATGCGGATGGCACCGTTGCAAAGCTGACTTTCTGCACAAGAGGCACAGCTCAAGTTTTTTGCCCTGGCTCTTCGGCTGTGGGAGCAGAGGCCAACCGTTCGTGCTGTAATCCCTGCGATGCTGGGCAGCCCAGCACGGGTGCCAAAGAGGTTCCATTGTAATGGACTTTGAGTTGGGAAATGGAGGAGCGACAGCAATGCGGATGGCACCGTTGCAAAGCTGACTTTCTGCAGAAGAGGCACAGCTCAAGCTTTTTGCCCAGGCTCTTCGGCTGTGGGAGCAGAGGCCAGCCGTACGTGCTCTACTCCCTGGGATGCTGGGCTGCCCAGCACGGGTGCTAGAGAGGTTCCATTGTAATGGACTTTGAGTTGGGAAATCGAGGAACCTCAGCAATGTGGATGGCACCGTTGCAAAGCTGACTTTCTGCAGAAGACACACAGCTCAAGTTTTTTGCCCTGGCTCTTCGGCTTTGGGAGCAGAGGCCAACCGTTCGTGCTCTACTGCCTGGGATGCTGGGCTGCCCAGCACGGGTGCCACAGAGGTTCCATTGTAATAGACTTTGAGTTGGGAAATCGAGGAACCTCAGCAATGCGGATGGCACCGTTGCAAAGCTGACTTTCTGCAGAAGAGGCACAGCTCAAGTATTTTGCCCTGGCTCTTTGGCTGTGGGAGCAGAGGCCAACCGTTCGTGCTCTACTCCCTGGGATGCTGGGCAGCCGAGCACGGGTGCCAAAGAGGTTCCATTGTAATGGACTTTGAGTTGGGAAATCGAGCAGCGACAGCAAAGCGGATGGCATCGTTGAACAGCTGACTTTCTGCAGAAGAGGCACAGCTCAAGTTTTTTGCCCTGCCTCTTCGGCTGTGGGAGCAGAGGCCAACTGTTCGTGCTCTACTCTCTGGGGATGTTGGGCAGCCGGGCGCGGGTGCCAAAGAGGTTCCATTGTAATGGACTTTGAGTTGGGAATTGGAGGAGCGACAGCAATGAGGATGGCATCGTTGCAAAGCTGACTTTCTGCAGAAGAGGCACAGCTCAAGTTTTTTGCCCTGTCTCTTCGGCTGTGGGAGCAGAGGCCAACCGTTCGTGCTCTACTGCCTGGGATGCTGGGCTACCCAGCATGGGTGCCAAAGAAGTTCCATTGTAATGGACTTTGAGTTGGGAAATGGAGGAGCGACAGCAAAGCAGATGGCACCATTGCAAAGCTGACTTTCTGCACAAGAGGCACAGCTCAAGTTTTTTGCCCTGGCTCTTTGGCTGTGGGAGCAGAGGCCAACCGTTCGTGCTCTACTGCCTGGGATGCTGGGCAGCCCAGCACGGGTGCCAAAGAGGTTCCATTGTAATGGACTTTGAGTTGGGAAATGGAGGGGCGACAGCAATGCGGATGGCACCGTTGCAAAGCTGACTTTCTGCAGAAGAGGCACAGCTCAAGCTTTTTGCCCTGGCTCTTCAGCTGTGGGAGCAGAGGCCAGTCGTTCGTGCTCTACTCCTTGGGATGCTGGGCAGCCTAGCACGGGTGCCAAAGAGGTTCCATTGTAATGGACTTTGAGTTGGGAAATCGAGGATCCTCAGCAATGCGGATGGCACCTTTGCAAATCTCACTTTCTGCAGAAGAGGCACAGCTCCAGTTTTTTGCCCTGGCTCTTCGGCTGTGGGAGCAGAGGCCAACCGTTCGTGCTCTACTGCCTGGGATGCTGGGCTGCCCAGCACGGGTGCCAAAGAGGTTCCATTGTAATGGACTTTGAGTTGGGAAATCGAGGAACCACAGCGATGCGAATGGCACCGTTGCAAAGCTGACTTTCTGCAGAAGAGGCACAGCTCAAGTTTTTTGCCCTGGCTCTTTGGCTGTGGGAGCAGAGGCCAACCGTTCGTGCTCTACTCCCTGGGATGCTGGGCAGCCCAGCACGGGTGCCAAAGAGGTTCCATTGTAATGGACTTTGAGTTGGGAAATCGAAGAGCGACAGCAAAGTGGATGGCACCGTTGCAAAGCTGACTTTCTGCAGAAGAGGCACAGCTCCAGTTTTTTGCCCTGGCTCTTCGGCTGTGGGAGCAGAGGCCAACCGTTCGTGCTCTACTGCCTGGGATGCTGGGCAGCCCAGCACGGGTGCCAAAGAGGTTCCATTTTAATGGACTTTGAGTTGGGAAATGGAGGAGCGACAGCAATGCGGATGGCACCGTTGCAAAGCTGACTTTCTGCAGAAGAGGCACAGCTCAAGTTTTTTGCCCTGGCTCTTCGGCTGTGGGAGCAGAGGCCAACCGTTCGTGCTGTAATCCCTGGGATGCTGGGCAGCCCAGCACGGGTGCCAAAGAGGTTCCATTGTAATGGACTTTGAGTTGGGAAATGGAGGAGCGACAGCAATGCGGATGGCACCGTTGCAAAGGTGACTTTCTGCAGAAGAGGCACAGCTCAAGCTTTTTGCCCTGGCTCTTCGGCTGTGGGAGCAGAGGCCAGCCGTACGTGCTCTACTCCCTGGGATGCTGGGCTGCCCAGCACGGGTGCCAGAGAGGTTCCATTGTAATGGACTTTGAGTTGGGAAATCGAGGAACCTCAGCAATGTGGATGGCACCGTTGCAAAGCTGACTTTCTGCAGAAGAGGCACAGCTCAAGTTTTTTGCCCTGGCTCTTCGGCTGTGGGAGCAGAGGCCAACCGTTCGTGCTCTACTGCCTGGGATGCTGGGCTGCCCAGCACGGGTGCCACAGAGGTTCCATTGTAATAGACTTTGAGTTGGGAAATCGAGGAACCTCAGCAATGCGGATGGCACCGTTGCAAAGCTGACTTTCTGCAGAAGAGGCACAGCTCAAGTATTTTGCCCTGGCTCTTTGGCTGTGGGAGCAGAGGCCAGCCGTTCGTGCTCTACTCCCTGGGATGCTGGGCAGCCGAGCACGGGTGCCAAAGAGGTTCCATTGTAATGGACTTTGAGTTGGGAAATCGAGCAGCGACAGCAAAGCGGATGGCATCGTTGAACAGCTGACTTTCTGCAGAAGAGGCACAGCTCAAGTTTTTTGCCCTAGCTCTTCGGCTGTGGGAGCAGAGGCCAACTGATCGTGCTCTACTCTCTGGGGATGTTGGGCAGCCCAGCACGGGTGCCAAAGAGGTTCCATTGTAATGGACTTTGAGTTGGGAATTGGAGGAGCGACAGCAATGAGGATGGCATCGTTGCAAAGCTGACTTTCTGCAGAAGAGGCACAGCTCAAGTTTTTTGCCCTGGCTCTTCGGCTGTGGGAGCAGAGGCCAGCCGTTCGTGCTCTACTGCCTGGGATGCTGGGCTACCCAGCACGGGTGCCAAAGAAGTTCCATTGTAATGGACTTTGAGTTGGGAAATGGAGGAGGGACAGCAAAGCAGATGGCACCATTGCAAAGCTGACTTTCTGCACAAGAGGCACAGCTCAAGTTTTTTGCCCTGGCTCTTTGGCTGTGGAAGCAGAGGCCAACCGTTCGTGCTCTACTGCCTGGGATGCTGGGCAGCCCAGCACGGGTGCCAAAGAGGTTCCATTGTAATGGACTTTGAGTTGGGAAAACGAGGAGCGACAGCAATACGGATGGCACCGTTGCAAAGCTGACTTTCTGCAGAAGAGGCACAGCTCAAGTTTTTTGCCCTGGCTCTTCGGCTGTGGGAGCAGAGGCCAACCGTTCGTGCTCTACTGCCTGGGATGCTGGGCAACCCAGCACGGGTGCCAAAGAGGTTCCATTGTAATGGACTTTGAGTTGGGAAATGGAGGAGCGACAGCAATGCGGATGGCACCGTTGCAAAGCTGACTTTCTGTAGAAGAGGCACAGCTCAAGTTTTTTGCCCTGGCTCTTCGGCTGTGGGAGCAGAGGCCAACCGTTCGTGCTCTACTCCCTGGGATGCTGGGCAGCCCAGCACGGGTGCCAAAGAGGTTCCATTTTAATGGACTTTGAGTTGGGAAATGGAGGAGCGACAGCAATGCGGATGGCACCGTTGCAAAGCTGACTTTCTGCAGAAGAGGCACAGCTCAAGTTTTTTGCCCTGGCTCTTCGGCTGTGGGAGCAGAGGCCAGCCGTACGTGCTCTACTCCCTGGGATGCTGGGCTGCCCAGCACGGGTGCTAGAGAGGTTCCATTGTAATGGACTTTGAGTTGGGAAATCGAGGAACCTCAGCAATGTGGATGGCACCGTTGCAAAGCTGACTTTCTGCAGAAGACACACAGCTCAAGTTTTTTGCCCTGGCTCTTCGGCTTTGGGAGCAGAGGCCAACCGTTCGTGCTCTACTGCCTGGGATGCTGGGCTGCCCAGCACGGGTGCCACAGAGGTTCCATTGTAATAGACTTTGAGTTGGGAAATCGAGGAACCTCAGCAATGCGGATGGCACAGTTGCAAAGCTGACTTTCTGCAGAAGAGGCACAGCTCAAGTATTTTGCCCTGGCTCTTTGGCTGTGGGAGCAGAGGCCAGCCGTTCGTGCTCTACTCCCTGGGATGCTGGGCAGCCGAGCACGGGTGCCAAAGAGGTTCCATTGTAATGGACTTTGAGTTGGGAAATCGAGCAGCGACAGCAAAGCGGATGGCATCGTTGAACAGCTGACTTTCTGCAGAAGAGGCACAGCTCAAGTTTTTTGCCCTAGCTCTTCGGCTGTGGGAGCAGAGGCCAACTGATCGTGCTCTACTCTCTGGGGATGTTGGGCAGCCCAGCACGGGTGCCAAAGAGGTTCCATTGTAATGGACTTTGAGTTGGGAATTGGAGGAGCGACAGCAATGAGGATGGCATCGTTGCAAAGCTGACTTTCTGCAGAAGAGGCACAGCTCAAGTTTTTTGCCCTGGCTCTTCGGCTGTGGGAGCAGAGGCCAGCCGTTCGTGCTCTACTGCCTGGGATGCTGGGCTACCCAGCACGGGTGCCAAAGAAGTTCCATTGTAATGGACTTTGAGTTGGGAAATGGAGGAGGGACAGCAAAGCAGATGGCACCATTGCAAAGCTGACTTTCTGCACAAGAGGCACAGCTCAAGTTTTTTGCCCTGGCTCTTTGGCTGTGGAAGCAGAGGCCAACCGTTCGTGCTCTACTGCCTGGGATGCTGGGCAGCCCAGCACGGGTGCCAAAGAGGTTCCATTGTAATGGACTTTGAGTTGGGAAAACGAGGAGCGACAGCAATACGGATGGCACCGTTGCAAAGCTGACTTTCTGCAGAAGAGGCACAGCTCAAGTTTTTTGCCCTGGCTCTTCGGCTGTGGGAGCAGAGGCCAACCGTTCGTGCTCTACTGCCTGGGATGCTGGGCAACCCAGCACGGGTGCCAAAGAGGTTCCATTGTAATGGACTTTGAGTTGGGAAATGGAGGAGCGACAGCAATGCGGATGGCACCGTTGCAAAGCTGACTTTCTGTAGAAGAGGCACAGCTCAAGTTTTTTGCCCTGGCTCTTCGGCTGTGGGAGCAGAGGCCAACCGTTCGTGCTCTACTCCCTGGGATGCTGGGCAGCCCAGCACGGGTGCCAAAGAGGTTCCATTTTAATGGACTTTGAGTTGGGAAATGGAGGAGCGACAGCAATGCGGATGGCACCGTTGCAAAGCTGACTTTCTGCAGAAGAGGCACAGCTCAAGTTTTTTGCCCTGGCTCTTCGGCTGTGGGAGCAGAGGCCAACCGTTCGTGCTGTAATCCCTGCGATGCTGGGCAGCCCAGCACGGGTGCCAAAGAGGTTCCATTGTAATGGACTTTGAGTTGGGAAATGGAGGAGCGACAGCAATGCGGATGGCACCGTTGCAAAGCTGACTTTCTGCAGAAGAGGCACAGCTCAAGCTTTTTGCCCAGGCTCTTCGGCTGTGGGAGCAGAGGCCAGCCGTACGTGCTCTACTCCCTGGGATGCTGGGCTGCCCAGCACGGGTGCTAGAGAGGTTCCATTGTAATGGACTTTGAGTTGGGAAATCGAGGAACCTCAGCAATGTGGATGGCACCGTTGCAAAGCTGACTTTCTGCAGAAGACACACAGCTCAAGTTTTTTGCCCTGGCTCTTCGGCTTTGGGAGCAGAGGCCAACCGTTCGTGCTCTACTGCCTGGGATGCTGGGCTGCCCAGCACGGGTGCCACAGAGGTTCCATTGTAATAGACTTTGAGTTGGGAAATCGAGGAACCTCAGCAATGCGGATGGCACCGTTGCAAAGCTGACTTTCTGCAGAAGAGGCACAGCTCAAGTATTTTGCCCTGGCTCTTTGGCTGTGGGAGCAGAGGCCAACCGTTCGTGCTCTACTCCCTGGGATGCTGGGCAGCCGAGCACGGGTGCCAAAGAGGTTCCATTGTAATGGACTTTGAGTTGGGAAATCGAGCAGCGACAGCAAAGCGGATGGCATCGTTGAACAGCTGACTTTCTGCAGAAGAGGCACAGCTCAAGTTTTTTGCCCTGCCTCTTCGGCTGTGGGAGCAGAGGCCAACTGTTCGTGCTCTACTCTCTGGGGATGTTGGGCAGCCGGGCGCGGGTGCCAAAGAGGTTCCATTGTAATGGACTTTGAGTTGGGAATTGGAGGAGCGACAGCAATGAGGATGGCATCGTTGCAAAGCTGACTTTCTGCAGAAGAGGCACAGCTCAAGTTTTTTGCCCTGTCTCTTCGGCTGTGGGAGCAGAGGCCAGCAGTTCGTGCTCTACTGCCTGGGATGCTGGGCTACCCAGCATGGGTGCCAAAGAAGTTCCATTGTAATGGACTTTGAGTTGGGAAATGGAGGAGCGACAGCAAAGCAGATGGCACCATTGCAAAGCTGACTTTCTGCACAAGAGGCACAGCTCAAGTTTTTTGCCCTGGCTCTTTGGCTATGGGAGCAGAGGCCAACCGTTCGTGCTCTACTCCCTGGGATGCTGGGCAGCCCAGCACGGGTGCCAAAGAGGTTCCATTGTAATGGACTTTGAGTTGGGAAATCGAAGAGCGACAGCAAAGTGGATGGCACCGTTGCAAAGCTGACTTTCTGCAGAAGAGGCACAGCTCAAGTTTTTTGCCCTGGCTCTTCGGCTGTGGGAGCAGAGGCCAACCGTTCGTGCTCTACTGCCTGGGATGCTGGGCAGCCCAGCACGGGTGCCAAAGAGGTTCCATTGTAATGGACTTTGAGTTGACAAATGGAGGAGCGACAGCAAAGCGGATGGCACCGTTGCACAGGTCACTTTCTGCAGAAGAGACACAGCTCAAGTTTTTTGCCCTGGCTCTTCGGCTGTGGGAGCAGAGGCCAACCGTTCGTGCTCTACTCCTTGGGATGCTGGGCAGCCCAGCACGGGTGCCAAAGAGGTTCCATTGTAATGGACTTTGAGTTGGGAAATGGAGGAGTGACAGCAATGCGGATGGCACCGTTGCAAAGCTGACTTTCTGCAGAAGAGGCACAGCTCAAGCTTTTTGCCCTGGCTCTTCAGCTGTGGGAGCAGAGGCCAGTCGTTCGTGCTCTACTCCTTGGGATGCTGGGCAGCCCAGCACGGGTGCCAAAGAGGTTCCATTGTAATGGACTTTGAGTTGGGAAATGGAGGGGCGACAGAAATGCGGATGGCACCGTTGCAAAGCTGACTTTCTGCAGAAGAGGCACAGCTCAAGCTTTTTGCCCTGGCTCTTCAGCTGTGGGAGCAGAGGCCAGTCGTTCGTGCTCTACTCCTTGGGATGCTGGGCAGCCTAGCACGGGTGCCAAAGAGGTTCCATTGTAATGGACTTTGAGTTGGGAAATCGAGGATCCTCAGCAATGCGGATGGCACCTTTGCAAATCTCACTTTCTGCAGAAGAGGCACAGCTCCAGTTTTTTGCCCTGGCTCATCGGCTGTGGGAGCAGAGGCCAACCGTTCGTGCTCTACTGCCTGGGATGCTGGGCTGCCCAGCACGGGTGCCAAAGAGGTTCCATTGTAATGGACTTTGAGTTGGGAAATCGAGGAACCACAGCGATGCGAATGGCACCGTTGCAAAGCTGACTTTCTGCAGAAGAGGCACAGCTCAAGTTTTTTGCCCTGGCTCTTTGGCTGTGGGAGCAGAGGCCAACCGTTCGTGCTCTACTCCCTGGGATGCTGGGCAGCCCAGCACGGGTGCCAAAGAGGTTCCATTGTAATGGACTTTGAGTTGGGAAATCGAAGAGCGACAGCAAAGTGGATGGCACCGTTGCAAAGCTGACTTTCTGCAGAAGAGGCACAGCTCCAGTTTTTTGCCCTGGCTCTTCGGCTGTGGGAGCAGAGGCCAACCGTTCGTGCTCTACTGCCTGGGATGCTGGGCAGCCCAGCACGGGTGCCAAAGAAGTTCCATTTTAATGGACTTTGAGTTGGGAAATGGAGGAGCGACAGCAATGCGGATGGCACCGTTGCAAAGCTGACTTTCTGCAGAAGAGGCACAGCTCAAGTTTTTTGCCCTGGCTCTTCGGCTGTGGGAGCAGAGGCCAACCGTTCGTGCTGTAATCCCTGGGATGCTGGGCAGCCCAGCACGGGTGCCAAAGAGGTTCCATTGTAATGGACTTTGAGTTGGGAAGTGGAGGAGCGACAGCAATGCGGATGGCACCGTTGCAAAGGTGACTTTCTGCAGAAGAGGCACAGCTCAAGCTTTTTGCCCTGGCTCTTCGGCTGTGGGAGCAGAGGCCAGCCGTACGTGCTCTACTCCCTGGGATGCTGGGCTGCCCAGCACGGGTGCCAGAGAGGTTCCATTGTAATGGACTTTGAGTTGGGAAATCGAGGAACCTCAGCAATGTGGATGGCACCGTTGCAAAGCTGACTTTCTGCAGAAGAGGCACAGCTCAAGTTTTTTGCCCTGGCTCTTCGGCTGTGGGAGCAGAGGCCAACCGTTCGTGCTCTACTGCCTGGGATGCTGGGCTGCCCAGCACGGGTGCCAAAGAGGTTCCATTGTAATAGACTTTGAGTTGGGAAATCGAGGAACCTCAGCAATGCGGATGGCACCGTTGCAAAGCTGACTTTCTGCAGAAGAGGCACAGCTCAAGTATTTTGCCCTGGCTCTTTGGCTGTGGGAGCAGAGGCCAGCCGTTCGTGCTCTACTCCCTGGGATGCTGGGCAGCCGAGCACGGGTGCCAAAGAGGTTCCATTGTAATGGACTTTGAGTTGGGAAATCGAGCAGCGACAGCAAAGCGGATGGCATCGTTGAACAGCTGACTTTCTGCAGAAGAGGCACAGCTCAAGTTTTTTGCCCTAGCTCTTCGGCTGTGGGAGCAGAGGCCAACTGTTCGTGCTCTACTCTCTGGGGATGTTGGGCAGCCCAGCACGGGTGCCAAAGAGGTTCCATTGTAATGGACTTTGAGTTGGGAATTGGAGGAGCGACAGCAATGAGGATGGCATCGTTGCAAAGCTGACTTTCTGCAGAAGAGGCACAGCTCAAGTTTTTTGCCCTGGCTCTTCGGCTGTGGGAGCAGAGGCCAGCCGTTCGTGCTGTACTCCCTGGGATGCTGGGCTACCCAGCACGGGTGCCAAAGAAGTTCCATTGTAATGGACTTTGAGTTGGGAAATGGAGGAGCGACAGCAAAGCAGATGGCACCATTGCAAAGCTGACTTTCTGCACAAGAGGCACAGCTCAAGTTTTTTGCCCTGGCTCTTTGGCTGTGGGAGCAGAGGCCAACCGTTCGTGCTCTACTGCCTGGGATGCTGGGCTGCCCAGCACGGGTGCCAAAGAGGTTCCATTGTAATGGACTTTGAGTTGGGAAATCGAAGAGCGACAGCAAAGTGGATGGCACCGTTGCAAAGCTGACTTTCTGCAGAAGAGGCACAGCTCAAGTTTTTTGCCCTGCCTCTTCGGCTGTGGGAGCAGAGGCCAACCGTTCGTGCTCTACTGCCTGGGATGCTGGGCAACCCAGCACGGGTGCCAAAGAGGTTCCATTGTAATGGACTTTGAGTTGGGAAATGGAGGAGCGACAGCAATGCGGATGGCACCGTTGCAAAGCTGACTTTCTGTAGAAGAGGCACAGCTCAAGTTTTTTGCCCTGGCTCTTCGGCTGTGGGAGCAGAGGCCAACCGTTCGTGCTCTACTCCCTGGGATGCTGGGCAGCCCAGCACGGGTGCCAAAGAGGTTCCATTTTAATGGACTTTGAGTTGGGAAATGGAGGAGCGACAGCAATGCGGATGGCACCGTTGCAAAGCTGACTTTCTGCAGAAGAGGCACAGCTCAAGTTTTTTGCCCTGGCTCTTCGGCTGTGGGAGCAGAGGCCAACCGTTCGTGCTGTAATCCCTGCGATGCTGGGCAGCCCAGCACGGGTGCCAAAGAGGTTCCATTGTAATGGACTTTGAGTTGGGAAATGGAGGAGCGACAGCAATGCGGATGGCACCGTTGCAAAGCTGACTTTCTGCAGAAGAGGCACAGCTCAAGCTTTTTGCCCTGGCTCTTCGGCTGTGGGAGCAGAGGCCAGCCGTACGTGCTCTACTCCCTGGGATGCTGGGCTGCCCAGCACGGGTGCTAGAGAGGTTCCATTGTAATGGACTTTGAGTTGGGAAATCGAGGAACCTCAGCAATGTGGATGGCACCGTTGCAAAGCTGACTTTCTGCAGAAGACACACAGCTCAAGTTTTTTGCCCTGGCTCTTCGGCTGTGGGAGCAGAGGCCAACCGTTCGTGCTCTACTGCCTGGGATGCTGGGCTGCCCAGCACGGGTGCCACAGAGGTTCCATTGTAATAGACTTTGAGTTGGGAAATCGAGGAACCTCAGCAATGCGGATGGCACCGTTGCAAAGCTGACTTTCTGCAGAAGAGGCACAGCTCAAGTATTTTGCCCTGGCTCTTTGGCTGTGGGAGCAGAGGCCAACCGTTCGTGCTCTACTCCCTGGGATGCTGGGCAGCCCAGCACGGGTGCCAAAGAGGTTCCATTGTAATGGACTTTGAGTTGGGAAATCGAAGAGCGACAGCAAAGTGGATGGCACCGTTGCAAAGCTGACTTTCTGCAGAAGAGGCACAGCTCCAGTTTTTTGCCCTGGCTCTTCGGCTGTGGGAGCAGAGGCCAACCGTTCGTGCTCTACTGCCTGGGATGCTGGGCAGCCCAGCACGGGTGCCAAAGAGGTTCCATTTTAATGGACTTTGAGTTGGGAATTGGAGGAGCGACAGCAATGCGGATGGCACCGTTGCAAAGCTGACTTTCTGCAGAAGAGGCACAGCTCAAGTTTTTTGCCCTGGCTCTTCGGCTGTGGGAGCAGAGGCCAACCGTTCGTGCTGTAATCCCTGGGATGCTGGGCAGCCCAGCACGGGTGCCAAAGAGGTTCCATTGTAATGGACTTTGAGTTGGGAAGTGGAGGAGCGACAGCAATGCGGATGGCACCGTTGCAAAGCTGACTTTCTGCAGAAGAGGCACAGCTCAAGCTTTTTGCCCTGGCTCTTCGGCTGTGGGAGCAGAGGCCAGCCGTACGTGCTCTACTCCCTGGGATGCTGGGCTGCCCAGCACGGGTGCCAGAGAGGTTCCATTGTAATGGACTTTGAGTTGGGAAATCGAGGAACCTCAGCAATGTGGATGGCACCGTTGCAAAGCTGACTTTCTGCAGAAGAGGCACAGCTCAAGTTTTTTGCCCTGGCTCTTCGGCTGTGGGAGCAGAGGCCAACCGTTCGTGCTCTACTGCCTGGGATGCTGGGCTGCCCAGCACGGGTGCCACAGAGGTTCCATTGTAATAGACTTTGAGTTGGGAAATCGAGCAGCGACAGCAAAGCGGATGGCATCGTTGAACAGCTGACTTTCTGCAGAAGAGGCACAGCTCAAGTTTTTTGCCCTGGCTCTTTGGCTGTGGGAGCAGAGGCCAGTCGTTCGTGCTCTACTCCTTGGGATGCTGGGCAGCCCAGCACGGGTGCCAAAGAGGTTCCATTGTAATGGACTTTGAGTTGGGAAATGGAGGGGCGACAGCAATGCGGATGGCACCGTTGCAAAGCTGACTTTCTGCAGAAGAGGCACAGCTCAAGCTTTTTGCCCTGGCTCTTCAGCTGTGGGAGCAGAGGCCAGTCGTTCGTGCTCTACTCCTTGGGATGCTGGGCAGCCTAGCACGGGTGCCAAAGAGGTTCCATTGTAATGGACTTTGAGTTGGGAAATCGAGGATCCTCAGCAATGCGGATGGCACCTTTGCAAATCTCACTTTCTGCAGAAGAGGCACAGCTCCAGTTTTTTGCCTTGGCTCATCGGCTGTGGGAGCAGAGGCCAACCGTTCGTGCTCTACTGCCTGGGATGCTGGGCTGCCCAGCACGGGTGCCAAAGAGGTTCCATTGTAATGGACTTTGAGTTGGGAAATCGAGGAACCACAGCGATGCGAATGGCACCGTTGCAAAGCTGACTTTCTGCAGAAGAGGCACAGCTCAAGTTTTTTGCCCTGGCTCTTTGGCTGTGGGAGCAGAGGCCAACCGTTCGTGCTCTACTCCCTGGGATGCTGGGCAGCCCAGCACGGGTGCCAAAGAGGTTCCATTGTAATGGACTTTGAGTTGGGAAATCGAAGAGCGACAGCAAAGTGGATGGCACCGTTGCAAAGCTGACTTTCTGCAGAAGAGGCACAGCTCCAGCTTTTTGCCCTGGCTCTTCGGCTGTGGGAGCAGAGGCCAACCGTTCGTGCTCTACTGCCTGGGATGCTGGGCAGCCCAGCACGGGTGCCAAAGAGGTTCCATTTTAATGGACTTTGAGTTGGGAAATGGAGGAGCGACAGCAATGCGGATGGCACCGTTGCAAAGCTGACTTTCTGCAGAAGAGGCACAGCTCAAGTTTTTTGCCCTGGCTCTTCGGCTGTGGGAGCAGAGGCCAACCGTTCGTGCTGTAATCCCTGGGATGCTGGGCAGCCCAGCACGGGTGCCAAAGAGGTTCCATTGTAATGGACTTTGAGTTGGGAAATGGAGGAGCGACAGCAATGCGGATGGCACCGTTGCAAAGGTGACTTTCTGCAGAAGAGGCACAGCTCAAGCTTTTTGCCCTGGCTCTTCGGCTGTGGGAGCAGAGGCCAGCCGTACGTGCTCTACTCCCTGGGATGCTGGGCTGCCCAGCACGGGTGCCAGAGAGGTTCCATTGTAATGGACTTTGAGTTGGGAAATCGAGGAACCTCAGCAATGTGGATGGCATCGTTGCAAAGCTGACTTTCTGCAGAAGAGGCACAGCTCAAGTTTTTTGCCCTGGCTCTTCGGCTGTGGGAGCAGAGGCCAACCGTTCGTGCTCTACTGCCTGGGATGCTGGGCTGCCCAGCACGGGTGCCACAGAGGTTCCATTGTAATAGACTTTGAGTTGGGAAATCGAGGAACCTCAGCAATGCGGATGGCACCGTTGCAAAGCTGACTTTCTGCAGAAGAGGCACAGCTCAAGTATTTTGCCCTGGCTCTTTGGCTGTGGGAGCAGAGGCCAGCCGTTCGTGCTCTACTGCCTGGGATGCTGGGCAGCCGAGCACGGGTGCCAAAGAGGTTCCATTGTAATGGACTTTGAGTTGGGAAATCGAGCAGCGACAGCAAAGCGGATGGCATCGTTGAACAGCTGACTTTCTGCAGAAGAGGCACAGCTCAAGTTTTTTGCCCTAGCTCTTCGGCTGTGGGAGCAGAGGCCAACTGATCGTGCTCTACTCTCTGGGGATGTTGGGCAGCCCAGCACGGGTGCCAAAGAGGTTCCATTGTAATGGACTTTGAGTTGGGAATTGGAGGAGCGACAGCAATGAGGATGGCATCGTTGCAAAGCTGACTTTCTGCAGAAGAGGCACAGCTCAAGTTTTTTGCCCTGGCTCTTCGGCTGTGGGAGCAGAGGCCAACCGTTCGTGCTCTACTGCCTGGGATGCTGGGCTACCCAGCACGGGTGCCAAAGAAGTTCCATTGTAATGGACTTTGAGTTGGGAAATGGAGGAGGGACAGCAAAGCAGATGGCACCATTGCAAAGCTGACTTTCTGCATAAGAGGCACAGCTCAAGTTTTTTGCCCTGGCTCTTTGGCTGTGGGAGCAGAGGCCAACCGTTCGTGCTCTACTGCCTGGGATGCTGGGCAGCCCAGCACGGGTGCCAAAGAGGTTCCATTGTAATGGACTTTGAGTTGGGAAATCGAAGAGCGACAGCAAAGTGGATGGCACCGTTGCAAAGCTGACTTTCTGCAGAAGAGGCACAGCTCAAGTTTTTTGCCCTGGCTCTTCGGCTGTGGGAGCAGAGGCCAACCGTTCGTGCTCTACTGCCTGGGATGCTGGGCAACCCAGCACGGGTGCCAAAGAGGTTCCATTGTAATGGACTTTGAGTTGGGAAATGGAGGAGCGACAGCAATGCGGATGGCACCGTTGCAAAGCTGACTTTCTGTAGAAGAGGCACAGCTCAAGTTTTTTGCCCTGGCTCTTCGGCTGTGGGAGCAGAGGCCAACCGTTCGTGCTCTACTCCCTGGGATGCTGGGCAGCCCAGCACGGGTGCCAAAGAGGTTCCATTTTAATGGACTTTGAGTTGGGAAATGGAGGAGCGACAGCAATGCGGATGGCACCGTTGCAAAGCTGACTTTCTGCAGAAGAGGCACAGCTCAAGTTTTTTGCCCTGGCTCTTCGGCTGTGGGAGCAGAGGCCAACCGTTCGTGCTGTAATCCCTGCGATGCTGGGCAGCCCAGCACGGGTGCCAAAGAGGTTCCATTGTAATGGACTTTGAGTTGGGAAATGGAGGAGCGACAGCAATGCGGATGGCACCGTTGCAAAGCTGACTTTCTGCAGAAGAGGCACAGCTCAAGCTTTTTGCCCAGGCTCTTCGGCTGTGGGAGCAGAGGCCAGCCGTACGTGCTCTACTCCCTGGGATGCTGGGCTGCCCAGCACGGGTGCTAGAGAGGTTCCATTGTAATGGACTTTGAGTTGGGAAATCGAGGAACCTCAGCAATGTGGATGGCACCGTTGCAAAGCTGACTTTCTGCAGAAGACACACAGCTCAAGTTTTTTGCCCTGGCTCTTCGGCTGTGGGAGCAGAGGCTAACCGTTCGTGCTCTACTGCCTGGGATGCTGGGCTGCCCAGCACGGGTGCCACAGAGGTTCCATTGTAATAGACTTTGAGTTGGGAAATCGAGGAACCTCAGCAATGCGGATGGCACCGTTGCAAAGCTGACTTTCTGCAGAAGAGGCACAGCTCAAGTATTTTGCCCTGGCTCTTTGGCTGTGGGAGCAGAGGCCAACCGTTCGTGCTCTACTCCCTGGGATGCTGGGCAGCCCAGCACGGGTGCCAAAGAGGTTCCATTGTAATGGACTTTGAGTTGGGAAATCGAGGAACCACAGCGATGCGAATGGCACCGTTGCAAAGCTGACTTTCTGCACAAGAGGCACAGCTCAAGTTTTTTGCCCTGGCTCTTTGGCTGTGGGAGCAGAGGCCAACCGTTCGTGCTCTACTCCCTGGGATGCTGGGCAGCCCAGCACGGGTGCCAAAGAGGTTCCATTGTAATGGACTTTGAGTTGGGAAATCGAAGAGCGACAGCAAAGTGGATGGCACCGTTGCAAAGCTGACTTTCTGCAGAAGAGGCACAGCTCCAGTTTTTTGCCCTGGCTCTTCGGCTGTGGGAGCAGAGGCCAACCGTTCGTGCTCTACTGCCTGGGATGCTGGGCAGCCCAGCACGGGTGCCAAAGAGGTTCCATTTTAATGGACTTTGAGTTGGGAAATGGAGGAGCGACAGCAATGCGGATGGCACCGTTGCAAAGCTGACTTTCTGCAGAAGAGGCACAGCTCAAGTTTTTTGCCCTGGCTCTTCGGCTGTGGGAGCAGAGGCCAACCGTTCGTAATGTAATCCCTGGGATGCTGGGCAGCCCAGCACGGGTGCCAAAGAGGTTCCATTGTAATGGACTTTGAGTTGGGAAGTGGAGGAGCGACAGCAATGCGGATGGCACCGTTGCAAAGGTGACTTTCTGCAGAAGAGGCACAGCTCAAGCTTTTTGCCCTGGCTCTTCGGCTGTGGGAGCAGAGGCCAGCCGTACGTGCTCTACTCCCTGGGATGCTGGGCTGCCCAGCACGGGTGCCACAGAGGTTCCATTGTAATGGACTTTGAGTTGGGAAATCGAGGAACCTCAGCAATGTGGATGGCACCGTTGCAAAGCTGACTTTCTGCAGAAGAGGCACAGCTCAAGTTTTTTGCCCTGGCTCTTCGGCTGTGGGAGCAGAGGCCAACCGTTCGTGCTCTACTGCCTGGGATGCTGGGCTGCCCAGCACGGGTGCCACAGAGGTTCCATTGTAATAGACTTTGAGTTGGGAAATCGAGGAACCTCTGCAATGCGGATGGCACCGTTGCAAAGCTGACTTTCTGCAGAAGAGGCACAGCTCAAGTTTTTTGCCCTGGCTCTTCGGCTGTGGGAGCAGAGGCCAACCGTTCGTGCTCTACTCCCTGGGATGCTGGGCAGCCGGGCACGGGTGCCAAAGAGGTTCCATTGTAATGGACTTTGAGTTGGGAAATGGAGGAGCGACAGCAATGCGGATGGCACCATTGCAAAGCTGACTTTCTGCACAAGAGGCACAGCTCAAGTTTTTTGCCCTGGCTCTTTGGCTGTGGGAGCAGAGGCCAACCGTTCGTGCTCTACTGCCTGGGATGCTGGGCTGCCCAGCACGGGTGCCAAAGAGGTTCCATTGTAATGGACTTTGAGTTGGGAAATCGAAGAGCGACAGCAAAGTGGATGGCACCGTTGCAAAGCTGACTTTCTGCAGAAGAGGCACAGCTCAAGTTTTTTGCCCTGGCTCTTCGGCTGTGGGAGCAGAGGCCAACCGTTCGTGCTCTACTGCCTGGGATGCTGGGCAACCCAGCACGGGTGCCAAAGAGGTTCCATTGTAATGGACTTTGAGTTGGGAAATGGAGGAGCGACAGCAATGCGGATGGCACCGTTGCAAAGCTGACTTTCTGTAGAAGAGGCACAGCTCAAGTTTTTTGCCCTGGCTCTTCGGCTGTGGGAGCAGAGGCCAACCGTTCGTGCTCTACTCCCTGGGATGCTGGGCAGCCCAGCACGGGTGCCAAAGAGGTTCCATTGTAATGGACTTTGAGTTGGGAAATGGAGGAGCGACAGCAATGCGGATGGCACCGTTGCAAAGCTGACTTTCTGCAGAAGAGGCACAGCTCAAGTTTTTTGCCCTGGCTCTTCGGCTGTGGGAGCAGAGGCCAACCGTTCGTGCTGTAATCCCTGCGATGCTGGGCAGCCCAGCACGGGTGCCAAAGAGGTTCCATTGTAATGGACTTTGAGTTGGGAAATGGAGGAGCGACAGCAATGCGGATGGCACCGTTGCAAAGCTGACTTTCTGCAGAAGAGGCACAGCTCAAGCTTTTTGCCCTGGCTCTTCGGCTGTGGGAGCAGAGGCCAGCCGTACGTGCTCTACTCCCTGGGATGCTGGGCTGCCCAGCACGGGTGCCAGAGAGGTTCCATTGTAATGGACTTTGAGTTGGGAAATCGAGGAACCTCAGCAATGTGGATGGCACCGTTGCAAAGCTGACTTTCTGCAGAAGACACACAGCTCAAGTTTTTTGCCCTGGCTCTTCGGCTGTGGGAGCAGAGGCCAAACTTTCGTGCTCTACTGCCTGGGATGCTGGGCTGCCCAGCACGGGTGCCACAGAGGTTCCATTGTAATAGACTTTGAGTTGGGAAATCGAGGAACCTCAGCAATGAGGATGGCATCGTTGCAAAGCTGACTTTCTGCAGAAGAGGCACAGCTCAAGTTTTTTGCCCTGGCTCTTCGGCTGTGGGAGCAGAGGCCAACCGTTCGTGCTCTACTCCCTGGGATGCTGGGCTACCCAGCACGGGTGCCAAAGAAGTTCCATTGTAATGGACTTTGAGTTGGGAAATGGAGGAGCGACAGCAAAGCAGATGGCACCATTGCAAAGCTGACTTTCTGCACAAGAGGCACAGCTCAAGTTTTTTGCCCTGGCTCTTTGGCTGTGGGAGCAGAGGCCAACCGTTCGTGCTCTACTGCCTGGGATGCTGGGCTGCCCAGCACGGGTGCCAAAGAGGTTCCATTGTAATGGACTTTGAGTTGGGAAATCGAAGAGCGACAGCAAAGTGGATGGCACCGTTGCAAAGCTGACTTTCTGCAGAAGAGGCACAGCTCAAGTTTTTTGCCCTGGCTCTTCGGCTGTGGGAGCAGAGGCCAACCGTTCGTGCTCTACTCCCTGGGATGCTGGGCAACCCAGCACGGGTGCCAAAGAGGTTCCATTGTAATGGACTTTGAGTTGGGAAATGGAGGAGCGACAGCAATGCGGATGGCACCGTTGCAAAGCTGACTTTCTGTAGAAGAGGCACAGCTCAAGTTTTTTGCCCTGGCTCTTCGGCTGTGGGAGCAGAGGCCAACCGTTCGTGCTCTACTGCCTGGGATGCTGGGCAGCCCAGCACGGGTGCCAAAGAGGTTCCATTGTAATGGACTTTGAGTTGGGAAATGGAGGAGTGACAGCAATGCGGATGGCACCGTTGCAAAGCTGACTTTCTGCAGAAGAGGCACAGCTCAAGCTTTTTGCCCTGGCTCTTCAGCTGTGGGAGCAGAGGCCAGTCGTTCGTGCTCTACTCCTTGGGATGCTGGGCAGCCCAGCACGGGTGCCAAAGAGGTTCCATTGTAATGGACTTTGAGTTGGGAAATGGAGGGGCGACAGCAATGCGGATGGCACCGTTGCAAAGCTGACTTTCTGCAGAAGAGGCACAGCTCAAGCTTTTTGCCCTGGCTCTTCAGCTGTGGGAGCAGAGGCCAGTCGTTCGTGCTCTACTCCTTGGGATGCTGGGCAGCCTAGCACGGGTGCCAAAGAGGTTCCATTGTAATGGACTTTGAGTTGGGAAATCGAGGATCCTCAGCAATGCGGATGGCACCTTTGCAAATCTCACTTTCTGCAGAAGAGGCACAGCTCCAGTTTTTTGCCCTGGCTCTTCGGCTGTGGGAGCAGAGGCCAACCGTTCGTGCTCTACTGCCTGGGATGCTGGGCTGCCCAGCACGGGTGCCAAAGAGGTTCCATTGTAATGGACTTTGAGTTGGGAAATCGAGGAACCACAGCGATGCGAATGGCACCGTTGCAAAGCTGACTTTCTGCAGAAGAGGCACAGCTCAAGTTTTTTGCCCTGGCTCTTTGGCTGTGGGAGCAGAGGCCAACCGTTCGTGCTCTACTCCCTGGGATGCTGGGCAGCCCAGCACGGGTGCCAAAGAGGTTCCATTGTAATGGACTTTGAGTTGGGAAATCGAAGAGCGACAGCAAAGTGGATGGCACCGTTGCAAAGCTGACTTTCTGCAGAAGAGGCACAGCTCCAGTTTTTTGCCCTGGCTCTTCGGCTGTGGGAGCAGAGGCCAACCGTTCGTGCTCTACTGCCTGGGATGCTGGGCAGCCCAGCACGGGTGCCAAAGAGGTTCCATTTTAATGGACTTTGAGTTGGGAAATGGAGGAGCGACAGCAATGCGGATGGCACCGTTGCAAAGCTGACTTTCTGCAGAAGAGGCACAGGTCAAGTTTTTTGCCCTGGCTCTTCGGCTGTGGGAGCAGAGGCCAACCGTTCGTGCTGTAATCCCTGGGATGCTGGGCAGCCCAGCACGGGTGCCAAAGAGGTTCCATTGTAATGGACTTTGAGTTGGGAAATGGAGGAGCGACAGCAATGCGGATGGCACCGTTGCAAAGGTGACTTTCTGCAGAAGAGGCACAGCTCAAGCTTTTTGCCCTGGCTCTTCGGCTGTGGGAGCAGAGGCCAGCCGTACGTGCTCTACTCCCTGGGATGCTGGGCTGCCCAGCACGGGTGCCAGAGAGGTTCCATTGTAATGGACTTTGAGTTGGGAAATCGAGGAACCTCAGCAATGTGGATGGCACCGTTGCAAAGCTGACTTTCTGCAGAAGAGGCACAGCTCAAGTTTTTTGCCCTGGCTCTTCGGCTGTGGGAGCAGAGGCCAACCGTTCGTGCTCTACTGCCTGGGATGCTGGGCTGCCCAGCACGGGTGCCACAGAGGTTCCATTGTAATAGACTTTGAGTTGGGAAATCGAGGAACCTCAGCAATGCGGATGGCACCGTTGCAAAGCTGACTTTCTGCAGAAGAGGCACAGCTCAAGTATTTTGCCCTGGCTCTTTGGCTGTGGGAGCAGAGGCCAGCCGTTCGTGCTCTACTCCCTGGGATGCTGGGCAGCCGAGCACGGGTGCCAAAGAGGTTCCATTGTAATGG
Source organism: Psittacula echo (assembly GCF_963264785.1). NCBI lineage: Eukaryota > Metazoa > Chordata > Aves > Psittaciformes > Psittacidae > Psittacula > Psittacula echo. Next base: position 257,650 of record NW_027664274.1, read on the forward strand.
ACTTTGAGTTGGGAAATCGAGCAGCGACAGCAAAGCGGATGGCATCGTTGAACAGCTGACTTTCTGCAGAAGAGGCACAGCTCAAGTTTTTTGCCCTAGCTCTTCGGCTGTGGGAGCAGAGGCCAACTGATCGTGCTCTACTCTCTGGGGATGTTGGGCAGCCCAGCACGGGTGCCAAAGAGGTTCCATTGTAATGGACTTTGAGTTGGGAATTGGAGGAGCGACAGCAATGAGGATGGCATCGTTGCAAAGCTGACTTTCTGCAGAAGAGTCACAGCTCAAGTTTTTTGCCCTGGCTCTTCGGCTGTGGGAGCAGAGGCCAGCCGTTCGTGCTCTACTGCCTGGGATGCTGGGCTACCCAGCACGGGTGCCAAAGAAGTTCCATTGTAATGGACTTTGAGTTGGGAAATGGAGGAGGGACAGCAAAGCAGATGGCACCATTGCAAAGCTGACTTTCTGCACAAGAGGCACAGCTCAAGTTTTTTGCCCTGGCTCTTTGGCTGTGGAAGCAGAGGCCAACCGTTCGTGCTCTACTGCCTGGGATGCTGGGCAGCCCAGCACGGGTGCCAAAGAGGTTCCATTGTAATGGACTTTGAGTTGGGAAATCGAGGAGCGACAGCAATACGGATGGCACCGTTGCAAAGCTGACTTTCTGCAGAAGAGGCACAGCTCAAGTTTTTTGCCCTGGCTCTTCGGCTGTGGGAGCAGAGGCCAACCGTTCGTGCTCTACTGCCTGGGATGCTGGGCAACCCAGCACGGGTGCCAAAGAGGTTCCATTGTAATGGACTTTGAGTTGGGAAATGGAGGAGCGACAGCAATGCGGATGGCACCGTTGCAAAGCTGACTTTCTGTAGAAGAGGCACAGCTCAAGTTTTTTGCCCTGGCTCTTCGGCTGTGGGAGCAGAGGCCAACCGTTCGTGCTCTACTCCCTGGGATGCTGGGCAGCCCAGCACGGGTGCCAAAGAGGTTCCATTTTAATGGACTTTGAGTTGGGAAATGGAGGAGCGACAGCAATGCGGATGGCACCGTTGCAAAGCTGACTTTCTGCACAAGAGGCACAGCTCAAGTTTTTTGCCCTGGCTCTTCGGCTGTGGGAGCAGAGGCCAACCGTTCGTGCTGTAATCCCTGCGATGCTGGGCAGCCCAGCACGGGTGCCAAAGAGGTTCCATTGTAATGGACTTTGAGTTGGGAAATGGAGGAGCGACAGCAATGCGGATGGCACCGTTGCAAAGCTGACTTTCTGCAGAAGAGGCACAGCTCAAGCTTTTTGCCCAGGCTCTTCGGCTGTGGGAGCAGAGGCCAGCCGTACGTGCTCTACTCCCTGGGATGCTGGGCTGCCCAGCACGGGTGCTAGAGAGGTTCCATTGTAATGGACTTTGAGTTGGGAAATCGAGGAACCTCAGCAATGTGGATGGCACCGTTGCAAAGCTGACTTTCTGCAGAAGACACACAGCTCAAGTTTTTTGCCCTGGCTCTTCGGCTTTGGGAGCAGAGGCCAACCGTTCGTGCTCTACTGCCTGGGATGCTGGGCTGCCCAGCACGGGTGCCACAGAGGTTCCATTGTAATAGACTTTGAGTTGGGAAATCGAGGAACCTCAGCAATGCGGATGGCACCGTTGCAAAGCTGACTTTCTGCAGAAGAGGCACAGCTCAAGTATTTTGCCCTGGCTCTTTGGCTGTGGGAGCAGAGGCCAACCGTTCGTGCTCTACTCCCTGGGATGCTGGGCAGCCGAGCACGGGTGCCAAAGAGGTTCCATTGTAATGGACTTTGAGTTGGGAAATCGAGCAGCGACAGCAAAGCGGATGGCATCGTTGAACAGCTGACTTTCTGCAGAAGAGGCACAGCTCAAGTTTTTTGCCCTGCCTCTTCGGCTGTGGGAGCAGAGGCCAACTGTTCGTGCTCTACTCTCTGGGGATGTTGGGCAGCCGGGCGCGGGTGCCAAAGAGGTTCCATTGTAATGGACTTTGAGTTGGGAATTGGAGGAGCGACAGCAATGAGGATGGCATCGTTGCAAAGCTGACTTTCTGCAGAAGAGGCACAGCTCAAGTTTTTTGCCCTGTCTCTTCGGCTGTGGGAGCAGAGGCCAACCGTTCGTGCTCTACTGCCTGGGATGCTGGGCTACCCAGCATGGGTGCCAAAGAAGTTCCATTGTAATGGACTTTGAGTTGGGAAATGGAGGAGCGACAGCAAAGCAGATGGCACCATTGCAAAGCTGACTTTCTGCACAAGAGGCACAGCTCAAGTTTTTTGCCCTGGCTCTTTGGCTGTGGGAGCAGAGGCCAACCGTTCGTGCTCTACTGCCTGGGATGCTGGGCAGCCCAGCACGGGTGCCAAAGAGGTTCCATTGTAATGGACTTTGAGTTGGGAAATGGAGGGGCGACAGCAATGCGGATGGCACCGTTGCAAAGCTGACTTTCTGCAGAAGAGGCACAGCTCAAGCTTTTTGCCCTGGCTCTTCAGCTGTGGGAGCAGAGGCCAGTCGTTCGTGCTCTACTCCTTGGGATGCTGGGCAGCCTAGCACGGGTGCCAAAGAGGTTCCATTGTAATGGACTTTGAGTTGGGAAATCGAGGATCCTCAGCAATGCGGATGGCACCTTTGCAAATCTCACTTTCTGCAGAAGAGGCACAGCTCCAGTTTTTTGCCCTGGCTCTTCGGCTGTGGGAGCAGAGGCCAACCGTTCGTGCTCTACTGCCTGGGATGCTGGGCTGCCCAGCACGGGTGCCAAAGAGGTTCCATTGTAATGGACTTTGAGTTGGGAAATCGAGGAACCACAGCGATGCGAATGGCACCGTTGCAAAGCTGACTTTCTGCAGAAGAGGCACAGCTCAAGTTTTTTGCCCTGGCTCTTTGGCTGTGGGAGCAGAGGCCAACCGTTCGTGCTCTACTCCCTGGGATGCTGGGCAGCCCAGCACGGGTGCCAAAGAGGTTCCATTGTAATGGACTTTGAGTTGGGAAATCGAAGAGCGACAGCAAAGTGGATGGCACCGTTGCAAAGCTGACTTTCTGCAGAAGAGGCACAGCTCCAGTTTTTTGCCCTGGCTCTTCGGCTGTGGGAGCAGAGGCCAACCGTTCGTGCTCTACTGCCTGGGATGCTGGGCAGCCCAGCACGGGTGCCAAAGAGGTTCCATTTTAATGGACTTTGAGTTGGGAAATGGAGGAGCGACAGCAATGCGGATGGCACCGTTGCAAAGCTGACTTTCTGCAGAAGAGGCACAGCTCAAGTTTTTTGCCCTGGCTCTTCGGCTGTGGGAGCAGAGGCCAACCGTTCGTGCTGTAATCCCTGGGATGCTGGGCAGCCCAGCACGGGTGCCAAAGAGGTTCCATTGTAATGGACTTTGAGTTGGGAAATGGAGGAGCGACAGCAATGCGGATGGCACCGTTGCAAAGGTGACTTTCTGCAGAAGAGGCACAGCTCAAGCTTTTTGCCCTGGCTCTTCGGCTGTGGGAGCAGAGGCCAGCCGTACGTGCTCTACTCCCTGGGATGCTGGGCTGCCCAGCACGGGTGCCAGAGAGGTTCCATTGTAATGGACTTTGAGTTGGGAAATCGAGGAACCTCAGCAATGTGGATGGCACCGTTGCAAAGCTGACTTTCTGCAGAAGAGGCACAGCTCAAGTTTTTTGCCCTGGCTCTTCGGCTGTGGGAGCAGAGGCCAACCGTTCGTGCTCTACTGCCTGGGATGCTGGGCTGCCCAGCACGGGTGCCACAGAGGTTCCATTGTAATAGACTTTGAGTTGGGAAATCGAGGAACCTCAGCAATGCGGATGGCACCGTTGCAAAGCTGACTTTCTGCAGAAGAGGCACAGCTCAAGTATTTTGCCCTGGCTCTTTGGCTGTGGGAGCAGAGGCCAGCCGTTCGTGCTCTACTCCCTGGGATGCTGGGCAGCCGAGCACGGGTGCCAAAGAGGTTCCATTGTAATGGACTTTGAGTTGGGAAATCGAGCAGCGACAGCAAAGCGGATGGCATCGTTGAACAGCTGACTTTCTGCAGAAGAGGCACAGCTCAAGTTTTTTGCCCTAGCTCTTCGGCTGTGGGAGCAGAGGCCAACTGATCGTGCTCTACTCTCTGGGGATGTTGGGCAGCCCAGCACGGGTGCCAAAGAGGTTCCATTGTAATGGACTTTGAGTTGGGAATTGGAGGAGCGACAGCAATGAGGATGGCATCGTTGCAAAGCTGACTTTCTGCAGAAGAGGCACAGCTCAAGTTTTTTGCCCTGGCTCTTCGGCTGTGGGAGCAGAGGCCAGCCGTTCGTGCTCTACTGCCTGGGATGCTGGGCTACCCAGCACGGGTGCCAAAGAAGTTCCATTGTAATGGACTTTGAGTTGGGAAATGGAGGAGGGACAGCAAAGCAGATGGCACCATTGCAAAGCTGACTTTCTGCACAAGAGGCACAGCTCAAGTTTTTTGCCCTGGCTCTTTGGCTGTGGAAGCAGAGGCCAACCGTTCGTGCTCTACTGCCTGGGATGCTGGGCAGCCCAGCACGGGTGCCAAAGAGGTTCCATTGTAATGGACTTTGAGTTGGGAAAACGAGGAGCGACAGCAATACGGATGGCACCGTTGCAAAGCTGACTTTCTGCAGAAGAGGCACAGCTCAAGTTTTTTGCCCTGGCTCTTCGGCTGTGGGAGCAGAGGCCAACCGTTCGTGCTCTACTGCCTGGGATGCTGGGCAACCCAGCACGGGTGCCAAAGAGGTTCCATTGTAATGGACTTTGAGTTGGGAAATGGAGGAGCGACAGCAATGCGGATGGCACCGTTGCAAAGCTGACTTTCTGTAGAAGAGGCACAGCTCAAGTTTTTTGCCCTGGCTCTTCGGCTGTGGGAGCAGAGGCCAACCGTTCGTGCTCTACTCCCTGGGATGCTGGGCAGCCCAGCACGGGTGCCAAAGAGGTTCCATTTTAATGGACTTTGAGTTGGGAAATGGAGGAGCGACAGCAATGCGGATGGCACCGTTGCAAAGCTGACTTTCTGCAGAAGAGGCACAGCTCAAGTTTTTTGCCCTGGCTCTTCGGCTGTGGGAGCAGAGGCCAGCCGTACGTGCTCTACTCCCTGGGATGCTGGGCTGCCCAGCACGGGTGCTAGAGAGGTTCCATTGTAATGGACTTTGAGTTGGGAAATCGAGGAACCTCAGCAATGTGGATGGCACCGTTGCAAAGCTGACTTTCTGCAGAAGACACACAGCTCAAGTTTTTTGCCCTGGCTCTTCGGCTTTGGGAGCAGAGGCCAACCGTTCGTGCTCTACTGCCTGGGATGCTGGGCTGCCCAGCACGGGTGCCACAGAGGTTCCATTGTAATAGACTTTGAGTTGGGAAATCGAGGAACCTCAGCAATGCGGATGGCACAGTTGCAAAGCTGACTTTCTGCAGAAGAGGCACAGCTCAAGTATTTTGCCCTGGCTCTTTGGCTGTGGGAGCAGAGGCCAGCCGTTCGTGCTCTACTCCCTGGGATGCTGGGCAGCCGAGCACGGGTGCCAAAGAGGTTCCATTGTAATGGACTTTGAGTTGGGAAATCGAGCAGCGACAGCAAAGCGGATGGCATCGTTGAACAGCTGACTTTCTGCAGAAGAGGCACAGCTCAAGTTTTTTGCCCTAGCTCTTCGGCTGTGGGAGCAGAGGCCAACTGATCGTGCTCTACTCTCTGGGGATGTTGGGCAGCCCAGCACGGGTGCCAAAGAGGTTCCATTGTAATGGACTTTGAGTTGGGAATTGGAGGAGCGACAGCAATGAGGATGGCATCGTTGCAAAGCTGACTTTCTGCAGAAGAGGCACAGCTCAAGTTTTTTGCCCTGGCTCTTCGGCTGTGGGAGCAGAGGCCAGCCGTTCGTGCTCTACTGCCTGGGATGCTGGGCTACCCAGCACGGGTGCCAAAGAAGTTCCATTGTAATGGACTTTGAGTTGGGAAATGGAGGAGGGACAGCAAAGCAGATGGCACCATTGCAAAGCTGACTTTCTGCACAAGAGGCACAGCTCAAGTTTTTTGCCCTGGCTCTTTGGCTGTGGAAGCAGAGGCCAACCGTTCGTGCTCTACTGCCTGGGATGCTGGGCAGCCCAGCACGGGTGCCAAAGAGGTTCCATTGTAATGGACTTTGAGTTGGGAAAACGAGGAGCGACAGCAATACGGATGGCACCGTTGCAAAGCTGACTTTCTGCAGAAGAGGCACAGCTCAAGTTTTTTGCCCTGGCTCTTCGGCTGTGGGAGCAGAGGCCAACCGTTCGTGCTCTACTGCCTGGGATGCTGGGCAACCCAGCACGGGTGCCAAAGAGGTTCCATTGTAATGGACTTTGAGTTGGGAAATGGAGGAGCGACAGCAATGCGGATGGCACCGTTGCAAAGCTGACTTTCTGTAGAAGAGGCACAGCTCAAGTTTTTTGCCCTGGCTCTTCGGCTGTGGGAGCAGAGGCCAACCGTTCGTGCTCTACTCCCTGGGATGCTGGGCAGCCCAGCACGGGTGCCAAAGAGGTTCCATTTTAATGGACTTTGAGTTGGGAAATGGAGGAGCGACAGCAATGCGGATGGCACCGTTGCAAAGCTGACTTTCTGCAGAAGAGGCACAGCTCAAGTTTTTTGCCCTGGCTCTTCGGCTGTGGGAGCAGAGGCCAACCGTTCGTGCTGTAATCCCTGCGATGCTGGGCAGCCCAGCACGGGTGCCAAAGAGGTTCCATTGTAATGGACTTTGAGTTGGGAAATGGAGGAGCGACAGCAATGCGGATGGCACCGTTGCAAAGCTGACTTTCTGCAGAAGAGGCACAGCTCAAGCTTTTTGCCCAGGCTCTTCGGCTGTGGGAGCAGAGGCCAGCCGTACGTGCTCTACTCCCTGGGATGCTGGGCTGCCCAGCACGGGTGCTAGAGAGGTTCCATTGTAATGGACTTTGAGTTGGGAAATCGAGGAACCTCAGCAATGTGGATGGCACCGTTGCAAAGCTGACTTTCTGCAGAAGACACACAGCTCAAGTTTTTTGCCCTGGCTCTTCGGCTTTGGGAGCAGAGGCCAACCGTTCGTGCTCTACTGCCTGGGATGCTGGGCTGCCCAGCACGGGTGCCACAGAGGTTCCATTGTAATAGACTTTGAGTTGGGAAATCGAGGAACCTCAGCAATGCGGATGGCACCGTTGCAAAGCTGACTTTCTGCAGAAGAGGCACAGCTCAAGTATTTTGCCCTGGCTCTTTGGCTGTGGGAGCAGAGGCCAACCGTTCGTGCTCTACTCCCTGGGATGCTGGGCAGCCGAGCACGGGTGCCAAAGAGGTTCCATTGTAATGGACTTTGAGTTGGGAAATCGAGCAGCGACAGCAAAGCGGATGGCATCGTTGAACAGCTGACTTTCTGCAGAAGAGGCACAGCTCAAGTTTTTTGCCCTGCCTCTTCGGCTGTGGGAGCAGAGGCCAACTGTTCGTGCTCTACTCTCTGGGGATGTTGGGCAGCCGGGCGCGGGTGCCAAAGAGGTTCCATTGTAATGGACTTTGAGTTGGGAATTGGAGGAGCGACAGCAATGAGGATGGCATCGTTGCAAAGCTGACTTTCTGCAGAAGAGGCACAGCTCAAGTTTTTTGCCCTGTCTCTTCGGCTGTGGGAGCAGAGGCCAGCAGTTCGTGCTCTACTGCCTGGGATGCTGGGCTACCCAGCATGGGTGCCAAAGAAGTTCCATTGTAATGGACTTTGAGTTGGGAAATGGAGGAGCGACAGCAAAGCAGATGGCACCATTGCAAAGCTGACTTTCTGCACAAGAGGCACAGCTCAAGTTTTTTGCCCTGGCTCTTTGGCTATGGGAGCAGAGGCCAACCGTTCGTGCTCTACTCCCTGGGATGCTGGGCAGCCCAGCACGGGTGCCAAAGAGGTTCCATTGTAATGGACTTTGAGTTGGGAAATCGAAGAGCGACAGCAAAGTGGATGGCACCGTTGCAAAGCTGACTTTCTGCAGAAGAGGCACAGCTCAAGTTTTTTGCCCTGGCTCTTCGGCTGTGGGAGCAGAGGCCAACCGTTCGTGCTCTACTGCCTGGGATGCTGGGCAGCCCAGCACGGGTGCCAAAGAGGTTCCATTGTAATGGACTTTGAGTTGACAAATGGAGGAGCGACAGCAAAGCGGATGGCACCGTTGCACAGGTCACTTTCTGCAGAAGAGACACAGCTCAAGTTTTTTGCCCTGGCTCTTCGGCTGTGGGAGCAGAGGCCAACCGTTCGTGCTCTACTCCTTGGGATGCTGGGCAGCCCAGCACGGGTGCCAAAGAGGTTCCATTGTAATGGACTTTGAGTTGGGAAATGGAGGAGTGACAGCAATGCGGATGGCACCGTTGCAAAGCTGACTTTCTGCAGAAGAGGCACAGCTCAAGCTTTTTGCCCTGGCTCTTCAGCTGTGGGAGCAGAGGCCAGTCGTTCGTGCTCTACTCCTTGGGATGCTGGGCAGCCCAGCACGGGTGCCAAAGAGGTTCCATTGTAATGGACTTTGAGTTGGGAAATGGAGGGGCGACAGAAATGCGGATGGTACCGTTGCAAAGCTGACTTTCTGCAGAAGAGGCACAGCTCAAGCTTTTTGCCCTGGCTCTTCAGCTGTGGGAGCAGAGGCCAGTCGTTCGTGCTCTACTCCTTGGGATGCTGGGCAGCCTAGCACGGGTGCCAAAGAGGTTCCATTGTAATGGACTTTGAGTTGGGAAATCGAGGATCCTCAGCAATGCGGATGGCACCTTTGCAAATCTCACTTTCTGCAGAAGAGGCACAGCTCCAGTTTTTTGCCCTGGCTCATCGGCTGTGGGAGCAGAGGCCAACCGTTCGTGCTCTACTGCCTGGGATGCTGGGCTGCCCAGCACGGGTGCCAAAGAGGTTCCATTGTAATGGACTTTGAGTTGGGAAATCGAGGAACCACAGCGATGCGAATGGCACCGTTGCAAAGCTGACTTTCTGCAGAAGAGGCACAGCTCAAGTTTTTTGCCCTGGCTCTTTGGCTGTGGGAGCAGAGGCCAACCGTTCGTGCTCTACTCCCTGGGATGCTGGGCAGCCCAGCACGGGTGCCAAAGAGGTTCCATTGTAATGGACTTTGAGTTGGGAAATCGAAGAGCGACAGCAAAGTGGATGGCACCGTTGCAAAGCTGACTTTCTGCAGAAGAGGCACAGCTCCAGTTTTTTGCCCTGGCTCTTCGGCTGTGGGAGCAGAGGCCAACCGTTCGTGCTCTACTGCCTGGGATGCTGGGCAGCCCAGCACGGGTGCCAAAGAAGTTCCATTTTAATGGACTTTGAGTTGGGAAATGGAGGAGCGACAGCAATGCGGATGGCACCGTTGCAAAGCTGACTTTCTGCAGAAGAGGCACAGCTCAAGTTTTTTGCCCTGGCTCTTCGGCTGTGGGAGCAGAGGCCAACCGTTCGTGCTGTAATCCCTGGGATGCTGGGCAGCCCAGCACGGGTGCCAAAGAGGTTCCATTGTAATGGACTTTGAGTTGGGAAGTGGAGGAGCGACAGCAATGCGGATGGCACCGTTGCAAAGGTGACTTTCTGCAGAAGAGGCACAGCTCAAGCTTTTTGCCCTGGCTCTTCGGCTGTGGGAGCAGAGGCCAGCCGTACGTGCTCTACTCCCTGGGATGCTGGGCTGCCCAGCACGGGTGCCAGAGAGGTTCCATTGTAATGGACTTTGAGTTGGGAAATCGAGGAACCTCAGCAATGTGGATGGCACCGTTGCAAAGCTGACTTTCTGCAGAAGAGGCACAGCTCAAGTTTTTTGCCCTGGCTCTTCGGCTGTGGGAGCAGAGGCCAACCGTTCGTGCTCTACTGCCTGGGATGCTGGGCTGCCCAGCACGGGTGCCAAAGAGGTTCCATTGTAATAGACTTTGAGTTGGGAAATCGAGGAACCTCAGCAATGCGGATGGCACCGTTGCAAAGCTGACTTTCTGCAGAAGAGGCACAGCTCAAGTATTTTGCCCTGGCTCTTTGGCTGTGGGAGCAGAGGCCAGCCGTTCGTGCTCTACTCCCTGGGATGCTGGGCAGCCGAGCACGGGTGCCAAAGAGGTTCCATTGTAATGGACTTTGAGTTGGGAAATCGAGCAGCGACAGCAAAGCGGATGGCATCGTTGAACAGCTGACTTTCTGCAGAAGAGGCACAGCTCAAGTTTTTTGCCCTAGCTCTTCGGCTGTGGGAGCAGAGGCCAACTGTTCGTGCTCTACTCTCTGGGGATGTTGGGCAGCCCAGCACGGGTGCCAAAGAGGTTCCATTGTAATGGACTTTGAGTTGGGAATTGGAGGAGCGACAGCAATGAGGATGGCATCGTTGCAAAGCTGACTTTCTGCAGAAGAGGCACAGCTCAAGTTTTTTGCCCTGGCTCTTCGGCTGTGGGAGCAGAGGCCAGCCGTTCGTGCTGTACTCCCTGGGATGCTGGGCTACCCAGCACGGGTGCCAAAGAAGTTCCATTGTAATGGACTTTGAGTTGGGAAATGGAGGAGCGACAGCAAAGCAGATGGCACCATTGCAAAGCTGAATTTCTGCACAAGAGGCACAGCTCAAGTTTTTTGCCCTGGCTCTTTGGCTGTGGGAGCAGAGGCCAACCGTTCGTGCTCTACTGCCTGGGATGCTGGGCTGCCCAGCACGGGTGCCAAAGAGGTTCCATTGTAATGGACTTTGAGTTGGGAAATCGAAGAGCGACAGCAAAGTGGATGGCACCGTTGCAAAGCTGACTTTCTGCAGAAGAGGCACAGCTCAAGTTTTTTGCCCTGCCTCTTCGGCTGTGGGAGCAGAGGCCAACCGTTCGTGCTCTACTGCCTGGGATGCTGGGCAACCCAGCACGGGTGCCAAAGAGGTTCCATTGTAATGGACTTTGAGTTGGGAAATGGAGGAGCGACAGCAATGCGGATGGCACCGTTGCAAAGCTGACTTTCTGTAGAAGAGGCACAGCTCAAGTTTTTTGCCCTGGCTCTTCGGCTGTGGGAGCAGAGGCCAACCGTTCGTGCTCTACTCCCTGGGATGCTGGGCAGCCCAGCACGGGTGCCAAAGAGGTTCCATTTTAATGGACTTTGAGTTGGGAAATGGAGGAGCGACAGCAATGCGGATGGCACCGTTGCAAAGCTGACTTTCTGCAGAAGAGGCACAGCTCAAGTTTTTTGCCCTGGCTCTTCGGCTGTGGGAGCAGAGGCCAACCGTTCGTGCTGTAATCCCTGCGATGCTGGGCAGCCCAGCACGGGTGCCAAAGAGGTTCCATTGTAATGGACTTTGAGTTGGGAAATGGAGGAGCGACAGCAATGCGGATGGCACCGTTGCAAAGCTGACTTTCTGCAGAAGAGGCACAGCTCAAGCTTTTTGCCCTGGCTCTTCGGCTGTGGGAGCAGAGGCCAGCCGTACGTGCTCTACTCCCTGGGATGCTGGGCTGCCCAGCACGGGTGCTAGAGAGGTTCCATTGTAATGGACTTTGAGTTGGGAAATCGAGGAACCTCAGCAATGTGGATGGCACCGTTGCAAAGCTGACTTTCTGCAGAAGACACACAGCTCAAGTTTTTTGCCCTGGCTCTTCGGCTGTGGGAGCAGAGGCCAACCGTTCGTGCTCTACTGCCTGGGATGCTGGGCTGCCCAGCACGGGTGCCACAGAGGTTCCATTGTAATAGACTTTGAGTTGGGAAATCGAGGAACCTCAGCAATGCGGATGGCACCGTTGCAAAGCTGACTTTCTGCAGAAGAGGCACAGCTCAAGTATTTTGCCCTGGCTCTTTGGCTGTGGGAGCAGAGGCCAACCGTTCGTGCTCTACTCCCTGGGATGCTGGGCAGCCCAGCACGGGTGCCAAAGAGGTTCCATTGTAATGGACTTTGAGTTGGGAAATCGAAGAGCGACAGCAAAGTGGATGGCACCGTTGCAAAGCTGACTTTCTGCAGAAGAGGCACAGCTCCAGTTTTTTGCCCTGGCTCTTCGGCTGTGGGAGCAGAGGCCAACCGTTCGTGCTCTACTGCCTGGGATGCTGGGCAGCCCAGCACGGGTGCCAAAGAGGTTCCATTTTAATGGACTTTGAGTTGGGAATTGGAGGAGCGACAGCAATGCGGATGGCACCGTTGCAAAGCTGACTTTCTGCAGAAGAGGCACAGCTCAAGTTTTTTGCCCTGGCTCTTCGGCTGTGGGAGCAGAGGCCAACCGTTCGTGCTGTAATCCCTGGGATGCTGGGCAGCCCAGCACGGGTGCCAAAGAGGTTCCATTGTAATGGACTTTGAGTTGGGAAGTGGAGGAGCGACAGCAATGCGGATGGCACCGTTGCAAAGCTGACTTTCTGCAGAAGAGGCACAGCTCAAGCTTTTTGCCCTGGCTCTTCGGCTGTGGGAGCAGAGGCCAGCCGTACGTGCTCTACTCCCTGGGATGCTGGGCTGCCCAGCACGGGTGCCAGAGAGGTTCCATTGTAATGGACTTTGAGTTGGGAAATCGAGGAACCTCAGCAATGTGGATGGCACCGTTGCAAAGCTGACTTTCTGCAGAAGAGGCACAGCTCAAGTTTTTTGCCCTGGCTCTTCGGCTGTGGGAGCAGAGGCCAACCGTTCGTGCTCTACTGCCTGGGATGCTGGGCTGCCCAGCACGGGTGCCACAGAGGTTCCATTGTAATAGACTTTGAGTTGGGAAATCGAGCAGCGACAGCAAAGCGGATGGCATCGTTGAACAGCTGACTTTCTGCAGAAGAGGCACAGCTCAAGTTTTTTGCCCTGGCTCTTTGGCTGTGGGAGCAGAGGCCAGTCGTTCGTGCTCTACTCCTTGGGATGCTGGGCAGCCCAGCACGGGTGCCAAAGAGGTTCCATTGTAATGGACTTTGAGTTGGGAAATGGAGGGGCGACAGCAATGCGGATGGCACCGTTGCAAAGCTGACTTTCTGCAGAAGAGGCACAGCTCAAGCTTTTTGCCCTGGCTCTTCAGCTGTGGGAGCAGAGGCCAGTCGTTCGTGCTCTACTCCTTGGGATGCTGGGCAGCCTAGCACGGGTGCCAAAGAGGTTCCATTGTAATGGACTTTGAGTTGGGAAATCGAGGATCCTCAGCAATGCGGATGGCACCTTTGCAAATCTCACTTTCTGCAGAAGAGGCACAGCTCCAGTTTTTTGCCTTGGCTCATCGGCTGTGGGAGCAGAGGCCAACCGTTCGTGCTCTACTGCCTGGGATGCTGGGCTGCCCAGCACGGGTGCCAAAGAGGTTCCATTGTAATGGACTTTGAGTTGGGAAATCGAGGAACCACAGCGATGCGAATGGCACCGTTGCAAAGCTGACTTTCTGCAGAAGAGGCACAGCTCAAGTTTTTTGCCCTGGCTCTTTGGCTGTGGGAGCAGAGGCCAACCGTTCGTGCTCTACTCCCTGGGATGCTGGGCAGCCCAGCACGGGTGCCAAAGAGGTTCCATTGTAATGGACTTTGAGTTGGGAAATCGAAGAGCGACAGCAAAGTGGATGGCACCGTTGCAAAGCTGACTTTCTGCAGAAGAGGCACAGCTCCAGCTTTTTGCCCTGGCTCTTCGGCTGTGGGAGCAGAGGCCAACCGTTCGTGCTCTACTGCCTGGGATGCTGGGCAGCCCAGCACGGGTGCCAAAGAGGTTCCATTTTAATGGACTTTGAGTTGGGAAATGGAGGAGCGACAGCAATGCGGATGGCACCGTTGCAAAGCTGACTTTCTGCAGAAGAGGCACAGCTCAAGTTTTTTGCCCTGGCTCTTCGGCTGTGGGAGCAGAGGCCAACCGTTCGTGCTGTAATCCCTGGGATGCTGGGCAGCCCAGCACGGGTGCCAAAGAGGTTCCATTGTAATGGACTTTGAGTTGGGAAATGGAGGAGCGACAGCAATGCGGATGGCACCGTTGCAAAGGTGACTTTCTGCAGAAGAGGCACAGCTCAAGCTTTTTGCCCTGGCTCTTCGGCTGTGGGAGCAGAGGCCAGCCGTACGTGCTCTACTCCCTGGGATGCTGGGCTGCCCAGCACGGGTGCCAGAGAGGTTCCATTGTAATGGACTTTGAGTTGGGAAATCGAGGAACCTCAGCAATGTGGATGGCATCGTTGCAAAGCTGACTTTCTGCAGAAGAGGCACAGCTCAAGTTTTTTGCCCTGGCTCTTCGGCTGTGGGAGCAGAGGCCAACCGTTCGTGCTCTACTGCCTGGGATGCTGGGCTGCCCAGCACGGGTGCCACAGAGGTTCCATTGTAATAGACTTTGAGTTGGGAAATCGAGGAACCTCAGCAATGCGGATGGCACCGTTGCAAAGCTGACTTTCTGCAGAAGAGGCACAGCTCAAGTATTTTGCCCTGGCTCTTTGGCTGTGGGAGCAGAGGCCAGCCGTTCGTGCTCTACTGCCTGGGATGCTGGGCAGCCGAGCACGGGTGCCAAAGAGGTTCCATTGTAATGGACTTTGAGTTGGGAAATCGAGCAGCGACAGCAAAGCGGATGGCATCGTTGAACAGCTGACTTTCTGCAGAAGAGGCACAGCTCAAGTTTTTTGCCCTAGCTCTTCGGCTGTGGGAGCAGAGGCCAACTGATCGTGCTCTACTCTCTGGGGATGTTGGGCAGCCCAGCACGGGTGCCAAAGAGGTTCCATTGTAATGGACTTTGAGTTGGGAATTGGAGGAGCGACAGCAATGAGGATGGCATCGTTGCAAAGCTGACTTTCTGCAGAAGAGGCACAGCTCAAGTTTTTTGCCCTGGCTCTTCGGCTGTGGGAGCAGAGGCCAACCGTTCGTGCTCTACTGCCTGGGATGCTGGGCTACCCAGCACGGGTGCCAAAGAAGTTCCATTGTAATGGACTTTGAGTTGGGAAATGGAGGAGGGACAGCAAAGCAGATGGCACCATTGCAAAGCTGACTTTCTGCATAAGAGGCACAGCTCAAGTTTTTTGCCCTGGCTCTTTGGCTGTGGGAGCAGAGGCCAACCGTTCGTGCTCTACTGCCTGGGATGCTGGGCAGCCCAGCACGGGTGCCAAAGAGGTTCCATTGTAATGGACTTTGAGTTGGGAAATCGAAGAGCGACAGCAAAGTGGATGGCACCGTTGCAAAGCTGACTTTCTGCAGAAGAGGCACAGCTCAAGTTTTTTGCCCTGGCTCTTCGGCTGTGGGAGCAGAGGCCAACCGTTCGTGCTCTACTGCCTGGGATGCTGGGCAACCCAGCACGGGTGCCAAAGAGGTTCCATTGTAATGGACTTTGAGTTGGGAAATGGAGGAGCGACAGCAATGCGGATGGCACCGTTGCAAAGCTGACTTTCTGTAGAAGAGGCACAGCTCAAGTTTTTTGCCCTGGCTCTTCGGCTGTGGGAGCAGAGGCCAACCGTTCGTGCTCTACTCCCTGGGATGCTGGGCAGCCCAGCACGGGTGCCAAAGAGGTTCCATTTTAATGGACTTTGAGTTGGGAAATGGAGGAGCGACAGCAATGCGGATGGCACCGTTGCAAAGCTGACTTTCTGCAGAAGAGGCACAGCTCAAGTTTTTTGCCCTGGCTCTTCGGCTGTGGGAGCAGAGGCCAACCGTTCGTGCTGTAATCCCTGCGATGCTGGGCAGCCCAGCACGGGTGCCAAAGAGGTTCCATTGTAATGGACTTTGAGTTGGGAAATGGAGGAGCGACAGCAATGCGGATGGCACCGTTGCAAAGCTGACTTTCTGCAGAAGAGGCACAGCTCAAGCTTTTTGCCCAGGCTCTTCGGCTGTGGGAGCAGAGGCCAGCCGTACGTGCTCTACTCCCTGGGATGCTGGGCTGCCCAGCACGGGTGCTAGAGAGGTTCCATTGTAATGGACTTTGAGTTGGGAAATCGAGGAACCTCAGCAATGTGGATGGCACCGTTGCAAAGCTGACTTTCTGCAGAAGACACACAGCTCAAGTTTTTTGCCCTGGCTCTTCGGCTGTGGGAGCAGAGGCTAACCGTTCGTGCTCTACTGCCTGGGATGCTGGGCTGCCCAGCACGGGTGCCACAGAGGTTCCATTGTAATAGACTTTGAGTTGGGAAATCGAGGAACCTCAGCAATGCGGATGGCACCGTTGCAAAGCTGACTTTCTGCAGAAGAGGCACAGCTCAAGTATTTTGCCCTGGCTCTTTGGCTGTGGGAGCAGAGGCCAACCGTTCGTGCTCTACTCCCTGGGATGCTGGGCAGCCCAGCACGGGTGCCAAAGAGGTTCCATTGTAATGGACTTTGAGTTGGGAAATCGAGCAGCGACAGCAAAGCGGATGGCATCGTTGAACAGCTGACTTTCTGCAGAAGAGGCACAGCTCAAGTTTTTTGCCCTGCCTCTTCGGCTGTGGGAGCAGAGGCCAACTGTTCGTGCTCTACTCTCTGGGGATGTTGGGCAGCCGGGCACGGGTGCCAAAGAGGTTCCATTGTAATGGACTTTGAGTTGGGAATTGGAGGAGCGACAGCAATGAGGATGGCATCGTTGCAAAGCTGACTTTCTGCAGAAGAGGCACAGCTCAAGTTTTTTGCCCTGTCTCTTCGGCTGTGGGAGCAGAGGCCAGCAGTTCGTGCTCTACTGCCTGGGATGCTGGGCTACCCAGCATGGGTGCCAAAGAAGTTCCATTGTAATGGACTTTGAGTTGGGAAATGGAGGAGCGACAGCAAAGCAGATGGCACCATTGCAAAGCTGACTTTCTGCACAAGAGGCACAGCTCCAGTTTTTTGCCCTGGCTCTTTGGCTGTGGGAGCAGAGGCCAACCGTTCGTGCTCTACTGCCTGGGATGCTGGGCAGCCCAGCACGGGTGCCAAAGAGGTTCCATTGTAATGGACTTTGAGTTGGGAAATCGAAGAGCGACAGCAAAGTGGATGGCACCGTTGCAAAGCTGACTTTCTGCAGAAGAGGCACAGCTCAAGTTTTTTGCCCTGGCTCTTCGGCTGTGGGAGCAGAGGCCAACCGTTCGTGCTCTACTGCCTGGGATGCTGGGCAGCCCAGCACGGGTGCCAAAGAGGTTCCATTGTAATGGACTTTGAGTTGACAAATGGAGGAGCGACAGCAAAGCGGATGGCACCGTTGCACAGGTCAGTTTCTGCAGAAGAGACACAGCTCAAGTTTTTTGCCCTGGCTCTTCGGCTGTGGGAGCAGAGGCCAACCGTTCGTGCTCTACTCCTTGGGATGCTGGGCAGCCCAGCACGGGTGCCAAAGAGGTTCCATTGTAATGGACTTTGAGTTGGGAAATGGAGGAGTGACAGCAATGCGGATGGCACCGTTGCAAAGCTGACTTTCTGTAGAAGAGGCACAGCTCAAGCTTTTTGCCCTGGCTCTTCAGCTGTGGGAGCAGAGGCCAGTCGTTCGTGCTCTACTCCTTGGGATGCTGGGCAGCCCAGCACGGGTGCCAAAGAGGTTCCATTGTAATGGACTTTGAGTTGGGAAATGGAGGGGCGACAGCAATGCGGATGGCACCGTTGCAAAGCTGACTTTCTGCAGAAGAGGCACAGCTCAAGCTTTTTGCCCTGGCTCTTCAGCTGTGGGAGCAGAGGCCAGTCGTTCGTGCTCTACTCCTTGGGATGCTGGGCAGCCTAGCACGGGTGCCAAAGAGGTTCCATTGTAATGGACTTTGAGTTGGGAAATCGAGGATCCTCAGCAATGCGGATGGCACCTTTGCAAATCTCACTTTCTGCAGAAGAGGCACAGCTCCAGTTTTTTGCCCTGGCTCATCGGCTGTGGGAGCAGAGGCCAACCGTTCGTGCTCTACTGCCTGGGATGCTGGGCTGCCCAGCACGGGTGCCAAAGAGGTTCCATTGTAATGGACTTTGAGTTGGGAAATCGAGGAACCACAGCGATGCGAATGGCACCGTTGCAAAGCTGACTTTCTGCAGAAGAGGCACAGCTCAAGTTTTTTGCCCTGGCTCTTTGGCTGTGGGAGCAGAGGCCAACTGTTCGTGCTCTACTCCCTGGGATGCTGGGCAGCCCAGCACGGGTGCCAAAGAGGTTCCATTGTAATGGACTTTGAGTTGGGAAATCGAAGAGCGACAGCAAAGTGGATGGCACCGTTGCAAAGCTGACTTTCTGCAGAAGAGGCACAGCTCCAGTTTTTTGCCCTGGCTCTTCGGCTGTGGGAGCAGAGGCCAACCGTTCGTGCTCTACTGCCTGGGATGCTGGGCAGCCCAGCACGGGTGCCAAAGAGGTTCCATTTTAATGGACTTTGAGTTGGGAAATGGAGGAGCGACAGCAATGCGGATGGCACCGTTGCAAAGCTGACTTTCTGCAGAAGAGGCACAGCTCAAGTTTTTTGCCCTGGCTCTTCGGCTGTGGGAGCAGAGGCCAACCGTTCGTGCTGTAATCCCTGGGATGCTGGGCAGCCCAGCACGGGTGCCAAAGAGGTTCCATTGTAATGGACTTTGAGTTGGGAAGTGGAGGAGCGACAGCAATGCGGATGGCACTGTTGCAAAGGTGACTTTCTGCAGAAGAGGCACAGCTCAAGCTTTTTGCCCTGGCTCTTCGGCTGTGGGAGCAGAGGCCAGCCGTACGTGCTCTACTCCCTGGGATGCTGGGCTGCCCAGCACGGGTGCCAGAGAGGTTCCATTGTAATGGACTTTGAGTTGGGAAATCGAGGAACCTCAGCAATGTGGATGGCACCGTTGCAAAGCTGACTTTCTGCAGAAGAGGCACAGCTCAAGTTTTTTGCCCTGGCTCTTCGGCTGTGGGAGCAGAGGCCAACCGTTCGTGCTCTACTGCCTGGGATGCTGGGCTGCCCAGCACGGGTGCCACAGAGGTTCCATTGTAATAGACTTTGAGTTGGGAAATCGAGGAACCTCAGCAATGCGGATGGCACCGTTGCAAAGCTGACTTTCTGCAGAAGAGGCACAGCTCAAGTATTTTGCCCTGGCTCTTTGGCTGTGGGAGCAGAGGCCAGCCGTTCGTGCTCTACTCCCTGGGATGCTGGGCAGCCGAGCACGGGTGCCAAAGAGGTTCCATTGTAATGGACTTTGAGTTGGGAAATCGAGCAGCGACAGCAAAGCGGATGGCATCGTTGAACAGCTGACTTTCTGCAGAAGAGGCACAGCTCAAGTTTTTTGCCCTAGCTCTTCGGCTGTGGGAGCAGAGGCCAACTGTTCGTGCTCTACTCTCTGGGGATGTTGGGCAGCCCAGCACGGGTGCCAAAGAGGTTCCATTGTAATGGACTTTGAGTTGGGAATTGGAGGAGCGACAGCAATGAGGATGGCATCGTTGCAAAGCTGACTTTCTGCAGAAGAGGCACAGCTCAAGTTTTTTGCCCTGGCTCTTCGGCTGTGGGAGCAGAGGCCAGCCGTTCGTGCTCTACTGCCTGGGATGCTGGGCAGCCCAGCACGGGTGCCAAAGAGGTTCCATTGTAATGGACTTTGAGTTGGGAAATGGAGGAGTGACAGCAATGCGGATGGCACCGTTGCAAAGCTGACTTTCTGCAGAAGAGGCACAGCTCAAGCTTTTTGCCCTGGCTCTTCAGCTGTGGGAGCAGAGGCCAGTCGTTCGTGCTCTACTCCTTGGGATGCTGGGCAGCCCAGCACGGGTGCCAAAGAGGTTCCATTGTAATGGACTTTGAGTTGGGAAATGGAGGGGCGACAGCAATGCGGATGGCACCGTTGCAAAGCTGACTTTCTGCAGAAGAGGCACAGCTCAAGCTTTTTGCCCTGGCTCTTCAGCTGTGGGAGCAGAGGCCAGTCGTTCGTGCTCTACTCCTTGGGATGCTGGACAGCCTAGCACGGGTGCCAAAGAGGTTCCATTGTAATGGACTTTGAGTTGGGAAATCGAGGATCCTCAGCAATGCGGATGGCACCGTTGCAAATCTCACTTTCTGCAGAAGAGGCACAGCTCCAGTTTTTTGCCCTGGCTCATCGGCTGTGGGAGCAGAGGCCAACCGTTCGTGCTCTACTGCCTGGGATGCTGGGCTGCCCAGCACGGGTGCCAAAGAGGTTCCATTGTAATGGACTTTGAGTTGGGAAATCGAGGAACCACAGCGATGCGAATGGCACCGTTGCAAAGCTGACTTTCTGCACAAGAGGCACAGCTCAAGTTTTTTGCCCTGGCTCTTTGGCTGTGGGAGCAGAGGCCAACCGTTCGTGCTCTACTCCCTGGGATGCTGGGCAGCCCAGCACGGGTGCCAAAGAGGTTCCATTTTAATGGACTTTGAGTTGGGAAATGGAGGAGCGACAGCAATGCGGATGGCACCGTTGCAAAGCTGACTTTCTGCAGAAGAGGCACAGCTCAAGTTTTTTGCCCTGGCTCTTCGGCTGTGGGAGCAGAGGCCAACCGTTCGTGCTGTAATCCCTGGGATGCTGGGCAGCCCAGCACGGGTGCCAAAGAGGTTCCATTGTAATGGACTTTGAGTTGGGAAATGGAGGAGCGACAGCAATGCGGATGGCACCGTTGCAAAGGTGACTTTCTGCAGAAGAGGCACAGCTCAAGCTTTTTGCCCTGGCTCTTCGGCTGTGGGAGCAGAGGCCAGCCGTACGTGCTCTACTCCCTGGGATGCTGGGCTGCCCAGCACGGGTGCCAGAGAGGTTCCATTGTAATGGACTTTGAGTTGGGAAATCGAGGAACCTCAGCAATGTGGATGGCACCGTTGCAAAGCTGACTTTCTGCAGAAGAGGCACAGCTCAAGTTTTTTGCCCTGGCTCTTCGGCTGTGGGAGCAGAGGCCAACCGTTCGTGCTCTACTGCCTGGGATGCTGGGCTGCCCAGCACGGGTGCCACAGAGGTTCCATTGTAATAGACTTTGAGTTGGGAAATCGAGGAACCTCAGCAATGCGGATGGCACCGTTGCAAAGCTGACTTTCTGCAGAAGAGGCACAGCTCAAGTATTTTGCCCTGGCTCTTTGGCTGTGGGAGCAGAGGCCAGCCGTTCGTGCTCTACTCCCTGGGATGCTGGGCAGCCGAGCACGGGTGCCAAAGAGGTTCCATTGTAATGGACTTTGAGTTGGGAAATCGAGCAGCGACAGCAAAGCGGATGGCATCGTTGAACAGCTGACTTTCTGCAGAAGAGGCACAGCTCAAGTTTTTTGCCCTAGCTCTTCGGCTGTGGGAGCAGAGGCCAACTGATCGTGCTCTACTCTCTGGGGATGTTGGGCAGCCCAGCACGGGTGCCAAAGAGGTTCCATTGTAATGGACTTTGAGTTGGGAATTGGAGGAGCGACAGCAATGAGGATGGCATCGTTGCAAAGCTGACTTTCTGCAGAAGAGGCACAGCTCAAGTTTTTTGCCCTGGCTCTTCGGCTGTGGGAGCAGAGGCCAGCCGTTCGTGCTCTACTGCCTGGGATGCTGGGCTACCCAGCACGGGTGCCAAAGAAGTTCCATTGTAATGGACTTTGAGTTGGGAAATGGAGGAGGGACAGCAAAGCAGATGGCACCATTGCAAAGCTGACTTTCTGCACAAGAGGCACAGCTCAAGTTTTTTGCCCTGGCTCTTTGGCTGTGGGAGCAGAGGCCAACCGTTCGTGCTCTACTGCCTGGGATGCTGGGCAGCCCAGCACGGGTGCCAAAGAGGTTCCATTGTAATGGACTTTGAGTTGGGAAATCGAAGAGCGACAGCAAAGTGGATGGCACCTTTGCAAAGCTGACTTTCTGCAGAAGAGGCACAGCTCAAGTTTTTTGCCCTGGCTCTTCGGCTGTGGGAGCAGAGGCCAACCGTTCGTGCTCTACTCCCTGGGATGCTGGGCAGCCCAGCACGGGTGCCAAAGAGGTTCCATTTTAATGGACTTTGAGTTGGGAAATGGAGGAGCGACAGCAATGCGGATGGCACCGTTGCAAAGCTGACTTTCTGCAGAAGAGGCACAGCTCAAGTTTTTTGCCCTGGCTCTTCGGCTGTGGGAGCAGAGGCCAACCGTTCGTGCTGTAATCCCTGCGATGCTGGGCAGCCCAGCACGGGTGCCAAAGAGGTTCCATTGTAATGGACTTTGAGTTGGGAAATGGAGGAGCGACAGCAATGCGGATGGCACCGTTGCAAAGCTGACTTTCTGCAGAAGAGGCACAGCTCAAGCTTTTTGCCCTGGCTCTTCGGCTGTGGGAGCAGAGGCCAGCCGTACGTGCTCTACTCCCTGGGATGCTGGGCTGCCCAGCACGGGTGCTAGAGAGGTTCCATTGTAATGGACTTTGAGTTGGGAAATCGAGGAACCTCAGCAATGTGGATGGCACCGTTGCAAAGCTGACTTTCTGCAGAAGAGGCACAGCTCAAGTTTTTTGCCCTGGCTCTTCGGCTGTGGGAGCAGAGGCCAACCGTTCGTGCTCTACTGCCTGGGATGCTGGGCTGCCCAGCACGGGTGCCACAGAGGTTCCATTGTAATAGACTTTGAGTTGGGAAATCGAGGAACCTCAGCAATGCGGATGGCACCGTTGCAAAGCTGACTTTCTGCAGAAGAGGCACAGCTCAAGTATTTTGCCCTGGCTCTTTGGCTGTGGGAGCAGAGGCCAGCCGTTCGTGCTCTACTCCCTGGGATGCTGGGCAGCCGAGCACGGGTGCCAAAGAGGTTCCATTGTAATGGACTTTGAGTTGGGAAATCGAGCAGCGACAGCAAAGCGGATGGCATCGTTGAACAGCTGACTTTCTGCAGAAGAGGCACAGCTCAAGTTTTTTGCCCTAGCTCTTCGGCTGTGGGAGCAGAGGCCAACTGATCGTGCTCTACTCTCTGGGGATGTTGGGCAGCCCAGCACGGGTGCCAAAGAGGTTCCATTGTAATGGACTTTGAGTTGGGAATTGGAGGAGCGACAGCAATGAGGATGGCATCGTTGCAAAGCTGACTTTCTGCAGAAGAGGCACAGCTCAAGTTTTTTGCCCTGGCTCTTCGGCTGTGGGAGCAGAGGCCAGCCGTTCGTGCTCTACTGCCTGGGATGCTGGGCTACCCAGCACGGGTGCCAAAGAAGTTCCATTGTAATGGACTTTGAGTTGGGAAATGGAGGAGGGACAGCAAAGCAGATGGCACCATTGCAAAGCTGACTTTCTGCACAAGAGGCACAGCTCAAGTTTTTTGCCCTGGCTCTTTGGCTGTGGGAGCAGAGGCCAACCGTTCGTGCTCTACTGCCTGGGATGCTGGGCAGCCCAGCACGGGTGCCAAAGAGGTTCCATTGTAATGGACTTTGAGTTGGGAAATCGAAGAGCGACAGCAAAGTGGATGGCACCGTTGCAAAGCTGACTTTCTGCAGAAGAGGCACAGCTCAAGTTTTTTGCCCTGGCTCTTCGGCTGTGGGAGCAGAGGCCAACCGTTCGTGCTCTACTGCCTGGGATGCTGGGCAACCCAGCACGGGTGCCAAAGAGGTTCCATTGTAATGGACTTTGAGTTGGGAAATGGAGGAGCGACAGCAATGCGGATGGCACCGTTGCAAAGCTGACTTTCTGTAGAAGAGGCACAGCTCAAGTTTTTTGCCCTGGCTCTTCGGCTGTGGGAGCAGAGGCCAACCGTTCGTGCTCTACTCCCTGGGATGCTGGGCAGCCCAGCACGGGTGCCAAAGAGGTTCCATTTTAATGGACTTTGAGTTGGGAAATGGAGGAGCGACAGCAATGCGGATGGCACCGTTGCAAAGCTGACTTTCTGCAGAAGAGGCACAGCTCAAGTTTTTTGCCCTGGCTCTTCGGCTGTGGGAGCAGAGGCCAACCGTTCGTGCTGTAATCCCTGGGATGCTGGGCAGCCCAGCACGGGTGCCAAAGAGGTTCCATTGTAATGGACTTTGAGTTGGGAAATGGAGGAGCGACAGCAATGCGGATGGCACCGTTGCAAAGCTGACTTTCTGCAGAAGAGGCACAGCTCAAGCTTTTTGCCCTGGCTCTTCGGCTGTGGGAGCAGAGGCCAGCCGTACGTGCTCTACTCCCTGGGATGCTGGGCTGCCCAGCACGGGTGCTAGAGAGGTTCCATTGTAATGGACTTTGAGTTGGGAAATCGAGGAACCTCAGCAATGTGGATGGCACCGTTGCAAAGCTGACTTTCTGCAGAAGAGGCACAGCTCAAGTATTTTGCCCTGGCTCTTTGGCTGTGGGAGCAGAGGCCAGCCGTTCGTGCTCTACTCCCTGGGATGCTGGGCAGCCGAGCACGGGTGCCAAAGAGGTTCCATTGTAATGGACTTTGAGTTGGGAAATCGAGCAGCGACAGCAAAGCGGATGGCATCGTTGAACAGCTGACTTTCTGCAGAAGAGGCACAGCTCAAGTTTTTTGCCCTAGCTCTTCGGCTGTGGGAGCAGAGGCCAACTGATCGTGCTCTACTCTCTGGGGATGTTGGGCAGCCCAGCACGGGTGCCAAAGAGGTTCCATTGTAATGGACTTTGAGTTGGGAATTGGAGGAGCGACAGCAATGAGGATGGCATCGTTGCAAAGCTGACTTTCTGCAGAAGAGGCACAGCTCAAGTTTTTTGCCCTGGCTCTTCGGCTGTGGGAGCAGAGGCCAGCCGTTCGTGCTCTACTGCCTGGGATGCTGGGCTACCCAGCACGGGTGCCAAAGAAGTTCCATTGTAATGGACTTTGAGTTGGGAAATGGAGGAGGGACAGCAAAGCAGATGGCACCATTGCAAAGCTGACTTTCTGCACAAGAGGCACAGCTCAAGTTTTTTGCCCTGGCTCTTTGGCTGTGGGAGCAGAGGCCAACCGTTCGTGCTCTACTGCCTGGGATGCTGGGCAGCCCAGCACGGGTGCCAAAGAGGTTCCATTGTAATGGACTTTGAGTTGGGAAATCGAAGAGCGACAGCAAAGTGGATGGCACCGTTGCAAAGCTGACTTTCTGCAGAAGAGGCACAGCTCAAGTTTTTTGCCCTGGCTCTTCGGCTGTGGGAGCAGAGGCCAACCGTTCGTGCTCTACTGCCTGGGATGCTGGGCAACCCAGCACGGGTGCCAAAGAGGTTCCATTGTAATGGACTTTGAGTTGGGAAATGGAGGAGCGACAGCAATGCGGATGGCACCGTTGCAAAGCTGACTTTCTGTAGAAGAGGCACAGCTCAAGTTTTTTGCCCTGGCTCTTCGGCTGTGGGAGCAGAGGCCAACCGTTCGTGCTCTACTCCCTGGGATGCTGGGCAGCCCAGCACGGGTGCCAAAGAGGTTCCATTTTAATGGACTTTGAGTTGGGAAATGGAGGAGCGACAGCAATGCGGATGGCACCGTTGCAAAGCTGACTTTCTGCAGAAGAGGCACAGCTCAAGTTTTTTCCCTGGCTCTTCGGCTGTGGGAGCAGAGGCCAACCGTTCGTGCTGTAATCCCTGCGATGCTGGGCAGCCCAGCACGGGTGCCAAAGAGGTTCCATTGTAATGGACTTTGAGTTGGGAAATGGAGGAGCGACAGCAATGCGGATGGCACCGTTGCAAAGCTGACTTTCTGCAGAAGAGGCACAGCTCAAGCTTTTTGCCCTGGCTCTTCGGCTGTGGGAGCAGAGGCCAGCCGTACGTGCTCTACTCCCTGGGATGCTGGGCTGCCCAGCACGGGTGCTAGAGAGGTTCCATTGTAATGGACTTTGAGTTGGGAAATCGAGGAACCTCAGCAATGCGGATGGCACCGTTGCAAAGCTGACTTTCTGCAGAAGAGGCACAGCTCAAGTATTTTGCCCTGGCTCTTCGGCTGTGGGAGCAGAGGCCAACCGTTCGTGCTCTACTGCCTGGGATGCTGGGCTGCCCAGCACGGGTGCCACAGAGGTTCCATTGTAATAGACTTTGAGTTGGGAAATCGAGGAACCTCAGCAATGCGGATGGCACCGTTGCAAAGCTGACTTTCTGCAGAAGAGGCACAGCTCAAGTATTTTGCCCTGGCTCTTTGGCTGTGGGAGCAGAGGCCAGCCGTTCGTGCTCTACTCCCTGGGATGCTGGGCAGCCGAGCACGGGTGCCAAAGAGGTTCCATTGTAATGGACTTTGAGTTGGGAAATCGAGCAGCGACAGCAAAGCGGATGGCATCGTTGAACAGCTGACTTTCTGCAGAAGACACACAGCTCCAGTTTTTTGCCCTAGCTCTTCGGCTGTGGGAGCAGAGGCCAACTGATCGTGCTCTACTCTCTGGGGATGTTGGGCAGCCCAGCACGGGTGCCAAAGAGGTTCCATTGTAATGGACTTTGAGTTGGGAATTGGAGGAGCGACAGCAATGAGGATGGCATCGTTGCAAAGCTGACTTTCTGCAGAAGAGGCACAGCTCAAGTTTTTTGCCCTGGCTCTTCGGCTGTGGGAGCAGAGGCCAGCCGTTCGTGCTCTACTGCCTGGGATGCTGGGCTACCCAGCACGGGTGCCAAAGAAGTTCCATTGTAATGGACTTTGAGTTGGGAAATGGAGGAGGGACAGCAAAGCAGATGGCACCATTGCAAAGCTGACTTTCTGCACAAGAGGCACAGCTCAAGTTTTTTGCCCTGGCTCTTTGGCTGTGGGAGCAGAGGCCAACCGTTCGTGCTCTACTCCCTGGGATGCTGGGCAGCCCAGCACGGGTGCCAAAGAGGTTCCATTGTAATGGACTTTGAGTTGGGAAATCGAAGAGCGACAGCAAAGTGGATGGCACCATTGCAAAGCTGACTTTCTGCAGAAGAGGCACAGCTCAAGTTTTTTGCCCTGGCTCTTCGGCTGTGGGAGCAGAGGCCAACCGTTCGTGCTCTACTGCCTGGGATGCTGGGCAACCCAGCACGGGTGCCAAAGAGGTTCCATTGTAATGGACTTTGAGTTGGGAAATGGAGGAGCGACAGCAATGCGGATGGCACCGTTGCAAAGCTGACTTTCTGTAGAAGAGGCACAGCTCAAGTTTTTTGCCCTGGCTCTTCGGCTGTGGGAGCAGAGGCCAAGCGTTCGTGCTCTACTCCCTGGGATGCTGGGCAGCCCAGCACGGGTGCCAGAGAGGTTCCATTGTAATGGACTTTGAGTTGGGAAATGGAGGAGCGACAGCAATGCGGATGGCACCGTTGCAAAGCTGACTTTCTGCAGAAGAGGCACAGCTCAAGTTTTTTGCCCTGGCTCTTCGGCTGTGGGAGCAGAGGCCAGCCGTTCGTGCTGTAATCCCTGCGATGCTGGGCAGCCCAGCACGGGTGCCAAAGAGGTTCCATTGTAATAGACTTTGAGTTGGGAAATGGAGGAGCGACAGCAATGCGGATGGCACCGTTGCAAAGCTGACTTTCTGCAGAAGAGGCACAGCTCAAGCTTTTTGCCCAGGCTCTTCGGCTGTGGGAGCAGAGGCCAGCCGTACGTGCTCTACTCCCTGGGATGCTGGGCTGCCCAGCACGGGTGCTAGAGAGGTTCCATTGTAATGGACTTTGAGTTGGGAAATCGAGGAACCTCAGCAATGTGGATGGCACCGTTGCAAAGCTGACTTTCTGCAGAAGACACACAGCTCAAGTTTTTTGCCCTGGCTCTTCGGCTGTGGGAGCAGAGGCCAACCGTTCGTGCTCTACTGCCTGGGATGCTGGGCTGCCCAGCACGGGTGCCACAGAGGTTCCATTGTAATAGACTTTGAGTTGGGAAATCGAGGAACCTCAGCAATGCGGATGGCACCGTTGCAAAGCTGACTTTCTGCAGAAGAGGCACAGCTCAAGTATTTTGCCCTGGCTCTTTGGCTGTGGGAGCAGAGGCCAACCGTTCGTGCTCTACTGCCTGGGATGCTGGGCAGCCGAGCACGGGTGCCAAAGAGGTTCCATTGTAATGGACTTTGAGTTGGGAAATCGAGCAGCGACAGCAAAGCGGATGGCATCGTTGAACAGCTGACTTTCTGCAGAAGAGGCACAGCTCAAGTTTTTTGCCCTGCCTCTTCGGCTGTGGGAGCAGAGGCCAACTGTTCGTGCTCTACTCTCTGGGGATGTTGGGCAGCCGGGCACGGGTGCCAAAGAGGTTCCATTGTAATGGACTTTGAGTTGGGAAATCGAAGAGCGACAGCAAAGTGGATGGCACCGTTGCAAAGCTGACTTTCTGCAGAAGAGGCACAGCTCAAGTTTTTTGCCCTGGCTCTTCGGCTGTGGGAGCAGAGGCCAACCGTTCGTGCTCTACTGCCTGGGATGCTGGGCAGCCCAGCACGGGTGCCAAAGAGGTTCCATTGTAATGGACTTTGAGTTGACAAATGGAGGAGCGACAGCAAAGCGGATGGCACCGTTGCACTGGTCAGTTTCTGCAGAAGAGACACAGCTCAAGTTTTTTGCCCTGGCTCTTCGGCTGTGGGAGCAGAGGCCAACCGTTCGTGCTCTACTCCTTGGGATGCTGGGCAGCCCAGCACGGGTGCCAAAGAGGTTCCATTGTAATGGACTTTGAGTTGGGAAATGGAGGAGTGACAGCAATGCGGATGGCACCGTTGCAAAGCTGACTTTCTGTAGAAGAGGCACAGCTCAAGCTTTTTGCCCTGGCTCTTCAGCTGTGGGAGCAGAGGCCAGTCGTTCGTGCTCTACTCCTTGGGATGCTGGGCAGCCCAGCACGGGTGCCAAAGAGGTTCCATTGTAATGGACTTTGAGTTGGGAAATGGAGGGGCGACAGCAATGCGGATGGCACCGTTGCAAAGCTGACTTTCTGCAGAAGAGGCACAGCTCAAGCTTTTTGCCCTGGCTCTTCAGCTGTGGGAGCAGAGGCCAGTCGTTCGTGCTCTACTCCTTGGGATGCTGGGCAGCCTAGCACGGGTGCCAAAGAGGTTCCATTGTAATGGACTTTGAGTTGGGAAATCGAGGATCCTCAGCAATGCGGATGGCACCTTTGCAAATCTCACTTTCTGCAGAAGAGGCACAGCTCCAGTTTTTTGCCCTGGCTCATCGGCTGTGGGAGCAGAGGCCAACCGTTCGTGCTCTACTGCCTGGGATGCTGGGCTGCCCAGCACGGGTGCCAAAGAGGTTCCATTGTAATGGACTTTGAGTTGGGAAATCGAGGAACCACAGCGATGCGAATGGCACCGTTGCAAAGCTGACTTTCTGCAGAAGAGGCACAGCTCAAGTTTTTTGCCCTGGCTCTTTGGCTGTGGGAGCAGAGGCCAACCGTTCGTGCTCTACTCCCTGGGATGCTGGGCAGCCCAGCACGGGTGCCAAAGAGGTTCCATTGTAATGGACTTTGAGTTGGGAAATCGAAGAGCGACAGCAAAGTGGATGGCACCGTTGCAAAGCTGACTTTCTGCAGAAGAGGCACAGCTCCAGTTTTTTGCCCTGGCTCTTCGGCTGTGGGAGCAGAGGCCAACCGTTCGTGCTCTACTGCCTGGGATGCTGGGCAGCCCAGCACGGGTGCCAAAGAGGTTCCATTTTAATGGACTTTGAGTTGGGAAATGGAGGAGCGACAGCAATGCGGATGGCACCGTTGCAAAGCTGACTTTCTGCAGAAGAGGCACAGCTCAAGTTTTTTGCCCTGGCTCTTCGGCTGTGGGAGCAGAGGCCAACCGTTCGTGCTGTAATCCCTGGGATGCTGGGCAGCCCAGCACGGGTGCCAAAGAGGTTCCATTGTAATGGACTTTGAGTTGGGAAGTGGAGGAGCGACAGCAATGCGGATGGCACCGTTGCAAAGGTGACTTTCTGCAGAAGAGGCACAGCTCAAGCTTTTTGCCCTGGCTCTTCGGCTGTGGGAGCAGAGGCCAGCCGTACGTGCTCTACTCCCTGGGATGCTGGGCTGCCCAGCACGGGTGCCAGAGAGGTTCCATTGTAATGGACTTTGAGTTGGGAAATCGAGGAACCTCAGCAATGTGGATGGCACCGTTGCAAAGCTGACTTTCTGCAGAAGAGGCACAGCTCAAGTTTTTTGCCCTGGCTCTTCGGCTGTGGGAGCAGAGGCCAACCGTTCGTGCTCTACTGCCTGGGATGCTGGGCTGCCCAGCACGGGTGCCACAGAGGTTCCATTGTAATAGACTTTGAGTTGGGAAATCGAGGAACCTCAGCAATGCGGATGGCACCGTTGCAAAGCTGACTTTCTGCAGAAGAGGCACAGCTCAAGTATTTTGCCCTGGCTCTTTGGCTGTGGGAGCAGAGGCCAGCCGTTCGTGCTCTACTCCCTGGGATGCTGGGCAGCCGAGCACGGGTGCCAAAGAGGTTCCATTGTAATGGACTTTGAGTTGGGAAATCGAGCAGCGACAGCAAAGCGGATGGCATCGTTGAACAGCTGACTTTCTGCAGAAGAGGCACAGCTCAAGTTTTTTGCCCTAGCTCTTCGGCTGTGGGAGCAGAGGCCAACTGTTCGTGCTCTACTCTCTGGGGATGTTGGGCAGCCCAGCACGGGTGCCAAAGAGGTTCCATTGTAATGGACTTTGAGTTGGGAATTGGAGGAGCGACAGCAATGAGGATGGCATCGTTGCAAAGCTGACTTTCTGCAGAAGAGGCACAGCTCAAGTTTTTTGCCCTGGCTCTTCGGCTGTGGGAGCAGAGGCCAGCCGTTCGTGCTCTACTGCCTGGGATGCTGGGCAGCCCAGCACGGGTGCCAAAGAGGTTCCATTGTAATGGACTTTGAGTTGGGAAATGGAGGAGTGACAGCAATGCGGATGGCACCGTTGCAAAGCTGACTTTCTGCAGAAGAGGCACAGCTCAAGCTTTTTGCCCTGGCTCTTCAGCTGTGGGAGCAGAGGCCAGTCGTTCGTGCTCTACTCCTTGGGATGCTGGGCAGCCCAGCACGGGTGCCAAAGAGGTTCCATTGTAATGGACTTTGAGTTGGGAAATGGAGGGGCGACAGCAATGCGGATGGCACCGTTGCAAAGCTGACTTTCTGCAGAAGAGGCACAGCTCAAGCTTTTTGCCCTGGCTCTTCAGCTGTGGGAGCAGAGGCCAGTCGTTCGTGCTCTACTCCTTGGGATGCTGGACAGCCTAGCACGGGTGCCAAAGAGGTTCCATTGTAATGGACTTTGAGTTGGGAAATCGAGGATCCTCAGCAATGCGGATGGCACCGTTGCAAATCTCACTTTCTGCAGAAGAGGCACAGCTCCAGTTTTTTGCCCTGGCTCATCGGCTGTGGGAGCAGAGGCCAACCGTTCGTGCTCTACTGCCTGGGATGCTGGGCTGCCCAGCACGGGTGCCAAAGAGGTTCCATTGTAATGGACTTTGAGTTGGGAAATCGAGGAACCACAGCGATGCGAATGGCACCGTTGCAAAGCTGACTTTCTGCACAAGAGGCACAGCTCAAGTTTTTTGCCCTGGCTCTTTGGCTGTGGGAGCAGAGGCCAACCGTTCGTGCTCTACTCCCTGGGATGCTGGGCAGCCCAGCACGGGTGCCAAAGAGGTTCCATTTTAATGGACTTTGAGTTGGGAAATGGAGGAGCGACAGCAATGCGGATGGCACCGTTGCAAAGCTGACTTTCTGCAGAAGAGGCACAGCTCAAGTTTTTTGCCCTGGCTCTTCGGCTGTGGGAGCAGAGGCCAACCGTTCGTGCTGTAATCCCTGGGATGCTGGGCAGCCCAGCACGGGTGCCAAAGAGGTTCCATTGTAATGGACTTTGAGTTGGGAAATGGAGGAGCGACAGCAATGCGGATGGCACCGTTGCAAAGGTGACTTTCTGCAGAAGAGGCACAGCTCAAGCTTTTTGCCCTGGCTCTTCGGCTGTGGGAGCAGAGGCCAGCCGTACGTGCTCTACTCCCTGGGATGCTGGGCTGCCCAGCACGGGTGCCAGAGAGGTTCCATTGTAATGGACTTTGAGTTGGGAAATCGAGGAACCTCAGCAATGTGGATGGCACCGTTGCAAAGCTGACTTTCTGCAGAAGAGGCACAGCTCAAGTTTTTTGCCCTGGCTCTTCGGCTGTGGGAGCAGAGGCCAACCGTTCGTGCTCTACTGCCTGGGATGCTGGGCTGCCCAGCACGGGTGCCACAGAGGTTCCATTGTAATAGACTTTGAGTTGGGAAATCGAGGAACCTCAGCAATGCGGATGGCACCGTTGCAAAGCTGACTTTCTGCAGAAGAGGCACAGCTCAAGTATTTTGCCCTGGCTCTTTGGCTGTGGGAGCAGAGGCCAGCCGTTCGTGCTCTACTCCCTGGGATGCTGGGCAGCCGAGCACGGGTGCCAAAGAGGTTCCATTGTAATGGACTTTGAGTTGGGAAATCGAGCAGCGACAGCAAAGCGGATGGCATCGTTGAACAGCTGACTTTCTGCAGAAGAGGCACAGCTCAAGTTTTTTGCCCTAGCTCTTCGGCTGTGGGAGCAGAGGCCAACTGATCGTGCTCTACTCTCTGGGGATGTTGGGCAGCCCAGCACGGGTGCCAAAGAGGTTCCATTGTAATGGACTTTGAGTTGGGAATTGGAGGAGCGACAGCAATGAGGATGGCATCGTTGCAAAGCTGACTTTCTGCAGAAGAGGCACAGCTCAAGTTTTTTGCCCTGGCTCTTCGGCTGTGGGAGCAGAGGCCAGCCGTTCGTGCTCTACTGCCTGGGATGCTGGGCTACCCAGCACGGGTGCCAAAGAAGTTCCATTGTAATGGACTTTGAGTTGGGAAATGGAGGAGGGACAGCAAAGCAGATGGCACCATTGCAAAGCTGACTTTCTGCACAAGAGGCACAGCTCAAGTTTTTTGCCCTGGCTCTTTGGCTGTGGGAGCAGAGGCCAACCGTTCGTGCTCTACTGCCTGGGATGCTGGGCAGCCCAGCACGGGTGCCAAAGAGGTTCCATTGTAATGGACTTTGAGTTGGGAAATCGAAGAGCGACAGCAAAGTGGATGGCACCTTTGCAAAGCTGACTTTCTGCAGAAGAGGCACAGCTCAAGTTTTTTGCCCTGGCTCTTCGGCTGTGGGAGCAGAGGCCAACCGTTCGTGCTCTACTGCCTGGGATGCTGGGCAACCCAGCACGGGTGCCAAAGAGGTTCCATTGTAATGGACTTTGAGTTGGGAAATGGAGGAGCGACAGCAA
The DNA here is from genome assembly GCF_963264785.1 of Psittacula echo. Taxonomy (NCBI): domain Eukaryota; kingdom Metazoa; phylum Chordata; class Aves; order Psittaciformes; family Psittacidae; genus Psittacula; species Psittacula echo. The sequence goes on from NW_027664274.1 coordinate 290,234, forward strand.
TGCGGATGGCACCGTTGCAAAGCTGACTTTCTGTAGAAGAGGCACAGCTCAAGTTTTTTGCCCTGGCTCTTCGGCTGTGGGAGCAGAGGCCAACCGTTCGTGCTCTACTCCCTGGGATGCTGGGCAGCTCAGCACGGGTGCCAAAGAGGTTCCATTTTAATGGACTTTGAGTTGGGAAATGGAGGAGCGACAGCAATGCGGATGGCACCGTTGCAAAGCTGACTTTCTGCAGAAGAGGCACAGCTCAAGTTTTTTGCCCTGGCTCTTCGGCTGTGGGAGCAGAGGCCAACCGTTCGTGCTGTAATCCCTGCGATGCTGGGCAGCCCAGCACGGGTGCCAAAGAGGTTCCATTGTAATGGACTTTGAGTTGGGAAATGGAGGAGCGACAGCAATGCGGATGGCACCGTTGCAAAGCTGACTTTCTGCAGAAGAGGCACAGCTCAAGCTTTTTGCCCTGGCTCTTCGGCTGTGGGAGCAGAGGCCAGCCGTACGTGCTCTACTCCCTGGGATGCTGGGCTGCCCAGCACGGGTGCTAGAGAGGTTCCATTGTAATGGACTTTGAGTTGGGAAATCGAGGAACCTCAGCAATGTGGATGGCACCGTTGCAAAGCTGACTTTCTGCAGAAGAGGCACAGCTCAAGTTTTTTGCCCTGGCTCTTCGGCTGTGGGAGCAGAGGCCAACCGTTCGTGCTCTACTGCCTGGGATGCTGGGCTGCCCAGCACGGGTGCCACAGAGGTTCCATTGTAATAGACTTTGAGTTGGGAAATCGAGGAACCTCAGCAATGCGGATGGCACCGTTGCAAAGCTGACTTTCTGCAGAAGAGGCACAGCTCAAGTATTTTGCCCTGGCTCTTTGGCTGTGGGAGCAGAGGCCAGCCGTTCGTGCTCTACTCCCTGGGATGCTGGGCAGCCGAGCACGGGTGCCAAAGAGGTTCCATTGTAATGGACTTTGAGTTGGGAAATCGAGCAGCGACAGCAAAGCGGATGGCATCGTTGAACAGCTGACTTTCTGCAGAAGAGGCACAGCTCAAGTTTTTTGCCCTAGCTCTTCGGCTGTGGGAGCAGAGGCCAACTGATCGTGCTCTACTCTCTGGGGATGTTGGGCAGCCCAGCACGGGTGCCAAAGAGGTTCCATTGTAATGGACTTTGAGTTGGGAATTGGAGGAGCGACAGCAATGAGGATGGCATCGTTGCAAAGCTGACTTTCTGCAGAAGAGGCACAGCTCAAGTTTTTTGCCCTGGCTCTTCGGCTGTGGGAGCAGAGGCCAGCCGTTCGTGCTCTACTGCCTGGGATGCTGGGCTACCCAGCACGGGTGCCAAAGAAGTTCCATTGTAATGGACTTTGAGTTGGGAAATGGAGGAGGGACAGCAAAGCAGATGGCACCATTGCAAAGCTGACTTTCTGCACAAGAGGCACAGCTCAAGTTTTTTGCCCTGGCTCTTTGGCTGTGGGAGCAGAGGCCAACCGTTCGTGCTCTACTGCCTGGGATGCTGGGCAGCCCAGCACGGGTGCCAAAGAGGTTCCATTGTAATGGACTTTGAGTTGGGAAATCGAAGAGCGACAGCAAAGTGGATGGCACCGTTGCAAAGCTGACTTTCTGCAGAAGAGGCACAGCTCAAGTTTTTTGCCCTGGCTCTTCGGCTGTGGGAGCAGAGGCCAACCGTTCGTGCTCTACTGCCTGGGATGCTGGGCAACCCAGCACGGGTGCCAAAGAGGTTCCATTGTAATGGACTTTGAGTTGGGAAATGGAGGAGCGACAGCAATGCGGATGGCACCGTTGCAAAGCTGACTTTCTGTAGAAGAGGCACAGCTCAAGTTTTTTGCCCTGGCTCTTCGGCTGTGGGAGCAGAGGCCAACCGTTCGTGCTCTACTCCCTGGGATGCTGGGCAGCCCAGCACGGGTGCCAAAGAGGTTCCATTTTAATGGACTTTGAGTTGGGAAATGGAGGAGCGACAGCAATGCGGATGGCACCGTTGCAAAGCTGACTTTCTGCAGAAGAGGCACAGCTCAAGTTTTTTGCCCTGGCTCTTCGGCTGTGGGAGCAGAGGCCAACCGTTCGTGCTGTAATCCCTGCGATGGTGGGCAGCCCAGCACGGGTGCCAAAGAGGTTCCATTGTAATGGACTTTGAGTTGGGAAATGGAGGAGCGACAGCAATGCGGATGGCACCGTTGCAAAGCTGACTTTCTGCAGAAGAGGCACAGCTCAAGCTTTTTGCCCTGGCTCTTCGGCTGTGGGAGCAGAGGCCAGCCGTACGTGCTCTACTCCCTGGGATGCTGGGCTGCCCAGCACGGGTGCTAGAGAGGTTCCATTGTAATGGACTTTGAGTTGGGAAATCGAGGAACCTCAGCAATGTGGATGGCACCGTTGCAAAGCTGACTTTCTGCAGAAGAGGCACAGCTCAAGTATTTTGCCCTGGCTCTTTGGCTGTGGGAGCAGAGGCCAGCCGTTCGTGCTCTACTCCCTGGGATGCTGGGCAGCCGAGCACGGGTGCCAAAGAGGTTCCATTGTAATGGACTTTGAGTTGGGAAATCGAGCAGCGACAGCAAAGCGGATGGCATCGTTGAACAGCTGACTTTCTGCAGAAGAGGCACAGCTCAAGTTTTTTGCCCTAGCTCTTCGGCTGTGGGAGCAGAGGCCAACTGATCGTGCTCTACTCTCTGGGGATGTTGGGCAGCCCAGCACGGGTGCCAAAGAGGTTCCATTGTAATGGACTTTGAGTTGGGAATTGGAGGAGCGACAGCAATGAGGATGGCATCGTTGCAAAGCTGACTTTCTGCAGAAGAGGCACAGCTCAAGTTTTTTGCCCTGGCTCTTCGGCTGTGGGAGCAGAGGCCAGCCGTTCGTGCTCTACTGCCTGGGATGCTGGGCTACCCAGCACGGGTGCCAAAGAAGTTCCATTGTAATGGACTTTGAGTTGGGAAATGGAGGAGGGACAGCAAAGCAGATGGCACCATTGCAAAGCTGACTTTCTGCACAAGAGGCACAGCTCAAGTTTTTTGCCCTGGCTCTTTGGCTGTGGGAGCAGAGGCCAACCGTTCGTGCTCTACTGCCTGGGATGCTGGGCAGCCCAGCACGGGTGCCAAAGAGGTTCCATTGTAATGGACTTTGAGTTGGGAAATCGAAGAGCGACAGCAAAGTGGATGGCACCGTTGCAAAGCTGACTTTCTGCAGAAGAGGCACAGCTCAAGTTTTTTGCCCTGGCTCTTCGGCTGTGGGAGCAGAGGCCAACCGTTCGTGCTCTACTGCCTGGGATGCTGGGCAACCCAGCACGGGTGCCAAAGAGGTTCCATTGTAATGGACTTTGAGTTGGGAAATGGAGGAGCGACAGCAATGCGGATGGCACCGTTGCAAAGCTGACTTTCTGTAGAAGAGGCACAGCTCAAGTTTTTTGCCCTGGCTCTTCGGCTGTGGGAGCAGAGGCCAACCGTTCGTGCTCTACTCCCTGGGATGCTGGGCAGCCCAGCACGGGTGCCAAAGAGGTTCCATTTTAATGGACTTTGAGTTGGGAAATGGAGGAGCGACAGCAATGCGGATGGCACCGTTGCAAAGCTGACTTTCTGCAGAAGAGGCACAGCTCAAGTTTTTTCCCTGGCTCTTCGGCTGTGGGAGCAGAGGCCAACCATTCGTGCTCTACTCCCTGGGATGCTGGGCAGCCGAGCACGGGTGCCAAAGAGGTTCCATTATAATGGACTTTGAGTTGGTAAATGAAGGAGCGACAGTAATGCGGATGGCACCGTTGCAAAGCTGACTTTCTGCAGAAGAGGCACAGCTCAAGTTTTTTGCCCTGGCTCTTCGGCTGTGGGAGCAGAGGCCAACCGTTCGTGCTCTACTGCCTGGGATGCTGGGCAGCCCAGCACGGGTGCCAAAGAGGTTCCATTGTAATGGACTTTGAGTTGGGAAATGGAGGAGCGACAGCAATGAGGATGGCACCGTTGCAAAGCTGACTTTCTGTAGAAGAGGCACAGCTCCAATTTTTTGCCCTGGCTCTTCGGCTGTGGGAGCAGAGGCCAACCGTTCGTGCTCTACTCTCTGGGATGCTGGGCAGCCCAGCACGGGTGCCAAACAGGTTCCATTGTAATGGACTTTGAGTTGGGAAATCGAGGAGTGACAGCAATGCGGATGGCACCGTTGCAAAGCTGACTTTCTGCAGAAGAGGCACAGCTCAAGCTTTTTGCCCTGGCTCTTCGGCTGTGGGAGCAGAGGCCAACCATTCGTGCTCTACTCCCTGGGATGCTGGGCAGCCGAGCACGGGTGCCAAAGAGGTTCCATTATAATGGACTTTGAGTTTGTAAATGAAGGAGCGACAGTAATGCGGATGGCACCGTTGCAAAGCTGACTTTCTGCAGAAGAGGCACAGCTCACGTTTTTTGCCCTGGCTCTTCGGCTGTGGGAGCAGAGGCCAACCGTTCGTGCTGTACTCCCTGGGATGCTGGGCAGCCTAGCACGGGTGCCAAAGAGGTTCCATTGTAATGGACTTTGAGTTGGGAAATCGAGGATCCTCAGCAATGCGGATGGCACCTTTGCAAATCTCACTTTCTGCAGAAGAGGCACAGCTCCAGTTTTTTGCCCTGGCTCATCGGCTGTGGGAGCAGAGGCCAACCGTTCGTGCTCTACTGCCTGGGATGCTGGGCTGCCCAGCACGGGTGCCAAAGAGGTTCCATTGTAATGGACTTTGAGTTGGGAAATCGAGGAACCACAGCGATGCGAATGGCACCGTTGCAAAGCTGACTTTCTGCAGAAGAGGCACAGCTCAAGTTTTTTGCCCTGGCTCTTTGGCTGTGGGAGCAGAGGCCAACCGTTCGTGCTCTACTCCCTGGGATGCTGGGCAGCCCAGCACGGGTGCCAAAGAGGTTCCATTGTAATGGACTTTGAGTTGGGAAATCGAAGAGCGACAGCAAAGTGGATGGCACCGTTGCAAAGCTGACTTTCTGCAGAAGAGGCACAGCTCCAGTTTTTTGCCCTGGCTCTTCGGCTGTGGGAGCAGAGGCCAACCGTTCGTGCTCTACTCCCTGGGATGCTGGGCAGCCCAGCACGGGTGCCAAAGAGGTTCCATTTTAATGGACTTTGAGTTGGGAAATGGAGGAGCGACAGCAATGCGGATGGCACCGTTGCAAAGCTGACTTTCTGCAGAAGAGGCACAGCTCAAGTTTTTTGCCCTGGCTCTTCGGCTGTGGGAGCAGAGGCCAACCGTTCGTGCTGTAATCCCTGGGATGCTGGGCAGCCCAGCACGGGTGCCAAAGAGGTTCCATTGTAATGGACTTTGAGTTGGGAAGTGGAGGAGCGACAGCAATGCGGATGGCACCGTTGCAAAGGTGACTTTCTGCAGAAGAGGCACAGCTCAAGCTTTTTGCCCTGGCTCTTCGGCTGTGGGAGCAGAGGCCAACCGTTCGTGCTGTAATCCCTGGGATGCTGGGCAGCCCAGCACGGGTGCCAAAGAGGTTCCATTGTAATGGACTTTGAGTTGGGAAATCGAAGAGCGACAGCAAAGTGGATGGCACCGTTGCAAAGCTGACTTTCTGCAGAAGAGGCACAGCTCCAGTTTTTTGCCCTGGCTCTTCGGCTGTGGGAGCAGAGGCCAACCGTTCGTGCTCTACTGCCTGGGATGCTGGGCAGCCCAGCACGGGTGCCAAAGAGGTTCCATTTTAATGGACTTTGAGTTGGGAAATGGAGGAGCGACAGCAATGCGGATGGCACCGTTGCAAAGCTGACTTTCTGCAGAAGAGGCACAGCTCAAGTTTTTTGCCCTGGCTCTTCGGCTGTGGGAGCAGAGGCCAACCGTTCGTGCTGTAATCCCTGGGATGCTGGGCAGCCCAGCACGGGTGCCAAACAGGTTCCATTGTAATGGACTTTGAGTTGGGAAATGGAGGAGCGACAGCAATGCGGATGGCACCGTTGCAAAGCTGACTTTCTGCAGAAGAGGCACAGCTCAAGCTTTTTGCCCTGGCTCTTCGGCTGTGGGAGCAGAGGCCAACCGTTCGTGCTCTACTGCCTGGGATGCTGGGCTGCCCAGCACGGGTGCCACAGAGGTTCCATTGTAATAGACTTTGAGTTGGGAAATCGAGGAACCTCAGCAATGCGGATGGCACCGTTGCAAAGCTGACTTTCTGCAGAAGAGGCACAGCTCAAGTATTTTGCCCTGGCTCTTTGGCTGTGGGAGCAGAGGCCAACCGTTCGTGCTCTACTCCCTGGGATGCTGGGCAGCCGAGCACGGGTGCCAAAGAGGTTCCATTGTAATGGACTTTGAGTTGGGAAATCGAGCAGCAACAGCAAAGCGGATGGCATCTTTGAACAGCTGACTTTCTGCAGAAGAGGCACAGCTCAAGTTTTTTGCCCTGGCTCTTCGGCTGTGGGAGCAGAGGCCAGCCGTTCGTGCTCTACTGCCTGGGATGCTGGGCTACCCAGCACGGGTGCCAAAGAAGTTCCATTGTTATGGACTTTGAGTTGGGAAATGGAGGAGCGACAGCAAAGCAGATGGCACCATTGCAAAGCTGACTTTCTGCACAAGAGGCACAGCTCAAGTTTTTTGCCCTGGCTCTTTGGCTGTGGGAGCAGAGGCCAACCGTTCGTGCTCTACTGCCTGGGATGCTGGGCAGCCCAGCACGGGTGCCAAAGAGGTTCCATTGTAATGGACTTTGAGTTGGGAAATCGAAGAGCGACAGCAAAGTGGATGGCACCGTTGCAAAGCTGACTTTCTGTAGAAGAGGCACAGCTCAAGTTTTTTGCCCTGGCTCTTCGGCTGTGGGAGCAGAGGCCAACCGTTCGTGCTCTACTGCCTGGGATGCTGGGCAGCCCAGCACGGGTGCCAAAGAGGTTCCATTGTAATGGACTTTGAGTTGGGAAATGGAGGAGCGACAGCAATGCGGATGGCACCGTTGCAAAGCTGACTTTCTGTAGAAGAGGCACAGCTCAAGTTTTTTGCCCTGGCTCTTCGGCTGTGGGAGCAGAGGCCAACCGTTCGTGCTCTACTCCCTGGGATGCTGGGCAGCCCAGCACGGGTGCCAAACAGGTTCCATTGTAATGGACTTTGAGTTGGGAAATGGAGGAGCGACAGCAATGCGGATGGCACCGTTGCAAAGCTGACTTTCTGCAGAAGAGGCACAGCTCAAGCTTTTTGCCCAGGCTCTTCGGCTGTGGGAGCAGAGGCCAGCCGTACGTGCTCTACTGCCTGGGATGCTGGGCTGCCCAGCACGGGTGCCAGAGAGGTTCCATTGTAATGGACTTTGAGTTGGGAAATCGAGGAACCTCAGCAATGTGGATGGCACCGTTGCAAAGCTGACTTTCTGCAGAAGACACACAGCTCAAGTTTTTTGCCCTGGCTCTTCGGCTGTGGGAGCAGAGGCCAACCGTTCGTGCTCTACTGCCTGGGATGCTGGGCTGCCCAGCACGGGTGCCACAGAGGTTCCATTGTAATAGACTTTGAGTTGGGAAATCGAGGAGCGACAGCAATGCGGATGGCACCGTTGCAAAGCTGACTTTCTGCAGAAGAGGCACAGCTCAAGTATTTTGCCCTGGCTCTTTGGCTGTGGGAGCAGAGGCCAGCCGTTCGTGCTCTACTCCCTGGGATGCTGGGCAGCCGAGCACGGGTGCCAAAGAGGTTCCATTGTAATGGACTTTGAGTTGGGAAATCGAGCAGCGACAGCAAAGCGGATGGCATCGTTGAACAGCTGACTTTCTGCAGAAGAGGCACAGCTCCAGTTTTTTGCCCTGGCTCTTCGGCTGTGGGAGCAGAGGACAACTGTTCGTGCTCTACTCTCTGGGGATGTTGGGCAGTCGGGCACGGGTGCCAAAGAGGTTCCATTGTAATGGACTTTGAGTTGGGAATTGGAGGAGCGACAGCAATGAGGATGGCATCGTTGCAAAGCTGACTTTCTGCAGAAGAGGCACAGCTCAAGTTTTTTGCCCTGGCTCTTCGGCTGTGGGAGCAGAGGCCAACCGTTCGTGCTCTACTCCCTGGGATGCTGGGCAGCCGAGCACGGCTGCCTAACAGGTTCCATTGTAATGGACTTTGAGTTGGGAAATGGAGGAGTGACAGCAATGCGGATGGCACCGTTGCAAAGCTGACTTTCTGCAGAAGAGGCACAGCTCAAGTTTTTTGCCCTGGCTCTTCGGCTGTGGGAGCAGAGGCCAACCGTTCGTGCTCTACTCCCTGGGATGCTGGGCAGCCCAGCACGGGTGCCAAAGAGTTTCCATTGTAATGGACTTTGAGTTGGGAAATCGAGGAGCGACAGCAATGCGGATGGCACCGTTGCTCAGGTGACTTTCTGCAGAAGAGGCACAGCTCAAGTTTTTTGCCCTGGCTCTTCGGCTGTGGGAGCAGAGGCCAGCCGTTCGTGCTCTACTCCCTGGGATGCTGGGCAGCCCAGCACGGGTGCCAAAGAGGTTCCATTGTAATGGACTTTGAGTTGGGAAATCGAGGAGCGACAGCAAAGCGGATGGCACCGTTGAACAGGTGACTTTCTGCAGAAGAGACACAGCTCAAGTTTTTTGCCCTAGCTCTTCGGCTGTGGGAGCAGAGGCCAACCGTTCGTGCTCTACTCCCTGGGATGCTGGGCAGCCCAGCACGGGTGCCAAAGAGGTTCCATTGTAATGGACTTTGAGTTGGGAAATCGAAGAGCGACAGCAAAGTGGATGGCACCGTTGCAAAGCTGACTTTCTGCAGAAGAGGCACAGCTCAAGCTTTTTGCCCTGGCTCTTTGGCTGTGGGAGCAGAGGCCAACCATTCGTGCTCTACTCCCTGGGATGCTGGGCAGCCGAGCACGGGTGCCAAAGAGGTTCCATTATAATGGACTTTGAGTTTGTAAATGAAGGAGCGACAGTAATGCGGATGGCACCGTTGCAAAGCTGACTTTCTGCAGAAGAGGCACAGCTCAAGTTTTTTGCCCTGGCTCTTCGGCTGTGGGAGCAGAGGCCAACCGTTCGTGCTGTACTCCCTGGGATGCTGGGCACCCTAGCACGGGTGCCAAAGAGGTTCCATTGTAATGGACTTTGAGTTGGGAAATCGAAGAGCGACAGCAAAGTGGATGGCACCTTTGCAAAGCTGACTTTCTGCAGAAGAGGCACAGCTCCAGTTTTTTGCCCTGGCTCATCGGCTGTGGGAGCAGAGGCCAACCGTTCGTGCTCTACTGCCTGGGATGCTGGGCTGCCCAGCACGGGTGCCAAAGAGGTTCCATTGTAATGGACTTTGAGTTGGGAAATCGAGGAACCTCAGCGATGTGAATGGCACCGTTGCAAAGCTGACTTTCTGCAGAAGAGGCACAGCTCAAGTTTTTTGCCCTGGCTCTTTGGCTGTGGGAGCAGAGGCCAACCGTTCGTGCTCTACTCCCTGCGATGCTGGGCAGCCCAGCACGGGTGCCAAAGAGGTTCCATTGTAATGGACTTTGAGTTGGGAAATCGAAGAGCGACAGCAAAGTGGATGGCACCGTTGCAAAGCTGACTTTCTGCAGAAGAGGCACAGCTCCAGTTTTTTGCCCTGGCTCTTCGGCTGTGGGAGCAGAGGCCAACTGTTCGTGCTCTACTCTCTGGGGATGTTGGGCAGCCGGGCACGGGTGCCAAAGAGGTTCCATTGTAATGGACTTTGAGTTGGGAATTGGAGGAGCGACAGCAATGAGGATGGCATCGTTGCAAAGCTGACTTTCTGCAGAAGAGGCACAGCTCAAGTTTTTTGCCCTGGCTCTTCGGCTGTGGGAGCAGAGGCCAGCCGTTCGTGCTCTACTGCCTGGAATGCTGGGCTACCCAGTACGGGTGCCAAAGAAGTTCCATTGTAATGGACTTTGAGTTGGGAAATGGAGGAGCGACAGCAAAGCAGATGGCACCATTGCAAAGCTGACTTTCTGCACAAGAGGCACAGCTCAAGTTTTTTGCCCTGGCTCTTCGGCTGTGGGAGCAGAGGCCAACCGTTCGTGCTCTACTGCCTGGGATGCTGGGCAGCCCAGCACGGGTGCCAAAGAGGTTCCATTGTAATGGACTTTGAGTTGGGAAATCGAAGAGCGACAGCAAAGTGGATGGCACCGTTGCAAAGCTGACTTTCTGCAGAAGAGGCACAGCTCCAGTTTTTTGCCCTGGCTCTTCGGCTGTGGGAGCAGAGGCCAACCGTTCGTGCTCTACTGCCTGGGATGCTGGGCAGCCGAGCACGGGTGCCAAAGAGGTTCCATTGTAATGGACTTTGAGTTGGGAAATGGAGGAGCGACAGCAATGCGGATGGCACCGTTGCAAAGCTGACTTTCTGTAGAAGAGGCACAGCTCAAGTTTTTTGCCCTGGCTCTTCGGCTGTGGGAGCAGAGGCCAACCGTTCGTGCTCTACTCCCTGGGATGCTGGGCAGCCGAGCACGGGTGCCAAAGAGGTTCCATTGTAATGGACTTTGAGTTGGGAAATGGAGGAGCGACAGCAATGCGGATGGCACTGTTGCAAAGCTGACTTTCTGCAGAAGAGGCACAGCTCAAGTTTTTTGCCCTGGCTCTTCGGCTGTGGGAGCAGAGGCCAACCGTTCGTGCTGTAATCCCTGGGATGCTGGGCAGCCCAGCACGGGTGCCAAAGAGGTTCCATTGTAATGGACTTTGAGTTGGGAAATGGAGGAGCGACAGCAATGCGGATGGCACCGTTGCAAAGCTGACTTTCTGCAGAAGAGGCACAGCTCAAGCTTTTTGCCCTGGCTCTTCGGCTGTGGGAGCAGAGGCCAGTCGTACGTGCTCTACTCCCTGGGATGCTGGGCTGCCCAGAACGGGTGCCACAGAGGTTCCATTGTAATGGACTTTGAGTTGGGAAATCGAGGAACCTCAGCAATGTGGATGGCACCGTTGCAAAGCTGACTTTCTGCAGAAGACACACAGCTCAAGTTTTTGGCCCTGGCTCTTCGGCTGTGGGAGCAGAGGCCAACCATTCGTGCTCTACTGCCTGGGATGCTGGGCAGCCGAGCACGGGTGCCAAAGAGGTTCCATTGTAATGGACTTTGAGTTGGGAAATCGAGCAGCGACAGCAAAGCGGATGGCATCGTTGAACAGCTGACTTTCTGCAGAAGAGGCACAGCTCCAGTTTTTTGCCCTGGCTCTTCGGCTGTGGGAGCAGAGGCCAGCCGTTCGTGCTCTACTGCCTGGGATGCTGGGCTACCCAGCACGGGTGCCAAAGAGGTTCCATTGTAATGGACTTTGAGTTGGGAAATGGAGGAGCGACAGCAAAGCAGATGGCACCTTTGCAAAGCTGACTTTCTGCACAAGAGGCACAGCTGAAGTTTTTTGCCCTGGCTCTTTGGCTGTGGGAGCAGAGGCCAACCGTTCGTGCTCTACTGCCTGGGATGCTGGGCAGCCCAGCACGGGTGCCAAAGAGGTTCCATTGTAATGGACTTTGAGTTGGGAAATCGAAGAGCGACAGCAAAGTGGATGGCACCGTTGCAAAGCTGACTTTCTGCAGAAGAGGCACAGCTCAAGTTTTTTGCCCTGGCTCTTCGGCTGTGGGAGCAGAGGCCAACCGTTCGTGCTCTACTGCCTGGGATGCTGGGCAGCCCAGCACGGGTGCCAAAGAGGTTCCATTGTAATGGACTTTGAGTTGGGAAATGGAGGAGCGACAGCAATGCGGATGGCACCGTTGCAAAGCTGACTTTCTGTAGAAGAGGCACAGCTCAAGTTTTTTGCCCTGGCTCTTTGGCTGTGGGAGCAGAGGCCAACCGTTCGTGCTCTACTCCCTGGGTTGCTGGGCAGCCCAGCACGGGTGCCAAAGAGGTTCCATTGTAATGGCCTTTGACTTGGGAAATGGAGGAGCGACAGCAATGCGGATGGCACCGTTGCACAGGTGACTTTCTGAAGAAGAGACACAGCTCAAGTTTTTTGCCCTGGCTCTTCGGCTGTGGGAGCAGAGGCCAGCCGTTCGTGCTCTACTCCCTGGGATGCTGGGCAGCCCAGCACGGGTGCCAAAGAGGTTCCATTGTAATGGACTTTGAGTTGGGAAATGGAGGAGCGACAGCAATGCGGATGGCACCGTTGCAAAGCTGACTTTCTGCAGAAGAGGCACAGCTCAAGTTTTTTGCCCTGGCTCCTCGGCTGTGGGAGCAGAGGCCAACCGTTCGTGCTCTACTCCCTGGGATGCTGGGCAGCCGAGCACGGCTGCCTAACAGGTTCCATTGTAATGGACTTTGAGTTGGGAAATGGAGGAGTGACAGCAATGCGGATGGCACCGTTGCAAAGCTGACTTTCTGTAGAAGAGGCACAGCTCAAGTTTTTTGCCCTGGCTCTTCGGCTGTGGGAGCAGAGGCCAACCGTTCGTGCTCTACTGCCTGGGATGCTGGGCAGCCCAGCACGGGTGCCTAAGAGGTTCCATTTTAATGGACTTTGAGTTGGGAAATGGAGGAGTGACAGCAATGCGGATGGCACCGTTGCAAAGCTGACTTTCTGCAGAAGAGGCACAGCTCAAGTTTTTTGCCCTGGCTCTTCGGCTGTGGGAGCAGAGGCCAACCGTTCGTGCTGTAATCCCTGGGATGCTGGGCAGCCCAGCACGGGTGCCAAAGAGGTTCCATTGTAATGGACTTTGAGTTGGGAAATGGAGGAGCGACAGCAATGCGGATGGCACCGTTGCAAAGCTGACTTTCTGTAGAAGAGGCACAGCTCAAGCTTTTTGCCCTGGCTCTTCGGCTGTGGGAGCAGAGGCCAGCCGTACGTGCTCTACTGCCTGGGATGCTGGGCAGCCGAGCACGGGTGCCAAAGAGGTTCCATTGTAATGGACTTTGAGTTGGGAAATGGAGGAGCGACAGCAATGCGGATGGCACCGTTGCAAAGCTGACTTTCTGCAGAAGAGGCACAGCTCAAGTTTTTTGCCCTGGCTCTTCGGCTGTGGGAGCAGAGGCCAACCGTTCGTGCTGTAATCCCTGGGATGCTGGGCAGCCCAGCACGGGTGCCAAAGAGGTTCCATTGTAATGGACTTTGAGTTGGGAAATGGAGGAGCGACAGCAATGCGGATGGCACCGTTGCAAAGCTGACTTTCTGCAGAAGAGGCACAGCTCAAGCTTTTTGCCCTGGCTCTTCGGCTGTGGGAGCAGAGGCCAGTCGTACGTGCTCTACTCCCTGGGATGCTGGGCTGCCCAGAACGGGTGCCACAGAGGTTCCATTGTAATGGACTTTGAGTTGGGAAATCGAGGAACCTCAGCAATGTGGATGGCACCGTTGCAAAGCTGACTTTCTGCAGAAGACACACAGCTCAAGTTTTTTGCCCTGGCTCTTCGGCTGTGGGAGCAGAGGCCAACCATTCGTGCTCTACTGCCTGGGATGCTGGGCAGCCGAGCACGGGTGCCAAAGAGGTTCCATTGTAATGGACTTTGAGTTGGGAAATCGAGCAGCGACAGCAAAGCGGATGGCATCGTTGAACAGCTGACTTTCTGCAGAAGAGGCACAGCTCAAGTTTTTTGCCCTGGCTCTTCGGCTGTGGGAGCAGAGGCCAGCCGTTCGTGCTCTACTGCCTGGGATGCTGGGCTACCCAGCACGGGTGCCAAAGAGGTTCCATTGTAATGGACTTTGAGTTGGGAAATGGAGGAGCGACAGCAAAGCAGATGGCACCTTTGCAAAGCTGACTTTCTGCACAAGAGGCACAGCTCAAGTTTTTTGCCCTGGCTCTTTGGCTGTGGGAGCAGAGGCCAACCGTTCGTGCTCTACTGCCTGGGATGCTGGGCAGCCCAGCACGGGTGCCAAAGAGGTTCCATTGTAATGGACTTTGAGTTGGGAAATCGAAGAGCGACAGCAAAGTGGATGGCACCGTTGCAAAGCTGACTTTCTGCAGAAGAGGCACAGCTCAAGTTTTTTGCCCTGGCTCTTCGGCTGTGGGAGCAGAGGCCAACCGTTCGTGCTCTACTGCCTGGGATGCTGGGCAGCCCAGCACGGGTGCCAAAGAGGTTCCATTGTAATGGACTTTGAGTTGGGAAATGGAGGAGCGACAGCAATGCGGATGGCACCGTTGCAAAGCTGACTTTCTGTAGAAGAGGCACAGCTCAAGTTTTTTGCCCTGGCTCTTTGGCTGTGGGAGCAGAGGCCAACCGTTCGTGCTCTACTGCCTGGGTTGCTGGGCAGCCCAGCACGGGTGCCAAAGAGGTTCCATTGTAATGGCCTTTGACTTGGGAAATGGAGGAGCGACAGCAATGCGGATGGCACCGTTGCACAGGTGACTTTCTGAAGAAGAGACACAGCTCAAGTTTTTTGCCCTGGCTCTTCGGCTGTGGGAGTAGAGGCCAGCCGTTCGTGCTCTACTCCCTGGGATGCTGGGCAGCCCAGCACGGGTGCCAAAGAGGTTCCATTGTAATGGACTTTGACTTGGGAAATGGAGGAGCGACAGCAATGCGGATGGCACCGTTGCAAAGCTGACTTTCTGCAGAAGAGGCACAGCTCAAGTTTTTTGCCCTGGCTCCTCGGCTGTGGGAGCAGAGGCCAACCGTTCGTGCTCTACTCCCTGGGATGCTGGGCAGCCGAGCACGGCTGCCTAACAGGTTCCATTGTAATGGACTTTGAGTTGGGAAATGGAGGAGTGACAGCAATGCGGATGGCACCGTTGCAAAGCTGACTTTCTGTAGAAGAGGCACAGCTCAAGTTTTTTGCCCTGGCTCTTCGGCTGTGGGAGCAGAGGCCAACCGTTCGTGCTCTACTGCCTGGGATGCTGGGCAGCCCAGCACGGGTGCCTAAGAGGTTCCATTTTAATGGACTTTGAGTTGGGAAATGGAGGAGTGACAGCAATGCGGATGGCACCGTTGCAAAGCTGACTTTCTGCAGAAGAGGCACAGCTCAAGTTTTTTGCCCTGGCTCTTCGGCTGTGGGAGCAGAGGCCAACCGTTCGTGCTGTAATCCCTGGGATGCTGGGCAGCCCAGCACGGGTGCCAAAGAGGTTCCATTGTAATGGACTTTGAGTTGGGAAATGGAGGAGCGACAGCAATGCGGATGGCACCGTTGCAAAGCTGACTTTCTGTAGAAGAGGCACAGCTCAAGCTTTTTGCCCTGGCTCTTCGGCTGTGGGAGCAGAGGCCAGCCGTACGTGCTCTACTCCCTGGGATGCTGGGCAGCCGAGCACGGGTGCCAAAGAGGTTCCATTGTAATGGACTTTGAGTTGGGAAATCGAGCAGCGACACCAAAGCGGATGGCATCGTTGAACAGCTGACTTTCTGCAGAAGAGGCACAGCTCAAGTTTTTTGCCCTGGCTCTTCGGCTGTGGGAGCAGAGGCCAACTGTTCGTGCTCTACTCTCTGGGGATGTTGGGCAGTCGGGCACGGGTGCCAAAGAGGTTCCATTGTAATGGACTTTGAGTTGGGAATTGGAGGAGCGACAGCAATGAGGATGGCATCGTTGCAAAGCTGACTTTCTGCAGAAGAGGCACAGCTCAAGTTTTTTGCCCTGGCTCTTCGGCTGTGGGAGCAGAGGCCAGCCGTTCGTGCTCTACTCCCTGGGATGCTGGGCTACCCAGCACGGGTGCCAAAGAGGTTCCATTGTAATGGACTTTGAGTTGGGAAATGGAGGAGCGACAGCAAAGCAGATGGCACCGTTGCAAAGCTGACTTTCTGCAGAAGAGGCACAGCTCAAGTTTTTTGCCCTGGCTCTTCGGCTGTGGGAGCAGAGGCCAACCGTTCGTGCTCTACTGCCTGGGATGCTGGGCAGCCCAGCACGGGTGCCAAAGAGGTTCCATTGTAATGGACTTTGAGTTGGGAAATCGAAGAGCGACAGCAAAGTGGATGGCACCGTTGCAAAGCTGACTTTCTGCAGAAGAGGCACAGCTCAAGTTTTTTGCCCTGGCTCTTCGGCTGTGGGAGCAGAGGCCAACCGTTCGTGCTCTACTGCCTGGGATGCTGGGCAGCCCAGCACGGGTGCCAAAGAGGTTCCATTGTAATGGACTTTGAGTTGGGAAATGGAGGAGCGACAGCAATGCGGATGGCACCGTTGCAAAGCTGACTTTCTGTAGAAGAGGCACAGCTCAAGTTTTTTGCCCTGGCTCTTCGGCTGTGGGAGCAGAGGCCAACCGTTCGTGCTCTACTCTCTGGGATGCTGGGCAGCCCAGCACGGGTGCCAAACAGGTTCCAATGTAATGGACTTTGAGTTGGGAAATGGAGGAGTGACAGCAATGCGGATGGCACCGTTGCAAAGCTGACTTTCTGCACAAGAGGCACAGCTCAAGCTTTTTGCCCTGGCTCTTCGGCTGTGGGAGCAGAGGCCAGCCGTTCGTGCTCTACTCCCTGGGTTGCTGGGCAGCCCAGCACAGGTGCCAAAGAGGTTCCATTGTAATGGCCTTTGACTTGGGAAATGGAGGAGCGACAGCAATGCGGATGGCACCGTTGCACAGGTGACTTTCTGAAGAAGAGACACAGATCAAGTTTTTTGCCCTGGCTCTTCGGCTGTGGGAGCAGAGGCCAGCCGTTCGTGCTCTACTCCCTGGGATGCTGGGAAGCCCAGCACGGGTGCCAAAGAGGTTCCATTGTAATGGACTTTGAGTTGGGAAATCGAGGAGCGACAGCAATGCGGATGGCACCGTTGCAAAGCTGACTTTCTGCAGAAGAGGCACAGCTCAAGTTTTTTGCCCTGGCTCTTCGTCTGTGGGAGCAGAGGCCAACCGTTCGTGCTCTACTCCCTGGGATGCTGGGCAGCCGAGCACGGCTGCCTAACAGGTTCCATTGTAATGGACTTTGAGTTGGGAAATGGAGGAGTGACAGCAATGCGGATGGCACCGTTGCAAAGCTGACTTTCTGCAGAAGAGGCACAGCTCAAGCTTTTTGCCCTGGCTCTTCGGCTGTGGGAGCAGAGGCCAACCGTTCGTGCTCTACTGCCTGGGATGCTGGGCAGCCCAGCACGGGTGCCAAAGAGTTTCCATTGTAATGGACTTTGAGTTGGGAAATGGAGGAGCGACAGCAATGCGGATGGCACCGTTGCTCAGGTGACTTTCTGCAGAAGAGGCACAGCTCAAGTTTTTTGCCCTGGCTCTTCGGCTGTGGGAGCAGAGGCCAGCCGTTCGTGCTCTACTGCCTGGGATGCTGGGCAGCCCAGCTCGGGTGCCAAAGAGGTTCCATTGTAATGGACTTTGAGTTGGGAAATGGAGGAGCAACAGCAAAGCAGATGGCACCGTTGCAAAGCTGACTTTCTGCACAAGAGGCACAGCTCAAGTTTTTTGCCCTGGCTCTTCGGCTGTGGGAGCAGAGGCCAACCGTTCGTGCTCTACTCCCTGGGATGCTGGGCAGCCCAGCACGGGTGCCAAAGAGGTTCCATTGTAATGGACTTTGAGTTGGGAAATCGAAGAGCGACAGCAAAGTGGATGGCACCGTTGCAAAGCTGACTTTCTGCAGAAGAGGCACAGCTCAAGTTTTTTGCCCTGGCTCTTCGGCTGTGGGAGCAGAGGCCAACCGTTCGTGCTCTACTCCCTGGGATGCTGGGCAGCCCAGCACGGGTGCCAAACAGATTCCATTGTAATGGACTTTGAGTTGGGAAATGGAGGAGTGACAGCAATGCGGATGGCACCGTTGCAAAGGTGACTTTCTGCAGAAGAGGCACAGCTCAAGCTTTTTGCCCTGGCTCTTCGGCTGTGGGAGCAGAGGCCAGCCGTTCGTGCTCTACTCCCTGGGTTGCTGGGCAGCCCAGCACGGGTGCCAAAGAGGTTCCATTGTAATGGCCTTTGACTTGGGAAATGGAGGAGCGACAGCAATGCGGATGGCACCGTTGCACAGGTGACTTTCTGAAGAAGAGACACAGCTCAAGTTTTTTGCCCTGGCTCTTCGGCTGTGGGAGCAGAGGCCAGCCGTTCGTGCTCTACTCCCTGGGATGCTGGGCAGCCCAGCACGGGTGCCAAAGAGGTTCCATTGTAATGGACTTTGAGTTGGGAAATCGAGGAACCTCAGCAATGTGGATGGCACCGTTGCAAAGCTGACTTTCTGCAGAAGAGGCACAGCTCAAGTTTTTTGCCCTGGCTCTTCGGCTGTGGGAGCAGAGGCCAACCGTTCGTGCTCTACTGCCTGGGATGCTGGGCTGCCCAGCACGGGTGCCACAGAGGTTCCATTGTAATAGACTTTGAGTTGGGAAATCGAGGAACCTCAGCAATGCGGATGGCACCGTTGCAAAGCTGACTTTCTGCAGAAGAGGCACAGCTCAAGTATTTTGCCCTGGCTCTTTGGCTGTGGGAGCAGAGGCCAACCGTTCGTGCTCTACTCCCTGGGATGCTGGGCAGCCGAGCACGGGTGCCAAAGAGGTTCCATTGTAATGGACTTTGAGTTGGGAAATCGAGCAGCGACAGCAAAGCGGATGGCATCGTTGAACAGCTGACTTTCTGCAGAAGAGGCACAGCTCAAGTTTTTTGCCCTGGCTCTTCGGCTGTGGGAGCAGAGGCCAACTGTTCGTGCTCTACTCTCTGGGGATGTTGGGCAGCCGGGCACGGGTGCCAAAGAGGTTCCATTGTAATGGACTTTGAGTTGGGAATTGGAGGAGCGACAGCAATGAGGATGGCATCGTTGCAAAGCTGACTTTCTGCAGAAGAGGCACAGCTCAAGTTTTTTGCCCTGGCTCTTCGGCTGTGGGAGCAGAGGCCAACCGTTCGTGCTCTACTCCCTGGGATGCTGGGCAGCCCAGCACGGGTGCCAAAGAGGTTCCATTTTAATGGACTTTGAGTTGGGAAATGGAGGAGCGACAGCAATGCGGATGGCACCGTTGCAAAGCTGACTTTCTGCAGAAGAGGCACAGCTCAAGTTTTTTGCCCTGGCTCTTCGGCTGTGGGAGCAGAGGCCAACCGTTCGTGCTCTACTGCCTGGGATGCTGGGCAGCCCAGCACGGGTGCCAAAGAGGTTCCATTGTAATGGACTTTGAGTTGGGAAATGGAGGAGCGACAGCAATGCGGATGGCACCGTTGCAAAGCTGACTTTCTGTAGAAGAGGCACAGCTCAAGTTTTTTGCCCTGGCTCTTCGGCTGTGGGAGCAGAGGCCAACCGTTCGTGCTCTACTCCCTGGGATGCTGGGCAGCCCAGCACGGGTGCCAAAGAGGTTCCATTTTAATGGACTTTGAGTTGGGAAATGGAGGAGCGACAGCAATGCGGATGGCACCGTTGCAAAGCTGACTTTCTGCAGAAGAGGCACAGCTCAAGTTTTTTGCCCTGGCTCTTCGGCTGTGGGAGCAGAGGCCAACCGTTCGTGCTGTAATCCCTGGGATGCTGGGCAGCCGAGCACGGGTGCCAAAGAGGTTCCATTGTAATGGACTTTGAGTTGGGAAATGGAGGAGCGACAGCAATGCGGATGGCACCGTTGCAAAGCTGACTTTCTGCAGAAGAGGCACAGCTCAAGCTTTTTGCCCTGGCTCTTCGGCTGTGGGAGCAGAGGCCAGCCGTACGTGCTCTACTCCCTGGGATGCTGGGCTGCCCAGCACGTGTGCCACAGAGGTTCCATTGTAATGGACTTTGAGTTGGGAAATCGAGGAACCTCAGCAATGTGGATGGCACCGTTGCAAAGCTGACTTTCTGCAGAAGAGGCACAGCTCAAGTTTTTTGCCCTGGCTCTTCGGCTGTGGGAGCAGAGGCCAACCGTTCGTGCTCTACTGCCTGGGATGCTGGGCTGCCCAGCACGGGTGCCACAGAGGTTCCATTGTAATAGACTTTGAGTTGGGAAATCGAGGAACCTCAGCAATGCGGATGGCACCGTTGCAAAGCTGACTTTCTGCAGAAGAGGCACAGCTCAAGTATTTTGCCCTGGCTCTTTGGCTGTGGGAGCAGAGGCCAACCGTTCGTGCTCTACTCCCTGGGATGCTGGGCAGCCCAGCACGGGTGCCAAAGAGGTTCCATTGTAATGGACTTTGAGTTGGGAAATCGAGCAGCGACAGCAAAGCGGATGGCATCGTTGAACAGCTGACTTTCTGCAGAAGAGGCACAGCTCAAGTTTTTTGCCCTGGCTCTTCGGCTGTGGGAGCAGAGGCCAACTGTTCGTGCTCTACTCTCTGGGGATGTTGGGCAGTCGGGCACGGGTGCCAAAGAGGTTCCATTGTAATGGACTTTGAGTTGGGAATTGGAGGAGCGACAGCAATGAGGATGGCATCGTTGCAAAGGTGACTTTCTGCAGAAGAGGCACAGCTCAAGTTTTTTGCCCTGGCTCTTCGGCTGTGGGAGCAGAGGCCAGCCGTTCGTGCTCTACTCCCTGGGATGCTGGGCTACCCAGCACGGGTGCCAAAGAAGTTCCATTGTAATGGACTTTGAGTTGGGAAATGGAGGAGCGACAGCAAAGCAGATGGCACCATTGCAAAGCTGACTTTCTGCACAAGAGGCACAGCTCAAGTTTTTTGCCCTGGCTCTTCGGCTGTGGGAGCAGAGGCCAACCGTTCGTGCTCTACTCCCTGGGATGCTGGGCAGCCCAGCACGGCTGCCTAACAGGTTCCATTGTAATGGACTTTGAGTTGGGAAATGGAGGAGTGACAGCAATGCGGATGGCACCGTTGCACAGGTGACTTTCTGCAGAAGAGGCACAGCTCAAGCTTTTTGCCCTGGCTCTTCGGCTGTGGGAGCAGAGGCCAGCCGTTCGTGCTCTACTCCCTGGGATGCTGGGCAGCCCAGCACGGGTGCCAAAGAGGTTCCATTGTAATGGCCTTTGAGTTGGGAAATGGAGGAGCGACAGCAATGCGGATGGCACCGTTGCAATGCTGACTTTCTGCAGAAGAGGCACAGCTCAAGCTTTTTGCCCTGGCTCTTCGGCTGTGGGAGCAGAGGCCCACCGTTCGTGCTCTACTGCCTGGGATGCTGGGCAGCCCAGCACGGGTGCCAAAGAGGTTCCATTGTAATGGACTTTGAGTTGGGAAATGGAGGAGCGACAGCAATGCGGATGGCACCGTTGCACAGGTGACTTTCTGAAGAAGAGACACAGCTCAAGTTTTTTGCCCTGGCTCTTCGGCTGTGGGAGCAGAGGCCAGCCGTTCGTGCTCTACTCCCTGGGATGCTGGGCAGCCCAGCACGGGTGCCAAAGAGGTTCCATTTTAATGGACTTTGAGTTGGGAAATGGAGGAGCGACAGCAATGCGGATGGCACCGTTGCAAAGCTGACTTTCTGCAGAAGAGGCACAGCTCAAGTTTTTTGCCCTGGCTCTTCGGCTGTGGGAGCAGAGGCCAACCGTTCGTGCTCTACTGCCTGGGATGCTGGGCAGCCCAGCACGGGTGCCAAAGAGGTTCCATTGTAATGGACTTTGAGTTGGGAAATGGAGGAGCGACAGCAATGCGGATGGCACCGTTGCAAAGCTGACTTTCTGTAGAAGAGGCACAGCTCAAGTTTTTTGCCCTGGCTCTTCGGCTGTGGGAGCAGAGGCCAACCGTTCGTGCTCTACTCCCTGGGATGCTGGGCAGCCCAGCACGGGTGCCAAAGAGGTTCCATTTTAATGGACTTTGAGTTGGGAAATGGAGGAGCGACAGCAATGCGGATGGCACCGTTGCAAAGCTGACTTTCTGCAGAAGAGGCACAGCTCAAGTTTTTTGCCCTGGCTCTTCGGCTGTGGGAGCAGAGGCCAACCGTTCGTGCTGTAATCCCTGGGATGCTGGGCAGCCGAGCACGGGTGCCAAAGAGGTTCCATTGTAATGGACTTTGAGTTGGGAAATGGAGGAGCGACAGCAATGCGGATGGCACCGTTGCAAAGCTGACTTTCTGCAGAAGAGGCACAGCTCAAGCTTTTTGCCCTGGCTCTTCGGCTGTGGGAGCAGAGGCCAGCCGTACGTGCTCTACTCCCTGGGATGCTGGGCTGCCCAGCACGTGTGCCACAGAGGTTCCATTGTAATGGACTTTGAGTTGGGAAATCGAGGAACCTCAGCAATGTGGATGGCACCGTTGCAAAGCTGACTTTCTGCAGAAGAGGCACAGCTCAAGTTTTTTGCCCTGGCTCTTCGGCTGTGGGAGCAGAGGCCAACCGTTCGTGCTCTACTGCCTGGGATGCTGGGCTGCCCAGCACGGGTGCCACAGAGGTTCCATTGTAATAGACTTTGAGTTGGGAAATCGAGGAACCTCAGCAATGCGGATGGCACCGTTGCAAAGCTGACTTTCTGCAGAAGAGGCACAGCTCAAGTATTTTGCCCTGGCTCTTTGGCTGTGGGAGCAGAGGCCAACCGTTCGTGCTCTACTCCCTGGGATGCTGGGCAGCCCAGCACGGGTGCCAAAGAGGTTCCATTGTAATGGACTTTGAGTTGGGAAATCGAGCAGCGACAGCAAAGCGGATGGCATCGTTGAACAGCTGACTTTCTGCAGAAGAGGCACAGCTCAAGTTTTTTGCCCTGGCTCTTCGGCTGTGGGAGCAGAGGCCAACTGTTCGTGCTCTACTCTCTGGGGATGTTGGGCAGTCGGGCACGGGTGCCAAAGAGGTTCCATTGTAATGGACTTTGAGTTGGGAATTGGAGGAGCGACAGCAATGAGGATGGCATCGTTGCAAAGCTGACTTTCTGCAGAAGAGGCACAGCTCAAGTTTTTTGCCCTGGCTCTTCGGCTGTGGGAGCAGAGGCCAGCCGTTCGTGCTCTACTCCCTGGGATGCTGGGCTACCCAGCACGGGTGCCAAAGAAGTTCCATTGTAATGGACTTTGAGTTGGGAAATGGAGGAGCGACAGCAAAGCAGATGGCACCATTGCAAAGCTGACTTTCTGCACAAGAGGCACAGCTCAAGTTTTTTGCCCTGGCTCTTCGGCTGTGGGAGCAGAGGCCAACCGTTCGTGCTCTACTCCCTGGGATGCTGGGCAGCCCAGCACGGCTGCCTAACAGGTTCCATTGTAATGGACTTTGAGTTGGGAAATGGAGGAGTGACAGCAATGCGGATGGCACCGTTGCACAGGTGACTTTCTGCAGAAGAGGCACAGCTCAAGCTTTTTGCCCTGGCTCTTCGGCTGTGGGAGCAGAGGCCAGCCGTTCGTGCTCTACTCCCTGGGATGCTGGGCAGCCCAGCACGGGTGCCAAAGAGGTTCCATTGTAATGGCCTTTGAGTTGGGAAATGGAGGAGCGACAGCAATGCGGATGGCACCGTTGCAATGCTGACTTTCTGCAGAAGAGGCACAGCTCAAGCTTTTTGCCCTGGCTCTTCGGCTGTGGGAGCAGAGGCCCACCGTTCGTGCTCTACTGCCTGGGATGCTGGGCAGCCCAGCACGGGTGCCAAAGAGGTTCCATTGTAATGGACTTTGAGTTGGGAAATGGAGGAGCGACAGCAATGCGGATGGCACCGTTGCACAGGTGACTTTCTGAAGAAGAGACACAGCTCAAGTTTTTTGCCCTGGCTCTTCGGCTGTGGGAGCAGAGGCCAGCCGTTCGTGCTCTACTCCCTGGGATGCTGGGCAGCCGAGCACGGGTGCCAAAGAGGTTCCATTGTAATGGACTTTGAGTTGGGAAATGGAGGAGCGACAGCAATGCGGATGGCACCGTTGCAAAGCTGACTTTCTGCAGAAGAGGCACAGCTCAAGTTTTTTGCCCTGGCTCTTCGGCTGTGGGAGCAGAGGCCAACCGTTCGTGCTCTACTCCCTGGGATGCTGGGCAGCCGAGCACGGCTGCCTAACAGGTTCCATTGTAATGGACTTTGAGTTGGGAAATGGAGGAGTGACAGCAATGCGGATGGCACCGTTGCAAAGCTGACTTTCTGCAGAAGAGGCACAGCTCAAGTTTTTTGCCCTGGCTCTTCGGCTGTGGGAGCAGAGGCCAACCGTTCGTGCTGTAATCCCTGGGATGCTGGGCAGCCCAGCACGGGTGCCAAAGAGGTTCCATTGTAATGGACTTTGACTTGGGAAATGGAGGAGCGACAGCAATGCGGATGGCACCGTTGCTCAGGTGACTTTCTGCAGAAGAGGCACAGCTCAAGTTTTTTGCCCTGGCTCTTCGGCTGTGGGAGCAGAGGCCAGCCGTTCGTGCTCTACTCCCTGGGATGCTGGGCAGCCCAGCACGGGTGCCAAAGAGGTTCCATTGTAATGGACTTTGAGTTGGGAAATGGAGGAGCGACAGCAAAGCAGATGGCACCGTTGCAAAGCTGACTTTCTGCAGAAGAGGCACAGCTCAAGTTTTTTGCCCTGGCTCTTCGGCTGTGGGAGCAGAGGCCAACCGTTCGTGCTCTACTGCCTGGGATGCTGGGCAGCCCAGCACGGGTGCCAAAGAGGTTCCATTGTAATGGACTTTGAGTTGGGAAATCGAAGAGCGACAGCAAAGTGGATGGCACCGTTGCAAAGCTGACTTTCTGCAGAAGAGGCACAGCTCAAGTTTTTTGCCCTGGCTCTTCGGCTGTGGGAGCAGAGGCCAACCGTTCGTGCTCTACTGCCTGGGATGCTGGGCAGCCCAGCACGGGTGCCAAAGAGGTTCCATTGTAATGGACTTTGACTTGGGAAATGGAGGAGCGACAGCAATGCGGATGGCACCGTTGCAAAGCTGACTTTCTGAAGAAGGGACACAGCTCAAGTTTTTTGCCCTGGCTCTTCGGCTGTGGGAGCGGAGGCCAGCCGTTCGTGCTCTACTCCCTGGGATGCTGGGCAGCCCAGCACGGGTGCCAAAGAGGTTCCATTGTAATGGACTTTGAGTTGGGAAATGGAGGAGCGACAGCAATGCGGATGGCACCGTTGCAAAGCTGACTTTCTGCAGAAGAGGCACAGCTCAAGTTTTTTGCCCTGGCTCTTCGGCTGTGGGAGCAGAGGCCAACCGTTCGTGCTCTACTCCCTGGGATGCTGGGCAGCCGAGCACGGCTGCCTAACAGGTTCCATTGTAATGGACTTTGAGTTGGGAAATGGAGGAGTGACAGCAATGCGGATGGCACCGTTGCAAAGCTGACTTTCTGCAGAAGAGGCACAGCTCAAGCTTTTTGCCCTGGCTCTTCGGCTGTGGGAGCAGAGGCCAGCCGTTCGTGCTCTACTCCCTGGGATGCTGGGCAGCCCAGCACGGGTGCCAAAGAGGTTCCATTGTAATGGACTTTGAGTTGGGAAATGGAGGAGCGACAGCAATGCGGATGGCACCGTTGCACAGGTGACTTTCTGCAGAAGAGACACAGCTCAAGTTTTTTGCCCTGGCTCTTCGGCTGTGGGAGCAGAGGCCAACCGTTCGTGCTGTAATCCCTGGGATGCTGGGCAGCCCAGCACGGGTGCCAAAGAGGTTCCATTGTAATGGACTTTGAGTTGGGAAATGGAGTAGCGACAGCAATGCGGATGGCACCGTTGCACAGGTGACTTTCTGAAGAAGAGACACAGCTCTAGTTTTTTGCCCTGGCTCTTCGGCTGTGGGAGCAGAGGCCAGCCGTTCGTGCTCTACTCCCTGGGATGCTGGGCAGCCCAGCACGGGTGCCAAAGAGGTTCCATTGTAATGGACTTTGAGTTGGGAAATGGAGGAGCGACAGCAATGCGGATGGCACCGTTGCAAAGCTGACTTTCTGCAGAAGAGGCACAGCTCAAGTTTTTTGCCCTGGCTCTTCGGCTGTGGGAGCAGAGGCCAACCGTTCGTGCTCTACTCCCTGGGATGCTGGGCAGCCGAGCACGGCTGCCTAACAGGTTCCATTGTAATGGACTTTGAGTTGGGAAATGGAGGAGTGACAGCAATGCGGATGGCACCGTTGCAAAGCTGACTTTCTGCACAAGAGGCACAGCTCAAGCTTTTTGCCCTGGCTCTTCGGCTGTGGGAGCAGAGGCCAACCGTTCGTGCTGTAATCCCTGGGATGCTGGGCAGCCCAGCACGGGTGCCAAAGAGGTTCCATTGTAATGGACTTTGAGTTGGGAAGTGGAGGAGCGACAGCAATGCGGATGGCACCGTTGCAAAGGTGACTTTCTGCAGAAGAGGCACAGCTCAAGCTTTTTGCCCTGGCTCTTCGGCTGTGGGAGCAGAGGCCAGCCGTACGTGCTCTACTCCCTGGGATGCTGGGCTGCCCAGCACGGGTGCCAGAGAGTTTCCATTGTAATGGACTTTGAGTTGGGAAATCGAGGAACCTCAGCAATGTGGATGGCACCGTTGCAAAGCTGACTTTCTGCAGAAGAGGCACAGCTCAAGTTTTTTGCCCTGGCTCTTCGGCTGTGGGAGCAGAGGCCAACCGTTCGTGCTCTACTGCCTGGGATGCTGGGCTGCCCAGCACGGGTGCCACAGAGGTTCCATTGTAATAGACTTTGAGTTGGGAAATCGAGGAACCTCAGCAATGCGGATGGCACCGTTGCAAAGCTGACTTTCTGCAGAAGAGGCACAGCTCAAGTATTTTGCCCTGGCTCTTTGGCTGTGGGAGCAGAGGCCAGCCGTTCGTGCTCTACTCCCTGGGATGCTGGGCAGCCGAGCACGGGTGCCAAAGAGGTTCCATTGTAATGGACTTTGAGTTGGGAAATCGAGCAGCGACAGCAAAGCGGATGGCATCGTTGAACAGCTGACTTTCTGCAGAAGAGGCACAGCTCAAGTTTTTTGCCCTAGCTCTTCGGCTGTGGGAGCAGAGGCCAACTGTTCGTGCTCTACTCTCTGGGGATGTTGGGCAGCCCAGCACGGGTGCCAAAGAGGTTCCATTGTAATGGACTTTGAGTTGGGAATTGGAGGAGCGACAGCAATGAGGATGGCATCGTTGCAAAGCTGACTTTCTGCAGAAGAGGCACAGCTCAAGTTTTTTGCCCTGGCTCTTCGGCTGTGGGAGCAGAGGCCAGCCGTTCGTGCTCTACTCCCTGGGATGCTGGGCAGCCCAGCACGGGTGCCAAAGAGGTTCCATTGTAATGGACTTTGAGTTGGGAAATGGAGGAGCGACAGCAAAGCAGATGGCACCGTTGCAAAGCTGACTTTCTGCAGAAGAGGCACAGCTCAAGTTTTTTGCCCTGGCTCTTCGGCTGTGGGAGCAGAGGCCAACCGTTCGTGCTCTACTGCCTGGGATGCTGGGCAGCCCAGCACGGGTGCCAAAGAGGTTCCATTGTAATGGACTTTGAGTTGGGAAATCGAAGAGCGACAGCAAAGTGGATGGCACCGTTGCAAAGCTGACTTTCTGCAGAAGAGGCACAGCTCAAGTTTTTTGCCCTGGCTCTTCGGCTGTGGGAGCAGAGGCCAACCGTTCGTGCTCTACTGCCTGGGATGCTGGGCAGCCCAGCACGGGTGCCAAAGAGGTTCCATTGTAATGGACTTTGACTTGGGAAATGGAGGAGCGACAGCAATGCGGATGGCACCGTTGCAAAGCTGACTTTCTGAAGAAGGGACACAGCTCAAGTTTTTTGCCCTGGCTCTTCGGCTGTGGGAGCGGAGGCCAGCCGTTCGTGCTCTACTCCCTGGGATGCTGGGCAGCCCAGCACGGGTGCCAAAGAGGTTCCATTGTAATGGACTTTGAGTTGGGAAATGGAGGAGCGACAGCAATGCGGATGGCACCGTTGCAAAGCTGACTTTCTGCAGAAGAGGCACAGCTCAAGTTTTTTGCCCTGGCTCTTCGGCTGTGGGAGCAGAGGCCAACCGTTCGTGCTCTACTCCCTGGGATGCTGGGCAGCCGAGCACGGCTGCCTAACAGGTTCCATTGTAATGGACTTTGAGTTGGGAAATGGAGGAGTGACAGCAATGCGGATGGCACCGTTGCAAAGCTGACTTTCTGCACAAGAGGCACAGCTCAAGCTTTTTGCCCTGGCTCTTCGGCTGTGGGAGCAGAGGCCAGCCGTTCGTGCTCTACTCCCTGGGATGCTGGGCAGCCCAGCACGGGTGCCAAAGAGGTTCCATTGTAATGGACTTTGAGTTGGGAAATGGAGGAGCGACAGCAATGCGGATGGCACCGTTGCACAGGTGACTTTCTGCAGAAGAGACACAGCTCAAGTTTTTTGCCCTGGCTCTTCGGCTGTGGGAGCAGAGGCCAACCGTTCGTGCTGTAATCCCTGGGATGCTGGGCAGCCCAGCACGGGTGCCAAAGAGGTTCCATTGTAATGGACTTTGAGTTGGGAAATGGAGTAGCGACAGCAATGCGGATGGCACCGTTGCACAGGTGACTTTCTGAAGAAGAGACACAGCTCTAGTTTTTTGCCCTGGCTCTTCGGCTGTGGGAGCAGAGGCCAGCCGTTCGTGCTCTACTCCCTGGGATGCTGGGCAGCCCAGCACGGGTGCCAAAGAGGTTCCATTGTAATGGACTTTGAGTTGGGAAATGGAGGAGCGACAGCAATGCGGATGGCACCGTTGCAAAGCTGACTTTCTGCAGAAGAGGCACAGCTCAAGTTTTTTGCCCTGGCTCTTCGGCTGTGGGAGCAGAGGCCAACCGTTCGTGCTCTACTCCCTGGGATGCTGGGCAGCCGAGCACGGCTGCCTAACAGGTTCCATTGTAATGGACTTTGAGTTGGGAAATGGAGGAGTGACAGCAATGCGGATGGCACCGTTGCAAAGCTGACTTTCTGCACAAGAGGCACAGCTCAAGCTTTTTGCCCTGGCTCTTCGGCTGTGGGAGCAGAGGCCAACCGTTCGTGCTGTAATCCCTGGGATGCTGGGCAGCCCAGCACGGGTGCCAAAGAGGTTCCATTGTAATGGACTTTGAGTTGGGAAGTGGAGGAGCGACAGCAATGCGGATGGCACCGTTGCAAAGGTGACTTTCTGCAGAAGAGGCACAGCTCAAGCTTTTTGCCCTGGCTCTTCGGCTGTGGGAGCAGAGGCCAGCCGTACGTGCTCTACTCCCTGGGATGCTGGGCTGCCCAGCACGGGTGCCAGAGAGGTTCCATTGTAATGGACTTTGAGTTGGGAAATCGAGGAACCTCAGCAATGTGGATGGCACCGTTGCAAAGCTGACTTTCTGCAGAAGAGGCACAGCTCAAGTTTTTTGCCCTGGCTCTTCGGCTGTGGGAGCAGAGGCCAACCGTTCGTGCTCTACTGCCTGGGATGCTGGGCTGCCCAGCACGGGTGCCACAGAGGTTCCATTGTAATAGACTTTGAGTTGGGAAATCGAGGAACCTCAGCAATGCGGATGGCACCGTTGCAAAGCTGACTTTCTGCAGAAGAGGCACAGCTCAAGTATTTTGCCCTGGCTCTTTGGCTGTGGGAGCAGAGGCCAGCCGTTCGTGCTCTACTCCCTGGGATGCTGGGCAGCCGAGCACGGGTGCCAAAGAGGTTCCATTGTAATGGACTTTGAGTTGGGAAATCGAGCAGCGACAGCAAAGCGGATGGCATCGTTGAACAGCTGACTTTCTGCAGAAGAGGCACAGCTCAAGTTTTTTGCCCTAGCTCTTCGGCTGTGGGAGCAGAGGCCAACTGTTCGTGCTCTACTCTCTGGGGATGTTGGGCAGCCCAGCACGGGTGCCAAAGAGGTTCCATTGTAATGGACTTTGAGTTGGGAATTGGAGGAGCGACAGCAATGAGGATGGCATCGTTGCAAAGCTGACTTTCTGCAGAAGAGGCACAGCTCAAGTTTTTTGCCCTGGCTCTTCGGCTGTGGGAGCAGAGGCCAGCCGTTCGTGCTCTACTGCCTGGGATGCTGGGCAGCCCAGCACGGGTGCCAAAGAGGTTCCATTGTAATGGACTTTGAGTTGGGAAATGGAGGAGTGACAGCAATGCGGATGGCACCGTTGCAAAGCTGACTTTCTGCAGAAGAGGCACAGCTCAAGCTTTTTGCCCTGGCTCTTCAGCTGTGGGAGCAGAGGCCAGTCGTTCGTGCTCTACTCCTTGGGATGCTGGGCAGCCCAGCACGGGTGCCAAAGAGGTTCCATTGTAATGGACTTTGAGTTGGGAAATGGAGGGGCGACAGCAATGCGGATGGCACCGTTGCAAAGCTGACTTTCTGCAGAAGAGGCACAGCTCAAGCTTTTTGCCCTGGCTCTTCAGCTGTGGGAGCAGAGGCCAGTCGTTCGTGCTCTACTCCTTGGGATGCTGGACAGCCTAGCACGGGTGCCAAAGAGGTTCCATTGTAATGGACTTTGAGTTGGGAAATCGAGGATCCTCAGCAATGCGGATGGCACCGTTGCAAATCTCACTTTCTGCAGAAGAGGCACAGCTCCAGTTTTTTGCCCTGGCTCATCGGCTGTGGGAGCAGAGGCCAACCGTTCGTGCTCTACTGCCTGGGATGCTGGGCTGCCCAGCACGGGTGCCAAAGAGGTTCCATTGTAATGGACTTTGAGTTGGGAAATCGAGGAACCACAGCGATGCGAATGGCACCGTTGCAAAGCTGACTTTCTGCAGAAGAGGCACAGCTCAAGTTTTTTGCCCTGGCTCTTTGGCTGTGGGAGCAGAGGCCAACCGTTCGTGCTCTACTCCCTGGGATGCTGGGCAGCCCAGCACGGGTGCCAAAGAGGTTCCATTGTAATGGACTTTGAGTTGGGAAATCGAAGAGCGACAGCAAAGTGGATGGCACCGTTGCAAAGCTGACTTTCTGCAGAAGAGGCACAGCTCCAGTTTTTTGCCCTGGCTCTTCGGCTGTGGGAGCAGAGGCCAACCGTTCGTGCTCTACTCCCTGGGATGCTGGGCAGCCCAGCACGGGTGCCAAAGAGGTTCCATTTTAATGGACTTTGAGTTGGGAAATGGAGGAGCGACAGCAATGCGGATGGCACCGTTGCAAAGCTGACTTTCTGCAGAAGAGGCACAGCTCAAGTTTTTTGCCCTGGCTCTTCGGCTGTGGGAGCAGAGGCCAACCGTTCGTGCTGTAATCCCTGGGATGCTGGGCAGCCCAGCACGGGTGCCAAAGAGGTTCCATTGTAATGGACTTTGAGTTGGGAAATGGAGGAGCGACAGCAATGCGGATGGCACCGTTGCAAAGGTGACTTTCTGCAGAAGAGGCACAGCTCAAGCTTTTTGCCCTGGCTCTTCGGCTGTGGGAGCAGAGGCCAGCCGTACGTGCTCTACTCCCTGGGATGCTGGGCTGCCCAGCACGGGTGCCAGAGAGGTTCCATTGTAATGGACTTTGAGTTGGGAAATCGAGGAACCTCAGCAATGTGGATGGCACCGTTGCAAAGCTGACTTTCTGCAGAAGAGGCACAGCTCAAGTTTTTTGCCCTGGCTCTTCGGCTGTGGGAGCAGAGGCCAACCGTTCGTGCTCTACTGCCTGGGATGCTGGGCTGCCCAGCACGGGTGCCACAGAGGTTCCATTGTAATAGACTTTGAGTTGGGAAATCGAGGAACCTCAGCAATGCGGATGGCACCGTTGCAAAGCTGACTTTCTGCAGAAGAGGCACAGCTCAAGTATTTTGCCCTGGCTCTTTGGCTGTGGGAGCAGAGGCCAGCCGTTCGTGCTCTACTCCCTGGGATGCTGGGCAGCCGAGCACGGGTGCCAAAGAGGTTCCATTGTAATGGACTTTGAGTTGGGAAATCGAGCAGCGACAGCAAAGCGGATGGCATCGTTGAACAGCTGACTTTCTGCAGAAGAGGCACAGCTCAAGTTTTTTGCCCTAGCTCTTCGGCTGTGGGAGCAGAGGCCAACTGATCGTGCTCTACTCTCTGGGGATGTTGGGCAGCCCAGCACGGGTGCCAAAGAGGTTCCATTGTAATGGACTTTGAGTTGGGAATTGGAGGAGCGACAGCAATGAGGATGGCATCGTTGCAAAGCTGACTTTCTGCAGAAGAGGCACAGCTCAAGTTTTTTGCCCTGGCTCTTCGGCTGTGGGAGCAGAGGCCAGCCGTTCGTGCTCTACTGCCTGGGATGCTGGGCTACCCAGCACGGGTGCCAAAGAAGTTCCATTGTAATGGACTTTGAGTTGGGAAATGGAGGAGGGACAGCAAAGCAGATGGCACCATTGCAAAGCTGACTTTCTGCACAAGAGGCACAGCTCAAGTTTTTTGCCCTGGCTCTTTGGCTGTGGGAGCAGAGGCCAACCGTTCGTGCTCTACTGCCTGGGATGCTGGGCAGCCCAGCACGGGTGCCAAAGAGGTTCCATTGTAATGGACTTTGAGTTGGGAAATCGAAGAGCGGCAGCAAAGTGGATGGCACCTTTGCAAAGCTGACTTTCTGCAGAAGAGGCACAGCTCAAGTTTTTTGCCCTGGCTCTTCGGCTGTGGGAGCAGAGGCCAACCGTTCGTGCTCTACTGCCTGGGATGCTGGGCAACCCAGCACGGGTGCCAAAGAGGTTCCATTTTAATGGACTTTGAGTTGGGAAATGGAGGAGCGACAGCAATGCGGATGGCACCGTTGCAAAGCTGACTTTCTGTAGAAGAGGCACAGCTCAAGTTTTTTGCCCTGGCTCTTCGGCTGTGGGAGCAGAGGCCAACCGTTCGTGCTCTACTCCCTGGGATGCTGGGCAGCCCAGCACGGGTGCCAAAGAGGTTCCATTTTAATGGACTTTGAGTTGGGAAATGGAGGAGCGACAGCAATGCGGATGGCACCGTTGCAAAGCTGACTTTCTGCAGAAGAGGCACAGCTCAAGTTTTTTGCCCTGGCTCTTCGGCTGTGGGAGCAGAGGCCAACCGTTCGTGCTGTAATCCCTGCGATGCTGGGCAGCCCAGCACGGGTGCCAAAGAGGTTCCATTGTAATGGACTTTGAGTTGGGAAATGGAGGAGCGACAGCAATGCGGATGGCACCGTTGCAAAGCTGACTTTCTGCAGAAGAGGCACAGCTCAAGCTTTTTGCCCTGGCTCTTCGGCTGTGGGAGCAGAGGCCAGCCGTACGTGCTCTACTCCCTGGGATGCTGGGCTGCCCAGCACGGGTGCTAGAGAGGTTCCATTGTAATGGACTTTGAGTTGGGAAATCGAGGAACCTCAGCAATGTGGATGGCACCGTTGCAAAGCTGACTTTCTGCAGAAGAGGCACAGCTCAAGTTTTTTGCCCTGGCTCTTCGGCTGTGGGAGCAGAGGCCAACCGTTCGTGCTCTACTGCCTGGGATGCTGGGCTGCCCAGCACGGGTGCCACAGAGGTTCCATTGTAATAGACTTTGAGTTGGGAAATCGAGGAACCTCAGCAATGCGGATGGCACCGTTGCAAAGCTGACTTTCTGCAGAAGAGGCACAGCTCAAGTATTTTGCCCTGGCTCTTTGGCTGTGGGAGCAGAGGCCAGCCGTTCGTGCTCTACTCCCTGGGATGCTGGGCAGCCGAGCACGGGTGCCAAAGAGGTTCCATTGTAATGGACTTTGAGTTGGGAAATCGAGCAGCGACAGCAAAGCGGATGGCATCGTTGAACAGCTGACTTTCTGCAGAAGAGGCACAGCTCAAGTTTTTTGCCCTAGCTCTTCGGCTGTGGGAGCAGAGGCCAACTGATCGTGCTCTACTCTCTGGGGATGTTGGGCAGCCCAGCACGGGTGCCAAAGAGGTTCCATTGTAATGGACTTTGAGTTGGGAATTGGAGGAGCGACAGCAATGAGGATGGCATCGTTGCAAAGCTGACTTTCTGCAGAAGAGGCACAGCTCAAGTTTTTTGCCCTGGCTCTTCGGCTGTGGGAGCAGAGGCCAGCCGTTCGTGCTCTACTGCCTGGGATGCTGGGCTACCCAGCACGGGTGCCAAAGAAGTTCCATTGTAATGGACTTTGAGTTGGGAAATGGAGGAGGGACAGCAAAGCAGATGGCACCATTGCAAAGCTGACTTTCTGCACAAGAGGCACAGCTCAAGTTTTTTGCCCTGGCTCTTTGGCTGTGGGAGCAGAGGCCAACCGTTCGTGCTCTACTGCCTGGGATGCTGGGCAGCCCAGCACGGGTGCCAAAGAGGTTCCATTGTAATGGACT
Source organism: Psittacula echo (assembly GCF_963264785.1). Lineage (NCBI taxonomy): Eukaryota > Metazoa > Chordata > Aves > Psittaciformes > Psittacidae > Psittacula > Psittacula echo. Next base: position 323,731 of record NW_027664274.1, read on the forward strand.
TTGAGTTGGGAAATCGAAGAGCGACAGCAAAGTGGATGGCACCGTTGCAAAGCTGACTTTCTGCAGAAGAGGCACAGCTCAAGTTTTTTGCCCTGGCTCTTCGGCTGTGGGAGCAGAGGCCAACCGTTCGTGCTCTACTGCCTGGGATGCTGGGCAACCCAGCACGGGTGCCAAAGAGGTTCCATTGTAATGGACTTTGAGTTGGGAAATGGAGGAGCGACAGCAATGCGGATGGCACCGTTGCAAAGCTGACTTTCTGTAGAAGAGGCACAGCTCAAGTTTTTTGCCCTGGCTCTTCGGCTGTGGGAGCAGAGGCCAACCGTTCGTGCTCTACTCCCTGGGATGCTGGGCAGCCCAGCACGGGTGCCAAAGAGGTTCCATTTTAATGGACTTTGAGTTGGGAAATGGAGGAGCGACAGCAATGCGGATGGCACCGTTGCAAAGCTGACTTTCTGCAGAAGAGGCACAGCTCAAGTTTTTTGCCCTGGCTCTTCGGCTGTGGGAGCAGAGGCCAACCGTTCGTGCTGTAATCCCTGCGATGCTGGGCAGCCCAGCACGGGTGCCAAAGAGGTTCCATTGTAATGGACTTTGAGTTGGGAAATGGAGGAGCGACAGCAATGCGGATGGCACCGTTGCAAAGCTGACTTTCTGCAGAAGAGGCACAGCTCAAGCTTTTTGCCCTGGCTCTTCGGCTGTGGGAGCAGAGGCCAGCCGTACGTGCTCTACTCCCTGGGATGCTGGGCTGCCCAGCACGGGTGCTAGAGAGGTTCCATTGTAATGGACTTTGAGTTGGGAAATCGAGGAACCTCAGCAATGTGGATGGCACCGTTGCAAAGCTGACTTTCTGCAGAAGAGGCACAGCTCAAGTATTTTGCCCTGGCTCTTCGGCTGTGGGAGCAGAGGCCAGCCGTTCGTGCTCTACTCCCTGGGATGCTGGGCTGCCCAGCACGGGTGCCAAAGAGGTTCCATTGTAATGGACTTTGAGTTGGGAAATCGAGCAGCGACAGCAAAGCGGATGGCATCATTGAACAGCTGACTTTCTGCAGAAGAGGCACAGCTCAAGTTTTTTGCCCTAGCTCTTCGGCTGTGGGAGCAGAGGCCAACTGATCGTGCTCTACTCTCTGGGGATGTTGGGCAGCCCAGCACGGGTGCCAAAGAGGTTCCATTGTAATGGACTTTGAGTTGGGAATTGGAGGAGCGACAGCAATGAGGATGGCATCGTTGCAAAGCTGACTTTCTGCAGAAGAGGCACAGCTCAAGTTTTTTGCCCTGGCTCTTCGGCTGTGGGAGCAGAGGCCAGCCGTTCGTGCTCTACTGCCTGGGATGCTGGGCTACCCAGCACGGGTGCCAAAGAAGTTCCATTGTAATGGACTTTGAGTTGGGAAATGGAGGAGGGACAGCAAAGCAGATGGCACCATTGCAAAGCTGACTTTCTGCACAAGAGGCACAGCTCAAGTTTTTTGCCCTGGCTCTTTGGCTGTGGGAGCAGAGGCCAACCGTTCGTGCTCTACTGCCTGGGATGCTGGGCAGCCCAGCACGGGTGCCAAAGAGGTTCCATTGTAATGGACTTTGAGTTGGGAAATCGAAGAGCGACAGCAAAGTGGATGGCACCGTTGCAAAGCTGACTTTCTGCAGAAGAGGCACAGCTCAAGTTTTTTGCCCTGGCTCTTCGGCTGTGGGAGCAGAGGCCAACCGTTCGTGCTCTACTGCCTGGGATGCTGGGCAACCCAGCACGGGTGCCAAAGAGGTTCCATTGTAATGGACTTTGAGTTGGGAAATGGAGGAGCGACAGCAATGCGGATGGCACCGTTGCAAAGCTGACTTTCTGTAGAAGAGGCACAGCTCAAGTTTTTTGCCCTGGCTCTTCGGCTGTGGGAGCAGAGGCCAACCGTTCGTGCTCTACTCCCTGGGATGCTGGGCAGCCCAGCACGGGTGCCAAAGAGGTTCCATTTTAATGGACTTTGAGTTGGGAAATGGAGGAGCGACAGCAATGCGGATGGCACCGTTGCAAAGCTGACTTTCTGCAGAAGAGGCACAGCTCAAGTTTTTTGCCCTGGCTCTTCGGCTGTGGGAGCAGAGGCCAACCGTTCGTGCTGTAATCCCTGCGATGCTGGGCAGCCCAGCACGGGTGCCAAAGAGGTTCCATTGTAATGGACTTTGAGTTGGGAAATGGAGGAGCGACAGCAATGCGGATGGCACCGTTGCAAAGCTGACTTTCTGCAGAAGAGGCACAGCTCAAGCTTTTTGCCCTGGCTCTTCGGCTGTGGGAGCAGAGGCCAGCCGTACGTGCTCTACTCCCTGGGATGCTGGGCTGCCCAGCACGGGTGCTAGAGAGGTTCCATTGTAATGGACTTTGAGTTGGGAAATCGAGGAACCTCAGCAATGTGGATGGCATCGTTGCAAAGCTGACTTTCTGCAGAAGAGGCACAGCTCAAGTTTTTTGCCCTGGCTCTTCGGCTGTGGGAGCAGAGGCCAACCGTTCGTGCTCTACTGCCTGGGATGCTGGGCTGCCCAGCACGGGTGCCACAGAGGTTCCATTGTAATAGACTTTGAGTTGGGAAATCGAGGAACCTCAGCAATGCGGATGGCACCGTTGCAAAGCTGACTTTCTGCAGAAGAGGCACAGCTCAAGTATTTTGCCCTGGCTCTTTGGCTGTGGGAGCAGAGGCCAGCCGTTCGTGCTCTACTCCCTGGGATGCTGGGCAGCCGAGCACGGGTGCCAAAGAGGTTCCATTGTAATGGACTTTGAGTTGGGAAATCGAGCAGCGACAGCAAAGCGGATGGCATCGTTGAACAGCTGACTTTCTGCAGAAGACACACAGCTCCAGTTTTTTGCCCTAGCTCTTCGGCTGTGGGAGCAGAGGCCAACTGATCGTGCTCTACTCTCTGGGGATGTTGGGCAGCCCAGCACGGGTGCCAAAGAGGTTCCATTGTAATGGACTTTGAGTTGGGAATTGGAGGAGCGACAGCAATGAGGATGGCATCGTTGCAAAGCTGACTTTCTGCAGAAGAGGCACAGCTCAAGTTTTTTGCCCTGGCTCTTCGGCTGTGGGAGCAGAGGCCAGCCGTTCGTGCTCTACTGCCTGGGATGCTGGGCTACCCAGCACGGGTGCCAAAGAAGTTCCATTGTAATGGACTTTGAGTTGGGAAATGGAGGAGGGACAGCAAAGCAGATGGCACCATTGCAAAGCTGACTTTCTGCACAAGAGGCACAGCTCAAGTTTTTTGCCCTGGCTCTTTGGCTGTGGGAGCAGAGGCCAACCGTTCGTGCTCTACTGCCTGGGATGCTGGGCAGCCCAGCACGGGTGCCAAAGAGGTTCCATTGTAATGGACTTTGAGTTGGGAAATCGAAGAGCGACAGCAAAGTGGATGGCACCGTTGCAAAGCTGACTTTCTGCAGAAGAGGCACAGCTCAAGTTTTTTGCCCTGGCTCTTCGGCTGTGGGAGCAGAGGCCAACCGTTCGTGCTCTACTGCCTGGGATGCTGGGCAACCCAGCACGGGTGCCAAAGAGGTTCCATTGTAATGGACTTTGAGTTGGGAAATGGAGGAGCGACAGCAATGCGGATGGCACCGTTGCAAAGCTGACTTTCTGTAGAAGAGGCACAGCTCAAGTTTTTTGCCCTGGCTCTTCGGCTGTGGGAGCAGAGGCCAAGCGTTCGTGCTCTACTCCCTGGGATGCTGGGCAGCCCAGCACGGGTGCCAGAGAGGTTCCATTGTAATGGACTTTGAGTTGGGAAATGGAGGAGCGACAGCAATGCGGATGGCACCGTTGCAAAGCTGACTTTCTGCAGAAGAGGCACAGCTCAAGTTTTTTGCCCTGGCTCTTCGGCTGTGGGAGCAGAGGCCAACCGTTCGTGCTGTAATCCCTGCGATGCTGGGCAGCCCAGCACGGGTGCCAAAGAGGTTCCATTGTAATGGACTTTGAGTTGGGAAATGGAGGAGCGACAGCAATGCGGATGGCACCGTTGCAAAGCTGACTTTCTGCAGAAGAGGCACAGCTCAAGCTTTTTGCCCAGGCTCTTCGGCTGTGGGAGCAGAGGCCAGCCGTACGTGCTCTACTCCCTGGGATGCTGGGCTGCCCAGCACGGGTGCTAGAGAGGTTCCATTGTAATGGACTTTGAGTTGGGAAATCGAGGAACCTCAGCAATGTGGATGGCACCGTTGCAAAGCTGACTTTCTGCAGAAGACACACAGCTCAAGTTTTTTGCCCTGGCTCTTCGGCTGTGGGAGCAGAGGCCAACCGTTCGTGCTCTACTGCCTGGGATGCTGGGCTGCCCAGCACGGGTGCCACAGAGGTTCCATTGTAATAGACTTTGAGTTGGGAAATCGAGGAACCTCAGCAATGCGGATGGCACCGTTGCAAAGCTGACTTTCTGCAGAAGAGGCACAGCTCAAGTATTTTGCCCTGGCTCTTTGGCTGTGGGAGCAGAGGCCAACCGTTCGTGCTCTACTCCCTGGGATGCTGGGCAGCCGAGCACGGGTGCCAAAGAGGTTCCATTGTAATGGACTTTGAGTTGGGAAATCGAGCAGCGACAGCAAAGCGGATGGCATCGTTGAACAGCTGACTTTCTGCAGAAGAGGCACAGCTCAAGTTTTTTGCCCTGCCTCTTCGGCTGTGGGAGCAGAGGCCAACTGTTCGTGCTCTACTCTCTGGGGATGTTGGGCAGCCGGGCACGGGTGCCAAAGAGGTTCCATTGTAATGGACTTTGAGTTGGGAAATGGAAGAGCGACAGCAAAGTGGATGGCACCGTTGCAAAGCTGACTTTCTGCAGAAGAGGCACAGCTCAAGTTTTTTGCCCTGGCTCTTCGGCTGTGGGAGCAGAGGCCAACCGTTCGTGCTCTACTGCCTGGGATGCTGGGCAGCCCAGCACGGGTGCCAAAGAGGTTCCATTGTAATGGACTTTGAGTTGACAAATGGAGGAGCGACAGCAAAGCGGATGGCACCGTTGCACAGGTCAGTTTCTGCAGAAGAGACACAGCTCAAGTTTTTTGCCCTGGCTCTTCGGCTGTGGGAGCAGAGGCCAACCGTTCGTGCTCTACTGCCTGGGATGCTGGGCAGCCCAGCACGGGTGCCAAAGAGGTTCCATTGTAATGGACTTTGAGTTGGGAAATGGAGGAGTGACAGCAATGCGGATGGCACCGTTGCAAAGCTGACTTTCTGCAGAAGAGGCACAGCTCAAGCTTTTTGCCCTGGCTCTTCAGCTGTGGGAGCAGAGGCCAGTCGTTCGTGCTCTACTCCTTGGGATGCTGGGCAGCCCAGCACGGGTGCCAAAGAGGTTCCATTGTAATGGACTTTGAGTTGGGAAATGGAGGGGCGACAGCAATGCGGATGGCACCGTTGCAAAGCTGACTTTCTGCAGAAGAGGCACAGCTCAAGCTTTTTGCCCTGGCTCTTCAGCTGTGGGAGCAGAGGCCAGTCGTTCGTGCTCTACTCCTTGGGATGCTGGGCAGCCTAGCACGGGTGCCAAAGAGGTTCCATTGTAATGGACTTTGAGTTGGGAAATCGAGGATCCTCAGCAATGCGGATGGCACCTTTGCAAATCTCACTTTCTGCAGAAGAGGCACAGCTCCAGTTTTTTGCCCTGGCTCATCGGCTGTGGGAGCAGAGGCCAACCGTTCGTGCTCTACTGCCTGGGATGCTGGGCTGCCCAGCACGGGTGCCAAAGAGGTTCCATTGTAATGGACTTTGAGTTGGGAAATCGAGGAACCACAGCGATGCGAATGGCACCGTTGCAAAGCTGACTTTCTGCAGAAGAGGCACAGCTCAAGTTTTTTGCCCTGGCTCTTCGGCTGTGGGAGCAGAGGCCAACCGTTCGTGCTCTACTCCTTGGGATGCTGGGCAGCCCAGCACGGGTGCCAAAGAGGTTCCATTGTAATGGACTTTGAGTTGGGAAATGGAGGAGTGACAGCAATGCGGATGGCACCGTTGCAAAGCTGACTTTCTGCAGAAGAGGCACAGCTCAAGCTTTTTGCCCTGGCTCTTCAGCTGTGGGAGCAGAGGCCAGTCGTTCGTGCTCTACTCCTTGGGATGCTGGGCAGCCCAGCACGGGTGCCAAAGAGGTTCCATTGTAATGGACTTTGAGTTGGGAAATGGAGGGGCGACAGCAATGCGGATGGCACCGTTGCAAAGCTGACTTTCTGCAGAAGAGGCACAGCTCAAGCTTTTTGCCCTGGCTCTTCAGCTGTGGGAGCAGAGGCCAGTCGTTCGTGCTCTACTCCTTGGGATGCTGGGCAGCCTAGCACGGGTGCCAAAGAGGTTCCATTGTAATGGACTTTGAGTTGGGAAATCGAGGATCCTCAGCAATGCGGATGGCACCTTTGCAAATCTCACTTTCTGCAGAAGAGGCACAGCTCCAGTTTTTTGCCCTGGCTCATCGGCTGTGGGAGCAGAGGCCAACCGTTCGTGCTCTACTGCCTGGGATGCTGGGCTGCCCAGCACGGGTGCCAAAGAGGTTCCATTGTAATGGACTTTGAGTTGGGAAATCGAGGAACCACAGCGATGCGAATGGCACCGTTGCAAAGCTGACTTTCTGCAGAAGAGGCACAGCTCAAGTTTTTTGCCCTGGCTCTTTGGCTGTGGGAGCAGAGGCCAACCGTTCGTGCTCTACTCCCTGCGATGCTGGGCAGCCCAGCACGGGTGCCAAAGAGGTTCCATTGTAATGGACTTTGAGTTGGGAAATCGAAGAGCGACAGCAAAGTGGATGGCACCGTTGCAAAGCTGACTTTCTGCAGAAGAGGCACAGCTCCAGTTTTTTGCCCTGGCTCTTCGGCTGTGGGAGCAGAGGCCAACCGTTCGTGCTCTACTGCCTGGGATGCTGGGCAGCCCAGCACGGGTGCCAAAGAGGTTCCATTTTAATGGACTTTGAGTTGGGAAATGGAGGAGCGACAGCAATGCGGATGGCACCGTTGCAAAGCTGACTTTCTGCAGAAGAGGCACAGCTCAAGTTTTTTGCCCTGGCTCTTCGGCTGTGGGAGCAGAGGCCAACCGTTCGTGCTCTACTGCCTGGGATGCTGGGCTACCCAGCACGGGTGCCAAAGAAGTTCCATTGTAATGGACTTTGAGTTGGGAAATGGAGGAGCGACAGCAAAGCAGATGGCACCATTGCAAAGCTGACTTTCTGCACAAGAGGCACAGCTCAAGTTTTTTGCCCTGGCTCTTTGGCTGTGGGAGCAGAGGCCAACCGTTCGTGCTCTACTGCCTGGGATGCTGGGCTGCCCAGCACGGGTGCCAAAGAGGTTCCATTGTAATGGACTTTGAGTTGGGAAATCGAAGAGCGACAGCAAAGTGGATGGCACCGTTGCAAAGCTGACTTTCTGCAGAAGAGGCACAGCTCAAGTTTTTTGCCCTGGCTCTTCGGCTGTGGGAGCAGAGGCCAACCGTTCGTGCTCTACTGCCTGGGATGCTGGGCAACCCAGCACGGGTGCCAAAGAGGTTCCATTGTAATGGACTTTGAGTTGGGAAATGGAGGAGCGACAGCAATGCGGATGGCACCGTTGCAAAGCTGACTTTCTGTAGAAGAGGCACAGCTCAAGTTTTTTGCCCTGGCTCTTCGGCTGTGGGAGCAGAGGCCAACCGTTCGTGCTCTACTCCCTGGGATGCTGGGCAGCCCAGCACGGGTGCCAAAGAGGTTCCATTTTAATGGACTTTGAGTTGGGAAATGGAGGAGCGACAGCAATGCGGATGGCACCGCTGCAAAGCTGACTTTCTGCAGAAGAGGCACAGCTCAAGTTTTTTGCCCTGGCTCTTCGGCTGTGGGAGCAGAGGCCAACCGTTCGTGCTGTAATCCCTGCGATGCTGGGCAGCCCAGCACGGGTGCCAAAGAGGTTCCATTGTAATGGACTTTGAGTTGGGAAATGGAGGAGCGACAGCAATGCGGATGGCACCGTTGCAAAGGTGACTTTCTGCAGAAGAGGCACAGCTCAAGCTTTTTGCCCTGGCTCTTCGGCTGTGGGAGCAGAGGCCAACCGTACGTGCTCTACTCCCTGGGATGCTGGGCTGCCCAGCACGGGTGCCAGAGAGGTTCCATTGTAATGGACTTTGAGTTGGGAAATCGAGGAACCTCAGCAATGTGGATGGCACCGTTGCAAAGCTGACTTTCTGCAGAAGACACACAGCTCAAGTTTTTTGCCCTGGCTCTTCGGCTGTGGGAGCAGAGGCCAACCGTTCGTGCTCTACTGCCTGGGATGCTGGGCTGCCCAGCACGGGTGCCACAGAGGTTCCATTGTAATAGACTTTGAGTTGGGAAATCGAGGAACCTCAGCAATGCGGATGGCACCGTTGCAAAGCTGACTTTCTGCAGAAGAGGCACAGCTCAAGTATTTTGCCCTGGCTCTTTGGCTGTGGGAGCAGAGGCCAACCGTTCGTGCTCTACTCCCTGGGATGCTGGGCAGCCGAGCACGGGTGCCAAAGAGGTTCCATTGTAATGGACTTTGAGTTGGGAAATCGAGCAGCGACAGCAAAGCGGATGGCATCGTTGAACAGCTGACTTTCTGCAGAAGAGGCACAGCTCAAGTTTTTTGCCCTGCCTCTTCGGCTGTGGGAGCAGAGGCCAACTGTTCGTGCTCTACTCTCTGGGGATGTTGGGCAGCTGGGCACGGCTGCCAAAGAGGTTCCATTGTAATGGACTTTGAGTTGGGAATTGGAGGAGCGACAGCAATGAGGATGGCATCGTTGCAAAGCTGACTTTCTGCAGAAGAGGCACAGCTCAAGTTTTTTGCCCTGTCTCTTCGGCTGTGGGAGCAGAGGCCAGCAGTTCGTGCTCTACTGCCTGGGATGCTGGGCTACCCAGCACGGGTGCCAAAGAAGTTCCATTGTAATGGACTTTGAGTTGGGAAATGGAGGAGCGACAGCAAAGCAGATGGCACCATTGCAAAGCTGACTTTCTGCAGAAGAGGCACAGCTCAAGTTTTTTGCCCTGGCTCTTCGGCTGTGGGAGCAGAGGCCAACCGTTCGTGCTCTACTGCCTGGGATGCTGGGCAGCCCAGCACGGGTGCCAAAGAGGTTCCATTGTAATGGACTTTGAGTTGGGAAATGGAGGAGCGACAGCAATGCGGATGGCACCGTTGCAAAGCTGACTTTCTGTAGAAGAGGCACAGCTCCAATTTTTTGCCCTGGCTCTTCGGCTGTGGGAGCAGAGGCCAACCGTTCGTGCTCTACTCTCTGGGATGCTGGGCAGCCCAGCACGGGTGCCAAACAGGTTCCATTGTAATGGACTTTGAGTTGGGAAATCGAGGAGTGACAGCAATGCGGATGGCACCGTTGCAAAGCTGACTTTCTGCAGAAGAGGCACAGCTCAAGCTTTTTGCCCTGGCTCTTCGGCTGTGGGAGCAGAGGCCAACCATTCGTGCTCTACTCCCTGGGATGCTGGGCAGCCGAGCACGGGTGCCAAAGAGGTTCCATTATAATGGACTTTGAGTTTGTAAATGAAGGAGCGACAGTAATGCGGATGGCACCGTTGCAAAGCTGACTTTCTGCAGAAGAGGCACAGCTCAAGTTTTTTGCCCTGGCTCTTCGGCTGTGGGAGCAGAGGCCAACCGTTCGTGCTCTACTGCCTGGGATGCTGGGCAGCCCAGCACGGGTGCCAAAGAGGTTCCATTGTAATGGACTTTGAGTTGGGAAATGGAGGAGCGACAGCAAAGCAGATGGCACCGTTGCAAAGCTGACTTTCTGTAGAAGAGGCACAGCTCCAATTTTTTGCCCTGGCTCTTCGGCTGTGGGAGCAGAGGCCAACCGTTCGTGCTCTACTCTCTGGGATGCTGGGCAGCCCAGCACGGGTGCCAAACAGGTTCCATTGTAATGGACTTTGAGTTGGGAAATCGAGGAGTGACAGCAATGCGGATGGCACCGTTGCAAAGCTGACTTTCTGCAGAAGAGGCACAGCTCAAGCTTTTTGCCCTGGCTCTTCGGCTGTGGGAGCAGAGGCCAACCATTCGTGCTCTACTCCCTGGGATGCTGGGCAGCCGAGCACGGGTGCCAAAGAGGTTCCATTATAATGGACTTTGAGTTTGTAAATGAAGGAGCGACAGTAATGCGGATGGCACCGTTGCAAAGCTGACTTTCTGCAGAAGAGGCACAGCTCACGTTTTTTGCCCTGGCTCTTCGGCTGTGGGAGCAGAGGCCAACCGTTCGTGCTGTACTCCCTGGGATGCTGGGCAGCCTAGCACGGGTGCCAAAGAGGTTCCATTGTAATGGACTTTGAGTTGGGAAATCGAGGATCCTCAGCAATGCGGATGGCACCTTTGGAAATCTCACTTTCTGCAGAAGAGGCACAGCTCCAGTTTTTTGCCCTGGCTCATCGGCTGTGGGAGCAGAGGCCAACCGTTCGTGCTCTACTGCCTGGGATGCTGGGCTGCCCAGCACGGGTGCCAAAGAGGTTCCATTGTAATGGACTTTGAGTTGGGAAATCGAGGAACCACAGCGATGCGAATGGCACCGTTGCAAAGCTGACTTTCTGCACAAGAGGCACAGCTCAAGTTTTTTGCCCTGGCTCTTTGGCTGTGGGAGCAGAGGCCAACCGTTCGTGCTCTACTCCCTGGGATGCTGGGCAGCCCAGCACGGGTGCCAAAGAGGTTCCATTGTAATGGACTTTGAGTTGGGAAATCGAAGAGCGACAGCAAAGTGGATGGCACCGTTGCAAAGCTGACTTTCTGCAGAAGAGGCACAGCTCCAGTTTTTTGCCCTGGCTCTTCGGCTGTGGGAGCAGAGGCCAACCGTTCGTGCTCTACTGCCTGGGATGCTGGGCAGCCCAGCACGGGTGCCAAAGAGGTTCCATTTTAATGGACTTTGAGTTGGGAAATGGAGGAGCGACAGCAATGCGGATGGCACCGTTGCAAAGCTGACTTTCTGCAGAAGAGGCACAGCTCAAGTTTTTTGCCCTGGCTCTTCGGCTGTGGGAGCAGAGGCCAACCGTTCGTGCTGTAATCCCTGGGATGCTGGGCAGCCCAGCACGGGTGCCAAAGAGGTTCCATTGTAATGGACTTTGAGTTGGGAAGTGGAGGAGCGACAGCAATGCGGATGGCACCGTTGCAAAGGTGACTTTCTGCAGAAGAGGCACAGCTCAAGCTTTTTGCCCTGGCTCTTCGGCTGTGGGAGCAGAGGCCAACCGTTCGTGCTGTAATCCCTGGGATGCTGGGCAGCCCAGCACGGGTGCCAAAGAGGTTCCATTGTAATGGACTTTGAGTTGGGAAATCGAAGAGCGACAGCAAAGTGGATGGCACCGTTGCAAAGCTGACTTTCTGCAGAAGAGGCACAGCTCCAGTTTTTTGCCCTGGCTCTTCGGCTGTGGGAGCAGAGGCCAACCGTTCGTGCTCTACTCCCTGCGATGCTGGGCAGCCCAGCACGGGTGCCAAAGAGGTTCCATTTTAATGGACTTTGAGTTGGGAAATGGAGGAGCGACAGCAATGCGGATGGCACCGTTGCAAAGCTGACTTTCTGCAGAAGAGGCACAGCTCAAGTTTTTTGCCCTGGCTCTTCGGCTGTGGGAGCAGAGGCCAACCGTTCGTGCTGTAATCCCTGGGATGCTGGGCAGCCCAGCACGGGTGCCAAACAGGTTCCATTGTAATGGACTTTGAGTTGGGAAATGGAGGAGCGACAGCAATGCGGATGGCACCGTTGCAAAGCTGACTTTCTGCAGAAGAGGCACAGCTCAAGCTTTTTGCCCTGGCTCTTCGGCTGTGGGAGCAGAGGCCAACCGTTCGTGCTCTACTGCCTGGGATGCTGGGCTGCCCAGCACGGGTGCCACAGAGGTTCCATTGTAATAGACTTTGAGTTGGGAAATCGAGGAACCTCAGCAATGCGGATGGCACCGTTGCAAAGCTGACTTTCTGCAGAAGAGGCACAGCTCAAGTATTTTGCCCTGGCTCTTTGGCTGTGGGAGCAGAGGCCAACCGTTCGTGCTCTACTCCCTGGGATGCTGGGCAGCCGAGCACGGGTGCCAAAGAGGTTCCATTGTAATGGACTTTGAGTTGGGAAATCGAGCAGCAACAGCAAAGCGGATGGCATCTTTGAACAGCTGACTTTCTGCAGAAGAGGCACAGCTCAAGTTTTTTGCCCTGGCTCTTCGGCTGTGGGAGCAGAGGCCAGCCGTTCGTGCTCTACTGCCTGGGATGCTGGGCTACCCAGCACGGGTGCCAAAGAAGTTCCATTGTAATGGACTTTGAGTTGGGAAATGGAGGAGCGACAGCAAAGCAGATGGCACCATTGCAAAGCTGACTTTCTGCACAAGAGGCACAGCTCAAGTTTTTTGCCCTGGCTCTTTGGCTGTGGGAGCAGAGGCCAACCGTTCGTGCTCTACTGCCTGGGATGCTGGGCAGCCCAGCACGGGTGCCAAAGAGGTTCCATTGTAATGGACTTTGAGTTGGGAAATCGAAGAGCGACAGCAAAGTGGATGGCACCGTTGCAAAGCTGACTTTCTGTAGAAGAGGCACAGCTCAAGTTTTTTGCCCTGGCTCTTCGGCTGTGGGAGCAGAGGCCAACCGTTCGTGCTCTACTGCCTGGGATGCTGGGCAGCCCAGCACGGGTGCCAAAGAGGTTCCATTGTAATGGACTTTGAGTTGGGAAATGGAGGAGCGACAGCAATGCGGATGGCACCGTTGCAAAGCTGACTTTCTGTAGAAGAGGCACAGCTCAAGTTTTTTGCCCTGGCTCTTCGGCTGTGGGAGCAGAGGCCAACCGTTCGTGCTCTACTGCCTGGGATGCTGGGCAGCCCAGCACGGGTGCCAAAGAGGTTCCATTGTAATGGACTTTGAGTTGGGAAATGGAGGAGCGACAGCAATGCGGATGGCACCGTTGCAAAGCTGACTTTCTGCAGAAGAGGCACAGCTCAAGCTTTTTGCCCAGGCTCTTCGGCTGTGGGAGCAGAGGCCAGCCGTACGTGCTCTACTGCCTGGGATGCTGGGCTGCCCAGCACGGGTGCCAGAGAGGTTCCATTGTAATGGACTTTGAGTTGGGAAATCGAGGAACCTCAGCAATGTGGATGGCACCGTTGCAAAGCTGACTTTCTGCAGAAGACACACAGCTCAAGTTTTTTGCCCTGGCTCTTCGGCTGTGGGAGCAGAGGCCAACCGTTCGTGCTCTACTGCCTGGGATGCTGGGCTGCCCAGCACGGGTGCCACAGAGGTTCCATTGTAATAGACTTTGAGTTGGGAAATCGAGGAGCGACAGCAATGCGGATGGCACCGTTGCAAAGCTGACTTTCTGCAGAAGAGGCACAGCTCAAGTATTTTGCCCTGGCTCTTTGGCTGTGGGAGCAGAGGCCAGCCGTTCGTGCTCTACTCCCTGGGATGCTGGGCAGCCGAGCACGGGTGCCAAAGAGGTTCCATTGTAATGGACTTTGAGTTGGGAAATCGAGCAGCGACAGCAAAGCGGATGGCATCGTTGAACAGCTGACTTTCTGCAGAAGAGGCACAGCTCCAGTTTTTTGCCCTGGCTCTTCGGCTGTGGGAGCAGAGGACAACTGTTCGTGCTCTACTCTCTGGGGATGTTGGGCAGTCGGGCACGGGTGCCAAAGAGGTTCCATTGTAATGGACTTTGAGTTGGGAATTGGAGGAGCGACAGCAATGAGGATGGCATCGTTGCAAAGCTGACTTTCTGCAGAAGAGGCACAGCTCAAGTTTTTTGCCCTGGCTCTTCGGCTGTGGGAGCAGAGGCCAACCGTTCGTGCTCTACTCCCTGGGATGCTGGGCAGCCGAGCACGGCTGCCTAACAGGTTCCATTGTAATGGACTTTGAGTTGGGAAATGGAGGAGTGACAGCAATGCGGATGGCACCGTTGCAAAGCTGACTTTCTGCAGAAGAGGCACAGCTCAAGTTTTTTGCCCTGGCTCTTCGGCTGTGGGAGCAGAGGCCAACCGTTCGTGCTCTACTCCCTGGGATGCTGGGCAGCCCAGCACGGGTGCCAAAGAGTTTCCATTGTAATGGACTTTGAGTTGGGAAATCGAGGAGCGACAGCAATGCGGATGGCACCGTTGCTCAGGTGACTTTCTGCAGAAGAGGCACAGCTCAAGTTTTTTGCCCTGGCTCTTCGGCTGTGGGAGCAGAGGCCAGCCGTTCGTGCTCTACTCCCTGGGATGCTGGGCAGCCCAGCACGGGTGCCAAAGAGGTTCCATTGTAATGGACTTTGAGTTGGGAAATTGAGGAGCGACAGCAAAGCGGATGGCACCGTTGAACAGGTGACTTTCTGCAGAAGAGACACAGCTCAAGTTTTTTGCCCTAGCTCTTCGGCTGTGGGAGCAGAGGCCAACCGTTCGTGCTCTACTCCCTGGGATGCTGGGCAGCCCAGCACGGGTGCCAAAGAGGTTCCATTGTAATGGACTTTGAGTTGGGAAATCGAAGAGCGACAGCAAAGTGGATGGCACCGTTGCAAAGCTGACTTTCTGCAGAAGAGGCACAGCTCAAGCTTTTTGCCCTGGCTCTTTGGCTGTGGGAGCAGAGGCCAACCATTCGTGCTCTACTCCCTGGGATGCTGGGCAGCCGAGCACGGGTGCCAAAGAGGTTCCATTATAATGGACTTTGAGTTTGTAAATGAAGGAGCGACAGTAATGCGGATGGCACCGTTGCAAAGCTGACTTTCTGCAGAAGAGGCACAGCTCAAGTTTTTTGCCCTGGCTCTTCGGCTGTGGGAGCAGAGGCCAACCGTTCGTGCTGTACTCCCTGGGATGCTGGGCACCCTAGCACGGGTGCCAAAGAGGTTCCATTGTAATGGACTTTGAGTTGGGAAATCGAAGAGCGACAGCAAAGCGGATGGCACCTTTGCAAAGCTGACTTTCTGCAGAAGAGGCACAGCTCCAGTTTTTTGCCCTGGCTCATCGGCTGTGGGAGCAGAGGCCAACCGTTCGTGCTCTACTGCCTGGGATGCTGGGCTGCCCAGCACGGGTGCCAAAGAGGTTCCATTGTAATGGACTTTGAGTTGGGAAATCGAGGAACCTCAGCGATGTGAATGGCACCGTTGCAAAGCTGACTTTCTGCAGAAGAGGCACAGCTCAAGTTTTTTGCCCTGGCTCTTTGGCTGTGGGAGCAGAGGCCAACCGTTCGTGCTCTACTCCCTGCGATGCTGGGCAGCCCAGCACGGGTGCCAAAGAGGTTCCATTGTAATGGACTTTGAGTTGGGAAATCGAAGAGCGACAGCAAAGTGGATGGCACCGTTGCAAAGCTGACTTTCTGCAGAAGAGGCACAGCTCCAGTTTTTTGCCCTGGCTCTTCGGCTGTGGGAGCAGAGGCCAACTGTTCGTGCTCTACTCTCTGGGGATGTTGGGCAGCCGGGCACGGGTGCCAAAGAGGTTCCATTGTAATGGACTTTGAGTTGGGAATTGGAGGAGCGACAGCAATGAGGATGGCATCGTTGCAAAGCTGACTTTCTGCAGAAGAGGCACAGCTCAAGTTTTTTGCCCTGGCTCTTCGGCTGTGGGAGCAGAGGCCAGCCGTTCGTGCTCTACTGCCTGGGATGCTGGGCTACCCAGCACGGGTGCCAAAGAAGTTCCATTGTAATGGACTTTGAGTTGGGAAATGGAGGAGCGACAGCAAAGCAGATGGCACCATTGCAAAGCTGACTTTCTGCACAAGAGGCACAGCTCAAGTTTTTTGCCCTGGCTCTTCGGCTGTGGGAGCAGAGGCCAACCGTTCGTGCTCTACTCCCTGGGATGCTGGGCAGCCCAGCACGGGTGCCAAAGAGGTTCCATTGTAATGGACTTTGAGTTGGGAAATCGAAGAGCGACAGCAAAGTGGATGGCACCGTTGCAAAGCTGACTTTCTGCAGAAGAGGCACAGCTCCAGTTTTTTGCCCTGGCTCTTCGGCTGTGGGAGCAGAGGCCAACCGTTCGTGCTCTACTGCCTGGGATGCTGGGCAGCCCAGCACGGGTGCCAAAGAGGTTCCATTGTAATGGACTTTGAGTTGGGAAATGGAGGAGCGACAGCAATGCGGATGGCACCGTTGCAAAGCTGACTTTCTGTAGAAGAGGCACAGCTCAAGTTTTTTGCCCTGGCTCTTCGGCTGTGGGAGCAGAGGCCAACCGTTCGTGCTCTACTCCCTGGGATGCTGGGCAGCCGAGCACGGGTGCCAAAGAGGTTCCATTGTAATGGACTTTGAGTTGGGAAATGGAGGAGCGACAGCAATGCGGATGGCACCGTTGCAAAGCTGACTTTCTGCAGAAGAGGCACAGCTCAAGTTTTTTGCCCTGGCTCTTCGGCTGTGGGAGCAGAGGCCAACCGTTCGTGCTGTAATCCCTGGGATGCTGGGCAGCCCAGCACGGGTGCCAAAGAGGTTCCATTGTAATGGACTTTGAGTTGGGAAATGGAGGAGCGACAGCAATGCGGATGGCACCGTTGCAAAGCTGACTTTCTGCAGAAGAGGCACAGCTCAAGCTTTTTGCCCTGGCTCTTCGGCTGTGGGAGCAGAGGCCAGTCGTACGTGCTCTACTCCCTGGGATGCTGGGCTGCCCAGAACGGGTGCCACAGAGGTTCCATTGTAATGGACTTTGAGTTGGGAAATCGAGGAACCTCAGCAATGTGGATGGCACCGTTGCAAAGCTGACTTTCTGCAGAAGACACACAGCTCAAGTTTTTGGCCCTGGCTCTTCGGCTGTGGGAGCAGAGGCCAACCATTCGTGCTCTACTGCCTGGGATGCTGGGCAGCCGAGCACGGGTGCCAAAGAGGTTCCATTGTAATGGACTTTGAGTTGGGAAATCGAGCAGCGACAGCAAAGCGGATGGCATCGTTGAACAGCTGACTTTCTGCAGAAGAGGCACAGCTCAAGTTTTTTGCCCTGGCTCTTCGGCTGTGGGAGCAGAGGCCAGCCGTTCGTGCTCTACTGCCTGGGATGCTGGGCTACCCAGCACGGGTGCCAAAGAGGTTCCATTCTAATGGACTTTGAGTTGGGAAATGGAGGAGCGACAGCAAAGCAGATGGCACCTTTGCAAAGCTGACTTTCTGCACAAGAGGCACAGCTCAAGTTTTTTGCCCTGGCTCTTTGGCTGTGGGAGCAGAGGCCAACCGTTCGTGCTCTACTGCCTGGGATGCTGGGCAGCCCAGCACGGGTGCCAAAGAGGTTCCATTGTAATGGACTTTGAGTTGGGAAATCGAAGAGCGACAGCAAAGTGGATGGCACCGTTGCAAAGCTGACTTTCTGCAGAAGAGGTACAGCTCAAGTTTTTTGCCCTGGCTCTTCGGCTGTGGGAGCAGAGGCCAACCGTTCGTGCTCTACTGCCTGGGATGCTGGGCAGCCCAGCACGGGTGCCAAAGAGGTTCCATTGTAATGGACTTTGAGTTGGGAAATGGAGGAGCGACAGCAATGCGGATGGCACCGTTGCAAAGCTGACTTTCTGTAGAAGAGGCACAGCTCAAGTTTTTTGCCCTGGCTCTTTGGCTGTGGGAGCAGAGGCCAACCGTTCGTGCTCTACTCCCTGGGTTGCTGGGCAGCCCAGCACGGGTGCCAAAGAGGTTCCATTGTAATGGCCTTTGACTTGGGAAATGGAGGAGCGACAGCAATGCGGATGGCACCGTTGCACAGGTGACTTTCTGAAGAAGAGACACAGCTCAAGTTTTTTGCCCTGGCTCTTCGGCTGTGGGAGCAGAGGCCAGCCGTTCGTGCTCTACTCCCTGGGATGCTGGGCAGCCCAGCACGGGTGCCAAAGAGGTTCCATTGTAATGGACTTTGAGTTGGGAAATGGAGGAGCGACAGCAATGCGGATGGCACCGTTGCAAAGCTGACTTTCTGCAGAAGAGGCACAGCTCAAGTTTTTTGCCCTGGCTCCTCGGCTGTGGGAGCAGAGGCCAACCGTTCGTGCTCTACTCCCTGGGATGCTGGGCAGCCGAGCACGGCTGCCTAACAGGTTCCATTGTAATGGACTTTGAGTTGGGAAATGGAGGAGTGACAGCAATGCGGATGGCACCGTTGCAAAGCTGACTTTCTGTAGAAGAGGCACAGCTCAAGTTTTTTGCCCTGGCTCTTCGGCTGTGGGAGCAGAGGCCAACCGTTCGTGCTCTACTGCCTGGGATGCTGGGCAGCCCAGCACGGGTGCCTAAGAGGTTCCATTTTAATGGACTTTGAGTTGGGAAATGGAGGAGTGACAGCAATGCGGATGGCACCGTTGCAAAGCTGACTTTCTGCAGAAGAGGCACAGCTCAAGTTTTTTGCCCTGGCTCTTCGGCTGTGGGAGCAGAGGCCAACCGTTCGTGCTGTAATCCCTGGGATGCTGGGCAGCCCAGCACGGGTGCCAAAGAGGTTCCATTGTAATGGACTTTGAGTTGGGAAATGGAGGAGCGACAGCAATGCGGATGGCACCGTTGCAAAGCTGACTTTCTGTAGAAGAGGCACAGCTCAAGCTTTTTGCCCTGGCTCTTCGGCTGTGGGAGCAGAGGCCAGCCGTACGTGCTCTACTGCCTGGGATGCTGGGCAGCCGAGCACGGGTGCCAAAGAGGTTCCATTGTAATGGACTTTGAGTTGGGAAATGGAGGAGCGACAGCAATGCGGATGGCACCGTTGCAAAGCTGACTTTCTGCAGAAGAGGCACAGCTCAAGTTTTTTGCCCTGGCTCTTCGGCTGTGGGAGCAGAGGCCAACCGTTCGTGCTGTAATCCCTGGGATGCTGGGCAGCCCAGCACGGGTGCCAAAGAGGTTCCATTGTAATGGACTTTGAGTTGGGAAATGGAGGAGCGACAGCAATGCGGATGGCACCGTTGCAAAGCTGACTTTCTGCAGAAGAGGCACAGCTCAAGCTTTTTGCCCTGGCTCTTCGGCTGTGGGAGCAGAGGCCAGTCGTACGTGCTCTACTCCCTGGGATGCTGGGCAGCCCAGCACGGGTGCCAAAGAGGTTCCATTGTAATGGACTTTGAGTTGGGAAATCGAGGAACCTCAGCAATGTGGATGGCACCGTTGCAAAGCTGACTTTCTGCAGAAGACACACAGCTCAAGTTTTTGGCCCTGGCTCTTCGGCTGTGGGAGCAGAGGCCAACCATTCGTGCTCTACTGCCTGGGATGCTGGGCAGCCGAGCACGGGTGCCAAAGAGGTTCCATTGTAATGGACTTTGAGTTGGGAAATCGAGCAGCGACAGCAAAGCGGATGGCATCGTTGAACAGCTGACTTTCTGCAGAAGAGGCACAGCTCAAGTTTTTTGCCCTGGCTCTTCGGCTGTGGGAGCAGAGGCCAGCCGTTCGTGCTCTACTGCCTGGGATGCTGGGTTACCCAGCACGGGTGCCAAAGAGGTTCCATTGTAATGGACTTTGAGTTGGGAAATGGAGGAGCGACAGCAAAGCAGATGGCACCTTTGCAAAGCTGACTTTCTGCACAAGAGGCACAGCTCAAGTTTTTTGCCCTGGCTCTTTGGCTGTGGGAGCAGAGGCCAACCGTTCGTGCTCTACTGCCTGGGATGCTGGGCAGCCCAGCACGGGTGCCAAAGAGGTTCCATTGTAATGGACTTTGAGTTGGGAAATCGAAGAGCGACAGCAAAGTGGATGGCACCGTTGCAAAGCTGACTTTCTGCAGAAGAGGCACAGCTCAAGTTTTTTGCCCTGGCTCTTCGGCTGTGGGAGCAGAGGCCAACCGTTCGTGCTCTACTGCCTGGGATGCTGGGCAGCCCAGCACGGGTGCCAAAGAGGTTCCATTGTAATGGACTTTGAGTTGGGAAATGGAGGAGCGACAGCAATGCGGATGGCACCGTTGCAAAGCTGACTTTCTGTAGAAGAGGCACAGCTCAAGTTTTTTGCCCTGGCTCTTTGGCTGTGGGAGCAGAGGCCAACCGTTCGTGCTCTACTCCCTGGGTTGCTGGGCAGCCCAGCACGGGTGCCAAAGAGGTTCCATTGTAATGGACTTTGACTTGGGAAATGGAGGAGCGACAGCAATGCGGATGGCACCGTTGCACAGGTGACTTTCTGAAGAAGAGACACAGCTCAAGTTTTTTGCCCTGGCTCTTCGGCTGTGGGAGCAGAGGCCAGCCGTTCGTGCTCTACTCCCTGGGATGCTGGGCAGCCCAGCACGGGTGCCAAAGAGGTTCCATTGTAATGGACTTTGAGTTGGGAAATGGAGGAGCGACAGCAATGCGGATGGCACCGTTGCAAAGCTGACTTTCTGCAGAAGAGGCACAGCTCAAGTTTTTTGCCCTGGCTCCTCGGCTGTGGGAGCAGAGGCCAACCGTTCGTGCTCTACTCCCTGGGATGCTGGGCAGCCGAGCACGGCTGCCTAACAGGTTCCATTGTAATGGACTTTGAGTTGGGAAATGGAGGAGTGACAGCAATGCGGATGGCACCGTTGCAAAGCTGACTTTCTGTAGAAGAGGCACAGCTCAAGTTTTTTGCCCTGGCTCTTCGGCTGTGGGAGCAGAGGCCAACCGTTCGTGCTCTACTGCCTGGGATGCTGGGCAGCCCAGCACGGGTGCCTAAGAGGTTCCATTTTAATGGACTTTGAGTTGGGAAATGGAGGAGTGACAGCAATGCGGATGGCACCGTTGCAAAGCTGACTTTCTGCAGAAGAGGCACAGCTCAAGTTTTTTGCCCTGGCTCTTCGGCTGTGGGAGCAGAGGCCAACCGTTCGTGCTGTAATCCCTGGGATGCTGGGCAGCCCAGCACGGGTGCCAAAGAGGTTCCATTGTAATGGACTTTGAGTTGGGAAATGGAGGAGCGACAGCAAAGCAGATGGCACCGTTGCAAAGCTGACTTTCTGTAGAAGAGGCACAGCTCAAGCTTTTTGCCCTGGCTCTTCGGCTGTGGGAGCAGAGGCCAGCCGTACGTGCTCTACTGCCTGGGATGCTGGGCAGCCGAGCACGGGTGCCAAAGAGGTTCCATTGTAATGGACTTTGAGTTGGGAAATCGAGCAGCGACACCAAAGCGGATGGCATCGTTGAACAGCTGACTTTCTGCAGAAGAGGCACAGCTCAAGTTTTTTGCCCTGGCTCTTCGGCTGTGGGAGCAGAGGCCAACTGTTCGTGCTCTACTCTCTGGGGATGTTGGGCAGTCGGGCACGGGTGCCAAAGAGGTTCCATTGTAATGGACTTTGAGTTGGGAATTGGAGGAGCGACAGCAATGAGGATGGCATCGTTGCAAAGCTGACTTTCTGCAGAAGAGGCACAGCTCAAGTTTTTTGCCCTGGCTCTTCGGCTGTGGGAGCAGAGGCCAGCCGTTCGTGCTCTACTCCCTGGGATGCTGGGCTACCCAGCACGGGTGCCAAAGAGGTTCCATTGTAATGGACTTTGAGTTGGGAAATGGAGGAGCGACAGCAAAGCAGATGGCACCGTTGCAAAGCTGACTTTCTGCAGAAGAGGCACAGCTCAAGTTTTTTGCCCTGGCTCTTCGGCTGTGGGAGCACAGGCCAACCGTTCGTGCTCTACTGCCTGGGATGCTGGGCAGCCCAGCACGGGTGCCAAAGAGGTTCCATTGTAATGGACTTTGAGTTGGGAAATCGAAGAGCGACAGCAAAGTGGATGGCACCGTTGCAAAGCTGACTTTCTGCACAAGAGGCACAGCTCAAGTTTTTTGCCCTGGCTCTTCGGCTGTGGGAGCAGAGGCCAACCGTTCGTGCTCTACTGCCTGGGATGCTGGGCAGCCCAGCACGGGTGCCAAAGAGGTTCCATTGTAATGGACTTTGAGTTGGGAAATGGAGGAGCGACAGCAATGCGGATGGCACCGTTGCAAAGCTGACTTTCTGTAGAAGAGGCACAGCTCAAGTTTTTTGCCCTGGCTCTTCGGCTGTGGGAGCAGAGGCCAACCGTTCGTGCTCTACTCTCTGGGATGTTGGGCAGCCCAGCACGGGTGCCAAACAGGTTCCATTGTAATGGACTTTGAGTTGGGAAATGGAGGAGTGACAGCAATGCGGATGGCACCGTTGCAAAGCTGACTTTCTGCACAAGAGGCACAGCTCAAGTTTTTTGCCCTGGCTCTTCGGCTGTGGGAGCAGAGGCCAGCCGTTCGTGCTCTACTCCCTGGGTTGCTGGGCAGCCCAGCACGGGTGCCAAAGAGGTTCCATTGTAATGGCCTTTGACTTGGGAAATGGAGGAGCGACAGCAATGCGGATGGCACCGTTGCACAGGTGACTTTCTGAAGAAGAGACACAGATCAAGTTTTTTGCCCTGGCTCTTCGGCTGTGGGAGCAGAGGCCAGCCGTTCGTGCTCTACTCCCTGGGATGCTGGGAAGCCCAGCACGGGTGCCAAAGAGGTTCCATTGTAATGGACTTTGAGTTGGGAAATCGAGGAGCGACAGCAATGCGGATGGCACCGTTGCAAAGCTGACTTTCTGCAGAAGAGGCACAGCTCAAGTTTTTTGCCCTGGCTCTTCGTCTGTGGGAGCAGAGGCCAACCGTTCGTGCTCTACTCCCTGGGATGCTGGGCAGCCGAGCACGGCTGCCTAACAGGTTCCATTGTAATGGACTTTGAGTTGGGAAATGGAGGAGTGACAGCAATGCGGATGGCACCGTTGCAAAGCTGACTTTCTGCAGAAGAGGCACAGCTCAAGCTTTTTGCCCTGGCTCTTCGGCTGTGGGAGCAGAGGCCAACCGTTCGTGCTCTACTGCCTGGGATGCTGGGCAGCCCAGCACGGGTGCCAAAGAGTTTCCATTGTAATGGACTTTGAGTTGGGAAATGGAGGAGCGACAGCAATGCGGATGGCACCGTTGCTCAGGTGACTTTCTGCAGAAGAGGCACAGCTCAAGTTTTTTGCCCTGGCTCTTCGGCTGTGGGAGCAGAGGCCAGCCGTTCGTGCTCTACTGCCTGGGATGCTGGGCAGCCCAGCTCGGGTGCCAAAGAGGTTCCATTGTAATGGACTTTGAGTTGGGAAATGGAGGAGCAACAGCAAAGCAGATGGCACCGTTGCAAAGCTGACTTTCTGCACAAGAGGCACAGCTCAAGTTTTTTGCCCTGGCTCTTCGGCTGTGGGAGCAGAGGCCAACCGTTCGTGCTCTACTCCCTGGGATGCTGGGCAGCCCAGCACGGGTGCCAAAGAGGTTCCATTGTAATGGACTTTGAGTTGGGAAATCGAAGAGCGACAGCAAAGTGGATGGCACCGTTGCAAAGCTGACTTTCTGCAGAAGAGGCACAGCTCAAGTTTTTTGCCTTGGCTCTTCGGCTGTGGGAGCAGAGGCCAACCGTTCGTGCTCTACTCCCTGGGATGCTGGGCAGCCCAGCACGGGTGCCAAACAGGTTCCATTGTAATGGACTTTGAGTTGGGAAATGGAGGAGTGACAGCAATGCGGATGGCACCGTTGCAAAGGTGACTTTCTGCAGAAGAGGCACAGCTCAAGCTTTTTGCCCTGGCTCTTCGGCTGTGGGAGCAGAGGCCAGCCGTTCGTGCTCTACTCCCTGGGTTGCTGGGCAGCCCAGCACGGGTGCCAAAGAGGTTCCATTGTAATGGCCTTTGACTTGGGAAATGGAGGAGCGACAGCAATGCGGATGGCACCGTTGCACAGGTGACTTTCTGAAGAAGAGACACAGCTCAAGTTTTTTGCCCTGGCTCTTCGGCTGTGGGAGCAGAGGCCAGCCGTTCGTGCTCTACTCCCTGGGATGCTGGGCAGCCCAGCACGGGTGCCAAAGAGGTTCCATTGTAATGGACTTTGAGTTGGGAAATGGAGGAGCGACAGCAATGCGGATGGCACCGTTGCAAAGCTGACTTTCTGCAGAAGAGGCACAGCTCAAGCTTTTTGCCCTGGCTCTTCGGCTGTGGGAGCAGAGGCCAGCCGTACGTGCTCTACTCCCTGGGATGCTGGGCTGCCCAGCACGGGTGCCAGAGAGGTTCCATTGTAATGGACTTTGAGTTGGGAAATCGAGGAACCTCAGCAATGTGGATGGCACCGTTGCAAAGCTGACTTTCTGCAGAAGAGGCACAGCTCAAGTTTTTTGCCCTGGCTCTTCGGCTGTGGGAGCAGAGGCCAACCGTTCGTGCTCTACTGCCTGGGATGCTGGGCTGCCCAGCACGGGTGCCACAGAGGTTCCATTGTAATAGACTTTGAGTTGGGAAATCGAGGAACCTCAGCAATGCGGATGGCACCGTTGCAAAGCTGACTTTCTGCAGAAGAGGCACAGCTCAAGTATTTTGCCCTGGCTCTTTGGCTGTGGGAGCAGAGGCCAACCGTTCGTGCTCTACTCCCTGGGATGCTGGGCAGCCCAGCACGGGTGCCAAAGAGGTTCCATTGTAATGGACTTTGAGTTGGGAAATCGAGCAGCGACAGCAAAGCGGATGGCACCATTGCAAAGCTGACTTTCTGCAGAAGAGGCACAGCTCAAGTTTTTTGCCCTGGCTCTTCGGCTGTGGGAGCAGAGGCCAACTGTTCGTGCTCTACTCTCTGGGGATGTTGGGCAGCCGGGCACGGGTGCCAAAGAGGTTCCATTGTAATGGACTTTGAGTTGGGAATTGGAGGAGCGACAGCAATGAGGATGGCATCGTTGCAAAGCTGACTTTCTGCAGAAGAGGCACAGCTCAAGTTTTTTGCCCTGGCTCTTCGGCTGTGGGAGCAGAGGCCAACCGTTCGTGCTCTACTCCCTGGGATGCTGGGCAGCCCAGCACGGGTGCCAAAGAGGTTCCATTTTAATGGACTTTGAGTTGGGAAATGGAGGAGCGACAGCAATGCGGATGGCACCGTTGCAAAGCTGACTTTCTGCAGAAGAGGCACAGCTCAAGTTTTTTGCCCTGGCTCTTCGGCTGTGGGAGCAGAGGCCAACCGTTCGTGCTCTACTGCCTGGGATGCTGGGCAGCCCAGCACGGGTGCCAAAGAGGTTCCATTGTAATGGACTTTGAGTTGGGAAATGGAGGAGCGACAGCAATGCGGATGGCACCGTTGCAAAGCTGACTTTCTGTAGAAGAGGCACAGCTCAAGTTTTTTGCCCTGGCTCTTCGGCTGTGGGAGCAGAGGCCAACCGTTCGTGCTCTACTCCCTGGGATGCTGGGCAGCCCAGCACGGGTGCCAAAGAGGTTCCATTTTAATGGACTTTGAGTTGGGAAATGGAGGAGCGACAGCAATGCGGATGGCACCGTTGCAAAGCTGACTTTCTGCAGAAGAGGCACAGCTCAAGTTTTTTGCCCTGGCTCTTCGGCTGTGGGAGCAGAGGCCAACCGTTCGTGCTGTAATCCCTGGGATGCTGGGCAGCCGAGCACGGGTGCCAAAGAGATTCCATTGTAATGGACTTTGAGTTGGGAAATGGAGGAGCGACAGCAATGCGGATGGCACCGTTGCAAAGCTGACTTTCTGCAGAAGAGGCACAGCTCAAGCTTTTTGCCCTGGCTCTTCGGCTGTGGGAGCAGAGGCCAGCCGTACGTGCTCTACTGCCTGGGATGCTGGGCTGCCCAGCACGGGTGCCACAGAGGTTCCATTGTAATGGACTTTGAGTTGGGAAATCGAGGAACCTCAGCAATGTGGATGGCACCGTTGCAAAGCTGACTTTCTGCACAAGAGGCACAGCTCAAGTTTTTTGCCCTGGCTCTTCGGCTGTGGGAGCAGAGGCCAACCGTTCGTGCTCTACTGCCTGGGATGCTGGGCTGCCCAGCACGGGTGCCACAGAGGTTCCATTGTAATAGACTTTGAGTTGGGAAATCGAGGAACCTCAGCAATGCGGATGGCACCGTTGCAAAGCTGACTTTCTGCAGAAGAGGCACAGCTCAAGTATTTTGCCCTGGCTCTTTGGCTGTGGGAGCAGAGGCCAACCGTTCGTGCTCTACTCCCTGGGATGCTGGGCAGCCCAGCACGGGTGCCAAAGAGGTTCCATTGTAATGGACTTTGAGTTGGGAAATCGAGCAGCGACAGCAAAGCGGATGGCATCGTTGAACAGCTGACTTTCTGCAGAAGAGGCACAGCTCAAGTTTTTTGCCCTGGCTCTTCGGCTGTGGGAGCAGAGGCCAACTGTTCGTGCTCTACTCTCTGGGGATGTTGGGCAGTCGGGCACGGGTGCCAAAGAGGTTCCATTGTAATGGACTTTGAGTTGGGAATTGGAGGAGCGACAGCAATGAGGATGGCATCGTTGCAAAGCTGACTTTCTGCAGAAGAGGCACAGCTCAAGTTTTTTGCCCTGGCTCTTCGGCTGTGGGAGCAGAGGCCAGCCGTTCGTGCTCTACTGCCTGGGATGCTGGGCTACCCAGCACGGGTGCCAAAGAAGTTCCATTGTAATGGACTTTGAGTTGGGAAATGGAGGAGCGACAGCAAAGCAGATGGCACCATTGCAAAGCTGACTTTCTGCACAAGAGGCACAGCTCAAGTTTTTTGCCCTGGCTCTTCGGCTGTGGGAGCAGAGGCCAACCGTTCGTGCTCTACTCCCTGGGATGCTGGGCAGCCCAGCACGGCTGCCTAACAGGTTCCATTGTAATGGACTTTGAGTTGGGAAATGGAGGAGTGACAGCAATGCGGATGGCACCGTTGCACAGGTGACTTTCTGCAGAAGAGGCACAGCTCAAGCTTTTTGCCCTGGCTCTTCGGCTGTGGGAGCAGAGGCCAGCCGTACGTGCTCTACTCCCTGGGATGCTGGGCAGCCCAGCACGGGTGCCAAAGAGGTTCCATTGTAATGGCCTTTGAGTTGGGAAATGGAGGAGCGACAGCAATGCGGATGGCACCGTTGCAATGCTGACTTTCTGCAGAAGAGGCACAGCTCAAGCTTTTTGCCCTGGCTCTTCGGCTGTGGGAGCAGAGGCCCACCGTTCGTGCTCTACTGCCTGGGATGCTGGGCAGCCCAGCACGGGTGCCAAAGAGGTTCCATTGTAATGGACTTTGAGTTGGGAAATGGAGGAGCGACAGCAATGCGGATGGCACCGTTGCACAGGTGACTTTCTGAAGAAGAGACACAGCTCAAGTTTTTTGCCCTGGCTCTTCGGCTGTGGGAGCAGAGGCCAGCCGTTCGTGCTCTACTCCCTGGGATGCTGGGCAGCCGAGCACGGGTGCCAAAGAGGTTCCATTGTAATGGACTTTGAGTTGGGAAATGGAGGAGCGACAGCAATGCGGATGGCACCGTTGCAAAGCTGACTTTCTGCAGAAGAGGCACAGCTCAAGTTTTTTGCCCTGGCTCTTCGGCTGTGGGAGCAGAGGCCAACCGTTCGTGCTCTACTCCCTGGGATGCTGGGCAGCCGAGCACGGCTGCCTAACAGGTTCCATTGTAATGGACTTTGAGTTGGGAAATGGAGGAGTGACAGCAATGCGGATGGCACCGTTGCAAAGCTGACTTTCTGCAGAAGAGGCACAGCTCAAGTTTTTTGCCCTGGCTCTTCGGCTGTGGGAGCAGAGGCCAACCGTTCGTGCTGTAATCCCTGGGATGCTGGGCAGCCCAGCACGGGTGCCAAAGAGGTTCCATTGTAATGGACTTTGAGTTGGGAAATCGAGGAGCGACAGCAATGCGGATGGCACCGTTGCTCAGGTGACTTTCTGCAGAAGAGGCACAGCTCAAGTTTTTTGCCCTGGCTCTTCGGCTGTGGGAGCAGAGGCCAGCCGTTCGTGCTCTACTCCCTGGGATGCTGGGCAGCCCAGCACGGGTGCCAAAGAGGTTCCATTGTAATGGACTTTGAGTTGGGAAATGGAGGAGCGACAGCAAAGCAGATGGCACCGTTGCAAAGCTGACTTTCTGCAGAAGAGGCACAGCTCAAGTTTTTTGCCCTGGCTCTTCGGCTGTGGGAGCAGAGGCCAACCGTTCGTGCTCTACTGCCTGGGATGCTGGGCAGCCCAGCACGGGTGCCAAAGAGGTTCCATTGTAATGGACTTTGAGTTGGGAAATCGAAGAGCGACAGCAAAGTGGATGGCACCGTTGCAAAGCTGACTTTCTGCAGAAGAGGCACAGCTCAAGTTTTTTGCCCTGGCTCTTCGGCTGTGGGAGCAGAGGCCAACCGTTCGTGCTCTACTGCCTGGGATGCTGGGCAGCCCAGCACGGGTGCCAAAGAGGTTCCATTGTAATGGACTTTGACTTGGGAAATGGAGGAGCGACAGCAATGCGGATGGCACCGTTGCAAAGCTGACTTTCTGAAGAAGGGACACAGCTCAAGTTTTTTGCCCTGGCTCTTCGGCTGTGGGAGCGGAGGCCAGCCGTTCGTGCTCTACTCCCTGGGATGCTGGGCAGCCCAGCACGGGTGCCAAAGAGGTTCCATTGTAATGGACTTTGAGTTGGGAAATGGAGGAGCGACAGCAATGCGGATGGCACCGTTGCAAAGCTGACTTTCTGCAGAAGAGGCACAGCTCAAGTTTTTTGCCCTGGCTCTTCGGCTGTGGGAGCAGAGGCCAACCGTTCGTGCTCTACTCCCTGGGATGCTGGGCAGCCGAGCACGGCTGCCTAACAGGTTCCATTGTAATGGACTTTGAGTTGGGAAATGGAGGAGTGACAGCAATGCGGATGGCACCGTTGCAAAGCTGACTTTCTGCAGAAGAGGCACAGCTCAAGCTTTTTGCCCTGGCTCTTCGGCTGTGGGAGCAGAGGCCAGCCGTTCGTGCTCTACTCCCTGGGATGCTGGGCAGCCCAGCACGGGTGCCAAAGAGGTTCCATTGTAATGGACTTTGAGTTGGGAAATGGAGGAGCGACAGCAATGCGGATGGCACCGTTGCACAGGTGACTTTCTGCAGAAGAGACACAGCTCAAGTTTTTTGCCCTGGCTCTTCGGCTGTGGGAGCAGAGGCCAACCGTTCGTGCTGTAATCCCTGGGATGCTGGGCAGCCCAGCACGGGTGCCAAAGAGGTTCCATTGTAATGGACTTTGAGTTGGGAAATGGAGTAGCGACAGCAATGCGGATGGCACCGTTGCACAGGTGACTTTCTGAAGAAGAGACACAGCTCTAGTTTTTTGCCCTGGCTCTTCGGCTGTGGGAGCAGAGGCCAGCCGTTCGTGCTCTACTCCCTGGGATGCTGGGCAGCCCAGCACGGGTGCCAAAGAGGTTCCATTGTAATGGACTTTGAGTTGGGAAATGGAGGAGCGACAGCAATGCGGATGGCACCGTTGCAAAGCTGACTTTCTGCAGAAGAGGCACAGCTCAAGTTTTTTGCCCTGGCTCTTCGGCTGTGGGAGCAGAGGCCAACCGTTCGTGCTCTACTCCCTGGGATGCTGGGCAGCCGAGCACGGCTGCCTAACAGGTTCCATTGTAATGGACTTTGAGTTGGGAAATGGAGGAGTGACAGCAATGCGGATGGCACCGTTGCAAAGCTGACTTTCTGCACAAGAGGCACAGCTCAAGCTTTTTGCCCTGGCTCTTCGGCTGTGGGAGCAGAGGCCAACCGTTCGTGCTCTACTCCCTGGGATGCTGGGCAGCCCAGCACGGGTGCCAAAGAGGTTCCATTGTAATGGACTTTGAGTTGGGAAATCGAGGAGCGACAGCAATGCGGATGGCACCGTTGCTCAGGTGACTTTCTGCAGAAGAGGCACAGCTCAAGTTTTTTGCCCTGGCTCTTCGGCTGTGGGAGCAGAGGCCAGCCGTTCGTGCTCTACTCCCTGGGATGCTGGGCAGCCCAGCACGGGTGCCAAAGAGGTTCCATTGTAATGGACTTTGAGTTGGGAAATGGAGGAGCGACAGCAAAGCAGATGGCACCGTTGCAAAGCTGACTTTCTGCAGAAGAGGCACAGCTCAAGTTTTTTGCCCTGGCTCTTCGGCTGTGGGAGCAGAGGCCAACCGTTCGTGCTCTACTCCCTGGGATGCTGGGCAGCCCAGCACGGGTGCCAAAGAGGTTCCATTGTAATGGACTTTGAGTTGGGAAATCGAAGAGCGACAGCAAAGTGGATGGCACCGTTGCAAAGCTGACTTTCTGCAGAAGAGGCACAGCTCAAGTTTTTTGCCCTGGCTCTTCGGCTGTGGGAGCAGAGGCCAACCGTTCGTGCTCTACTCCCTGGGATGCTGGGCAGCCGAGCACGGGTGCCAAAGAGGTTCCATTGTAATGGACTTTGAGTTGGGAAATGGAGGAGTGACAGCAATGCGGATGGCACCGTTGCAAAGCTGACTTTCTGCACAAGAGGCACAGCTCAAGCTTTTTGCCCTGGCTCTTCGGCTGTGGGAGCAGAGGCCAGCCGTTCGTGCTCTACTCCCTGGGATGCTGGGCAGCCCAGCACGGGTGCCAAAGAGGTTCCATTGTAATGGACTTTGAGTTGGGAAATGGAGGAGCGACAGCAATGCGGATGGCACCGTTGCACAGGTGACTTTCTGCAGAAGAGACACAGCTCAAGTTTTTTGCCCTGGCTCTTCGGCTGTGGGAGCAGAGGCCAACCGTTCGTTCTCTACTGCCTGGGATGCTGGGCAGCCCAGCACGGGTGCCAAAGAGGTTCCATTGTAATGGACTTTGAGTTGGGAAATGGAGGAGCGACAGCAATGCGGATGGCACCGTTGCACAGGTGACTTTCTGCAGAAGAGGCACAGCTCAAGTTTTTTGCCCTGGCTCTTCGGCTGTGGGAGCAGAGGCCAACCGTTCGTGCTGTAATCCCTGGGATGCTGGGCAGCCGAGCACGGGTGCCAAAGAGGTTCCATTGTAATGGACTTTGAGTTGGGAAATGGAGGAGCGACAGCAATGCGGATGGCACCGTTGCAAAGCTGACTTTCTGCAGAAGAGGCACAGCTCAAGTTTTTTGCCCTGGCTCTTCGGCTGTGGGAGCAGAGGCCAGCCCTACGTGCTCTACTCCCTGGGATGCTGGGCTGCCCAGCAGGGGTGCCAGAGAGGTTCCATTGTAATGGACTTTGAGTTGGGAAATCGAGGAACCTCAGCAATGTGGATGGCACTGTTGCAAAGCTGACTTTCTGCAGAAGACACACAGCTCAAGTTTTTTGCCCTGGCTCTTCGGCTGTGGGAGCAGAGGCCAACCGTTCGTGCTCTACTGCCTGGGATGCTGGGCTGCCCAGCACGGGTGCCACAGAGGTTCCATTGTAATAGACTTTGAGTTGGGAAATCGAGGAACCTCAGCAATGCGGATGGCACCGTTGCAAAGCTGACTTTCTGCAGAAGAGGCACAGCTCAAGTATTTTGCCCTGGCTCTTCGGCTGTGGGAGCAGAGGCCAGCCGTTCGTGCTCTACTCCCTGGGATGCTGGGCAGCCGAGCACGGGTGCCAAAGAGGTTCCATTGTAATGGACTTTGAGTTGGGAAATCGAGCAGCGACAGCAAAGCGGATGGCATCGTTGAACAGCTGACTTTCTGCAGAAGAGGCACAGCTCAAGTTTTTTGCCCTAGCTCTTCGGCTGTGGGAGCAGAGGCCAACTGTTCGTGCTCTACTGCCTGGGATGCTGGGCAGCCCAGCACGGGTGCCAAAGAGGTTCCATTGTAATGGACTTTGAGTTGGGAATTGGAGGAGCGACAGCAATGAGGATGGCATCGTTGCAAAGCTGACTTTCTGCAGAAGAGGCACAGCTCAAGCTTTTTGCCCTGGCTCTTCGGCTGTGGGAGCAGAGGCCAGCCGTTCGTGCTCTACTCCCTGGGATGCTGGGCAGCCCAGCACGGGTGCCAAAGAGGTTCCATTGTAATGGACTTTGAGTTGGGAAATGGAGGAGCGACAGCAATGCGGATGGCACCGTTGCACAGGTGACTTTCTGCAGAAGAGACACAGCTCAAATTTTTTGCCCTGGCTCTTCGGCTGTGGGAGCAGAGGCCAACCGTTAGTGCTCTACTGCCTGGGATGCTGGGCAGCCCAGCACGGGTGCCAAAGAGGTTCCATTGTAATGGACTTTGAGTTGGGAAATGGAGGAGCGACAGCAATGCGGATGGCACCGTTGCACAGGTGACTTTCTGCAGAAGAGACACAGCTCAAGTTTTTTGCCCTGGCTCTTCGGCTGTGGGAGCAGAGGCCAACCGTTCGTGCTGTAATCCCTGGGATGCTGGGCAGCCCAGCACGGGTGCCAAAGAGGTTCCATTGTAATGGACTTTGAGTTGGGAAATGGAGGAGCGACAGCAATGCGGATGGCACCGTTGCACAGGTGACTTTCTGCAGAAGAGGCACAGCTCAAGTTTTTTGCCCTGGCTCTTCGGCTGTGGGAGCAGAGGCCAACCGTTCGTGCTCTACTCCCTGGGATGCTGGGCAGCCCAGCACGGGTGCCAAAGAGGTTCCATTGTAATGGACTTTGAGTTGGGAAATGGAGGAGCGACAGCAATGCGGATGGCACCGTTGCAAAGCTGACTTTCTGCAGAAGAGGCACAGCTCAAGTTTTTTGCCCTGGCTCTTCGGCTGTGGGAGCAGAGGCCAACCGTTCGTGCTCTACTCCCTGGGATGCTGGGCAGCTGAGCACGGCTGCCTAACAGGTTCCATTGTAATGGACTTTGAGTTGGGAAATGGAGGAGTGACAGCAATGCGGATGGCACCGTTGCAAAGCTGACTTTCTGCACAAGAGGCACAGCTCAAGCTTTTTGCCCTGGCTCTTCGGCTGTGGGAGCAGAGGCCAACCGTTCGTGCTCTACTCCCTGGGATGCTGGGCAGCCCAGCACGGGTGCCAAAGAGTTTCCATTGTAATGGACTTTGAGTTGGGAAAACGAGGAGCGACAGCAATGCGGATGGCACCGTTGCTCAGGTGACTTTCTGCAGAAGAGGCACAGCTCAAGTTTTTTGCCCTGGCTCTTCGGCTGTGGGAGCAGAGGCCAACCGTTCGTGCTCTACTCCCTGGGATGCTGGGCAGCCCAGCACGGGTGCCAAAGAGGTTCCATTGTAATGGACTTTGAGTTGGGAAATCGAAGAGCGACAGCAAAGTGGATGGCACCGTTGCAAAGCTGACTTTCTGCAGAAGAGGCACAGCTCAAGTTTTTTGCCCTGGCTCTTCGGCTGTGGGAGCAGAGGCCAGCCCTACGTGCTCTACTCCCTGGGATGCTGGGCTGCCCAGCAGGGGTGCCAGAGAGGTTCCATTGTAATGGACTTTGAGTTGGGAAATCGAGGAACCTCAGCAATGTGGATGGCACCGTTGCAAAGCTGACTTTCTGCAGAAGAGACACAGCTCAAGTTTTTTGCCCTGGCTCTTCGGCTGTGGGAGCAGAGGCCAACCGTTCGTGCTCTACTGCCTGGGATGCTGGGCTGCCCAGCACGGGTGCCACAGAGGTTCCATTGTAATAGACTTTGAGTTGGGAAATCGAGGAACCTCAGCAATGCGGATGGCACCGTTGCAAAGCTGACTTTCTGCAGAAGAGGCACAGCTCAAGTATTTTGCCCTGGCTCTTTGGCTGCGGGAGCACAGGCCAACCGTTCATGCTCTACTCCCTGGGATGCTGGGCGGCCGAGCACGGGTGCCAAAGAGGTTCCATTGTAATGGACTTTGAGTTGGGAAATCTAGCAGCGACAGCAAAGCGAATGGCATCGTTGAACAGCTGACTTTCTGCAGAAGAGGCACAGCTCAAGTTTTTTGCCCTAGCTCTTCGGCTGTGGGAGCAGAGGCCAACTGTTCGTGCTCTACTCTCTGGGGATGTTGGGCAGTCGGGCACGGGTGCCAAAGAGGTTCCATTGTAATGGACTTTGAGTTGGGAATTGGAGGAGCGACAGCAATGAGGATGGCATCGTTGCAAAGCTGACTTTCTGCAGAAGAGGCACAGCTCAAGTTTTTTGCCCTGGCTCTTCGGCTGTGGGAGCAGAGGCCAGCCGTTCGTGCTCTACTGCCTGGGATGCTGGGCTACCCAGCACGGGTGCCAAAGAAGTTCCATTGTAATGGACTTTGAGTTGGGAAATGGAGGAGCGACAGCAAAGCAGATGGCACCGTTGCAAAGCTGACTTTCTGCACAAGAGGCACAGCTCAAGTTTTTTGCCCTGGCTCTTTGGCTGTGGGAGCAGAGGCCAACCGTTCGTGCTCTACTGCCTGGGATGCTGGGCAGCCCAGCACGGGTGCCAAAGAGGTTCCATTGTAATGGACTTTGACTTGGGAAATGGAGGAGCGACAGCAATGCGGATGGCACCGTTGCACAGGTGACTTTCTGCAGAAGAGACACAGCTCAAATTTTTTGCCCTGGCTCTTCGGCTGTGGGAGCAGAGGCCAACCGTTAGTGCTCTACTGCCTCGGATGCTGGGCAGCCCAGCACGGGTGCCAAAGAGGTTCCATTGTAATGGACTTTGAGTTGGGAAATGGAGGAGCGACAGCAATGCGGATGGCACCGTTGCACAGGTGACTTTCTGCAGAAGAGACACAGCTCAAGTTTTTTGCCCTGGCTCTTCGGCTGTGGGAGCAGAGGCCAACCGTTCGTGCTGTAATCCCTGGGATGCTGGGCAGCCCAGCACGGGTGCCAAAGAGGTTCCATTGTAATGGACTTTGAGTTGGGAAATGGAGGAGCGACAGCAATGCGGATGGCACCGTTGCACAGGTGACTTTCTGCAGAAGAGGCACAGCTCAAGTTTTTTGCCCTGGCTCTTCGGCTGTGGGAGCAGAGGCCAACCGTTCGTGCTCTACTCCCTGGGATGCTGGGCAGCCCAGCACGGGTGCCAAAGAGGTTCCATTGTAATGGACTTTGAGTTGGGAAATGGAGGAGCGACAGCAATGCGGATGGCACCGTTGCAAAGCTGACTTTCTGCAGAAGAGGCACAGCTCAAGTTTTTTGCCCTGGCTCTTCGGCTGTGGGAGCAGAGGCCAACCGTTCGTGCTCTACTCCCTGGGATGCTGGGCAGCTGAGCACGGCTGCCTAACAGGTTCCATTGTAATGGACTTTGAGTTGGGAAATGGAGGAGTGACAGCAATGCGGATGGCACCGTTGCAAAGCTGACTTTCTGCACAAGAGGCACAGCTCAAGCTTTTTGCCCTGGCTCTTCGGCTGTGGGAGCAGAGGCCAACCGTTCGTGCTCTACTCCCTGGGATGCTGGGCAGCCCAGCACGGGTGCCAAAGAGTTTCCATTGTAATGGACTTTGAGTTGGGAAAACGAGGAGCGACAGCAATGCGGATGGCACCGTTGCTCAGGTGACTTTCTGCAGAAGAGGCACAGCTCAAGTTTTTTGTCCTGGCTCTTCGGCTGTGGGAGCAGAGGCCAGTCGTTCGTGCTCTACTCCCTGGGATGCTGGGCAGCCCAGCACGGGTGCCAAAGAGGTTCCATTGTAATGGACTTTGAGTTGGGAAATCGAAGAGCGACAGCAAAGTGGATGGCACCGTTGCAAAGCTGACTTTCTGCAGAAGAGGCACAGCTCCAGTTTTTTGCCCTGGCTCTTCGGCTGTGGGAGCAGAGGCCAACCGTTCGTGCTCTACTGCCTGGGATGCTGGGCAGCCCAGCACGGGTGCCAAAGAGGTTCCATTTTAATGGACTTTGAGTTGGGAAATGGAGGAGCGACAGCAATGCGGATGGCACCGTTGCACAGGTGACTTTCTGCAGAAGAGACACAGCTCAAGTTTTTTGCCCTGGCTCTTCGGCTGTGGGAGCAGAGTCCAACCGTTCGTGCTGTAATCCCTGGGATGCTGGGCAGCCGAGCACGGGTGCCAAAGAGGTTCCATTGTAATGGACTTTGAGTTGGCAAATGGAGGAGCGACAGCAATGCGGATGGCACCGTTGCAAAGCTGACTTTCTGCAGAAGAGGCACAGCTCAAGCTTTTTGCCCTGGCTCTTCGGCTGTGGGAGCAGAGGCCAGCCCTACGTGCTCTACTCCCTGGGATGCTGGGCAGCCCAGCAGGGGTGCCAGAGAGGTTCCATTGTAA
This sequence comes from Psittacula echo, assembly GCF_963264785.1. NCBI lineage: Eukaryota > Metazoa > Chordata > Aves > Psittaciformes > Psittacidae > Psittacula > Psittacula echo. Next base: position 359,211 of record NW_027664274.1, read on the forward strand.
TGGACTTTGAGTTGGGAAATCGAGGAACCTCAGCAATGTGGATGGCACCGTTGCAAAGCTGACTTTCTGCAGAAGAGACACAGCTCAAGTTTTTTGCCCTGGCTCTTCGGCTGTGGGAGCAGAGGCCAACCGTTCGTGCTCTACTGCCTGGGATGCTGGGCTGCCCAGCACGGGTGCCACAGAGGTTCCATTGTAATAGACTTTGAGTTGGGAAATCGAGGAACCTCAGCAATGCGGATGGCACCGTTGCAAAGCTGACTTTCTGCAGAAGAGGCACAGCTCAAGTATTTTGCCCTGGCTCTTTGGCTGCGGGAGCACAGGCCAACCGTTCATGCTCTACTCCCTGGGATGCTGGGCGGCCGAGCACGGGTGCCAAAGAGGTTCCATTGTAATGGACTTTGAGTTGGGAAATCTAGCAGCGACAGCAAAGCGAATGGCATCGTTGAACAGCTGACTTTCTGCAGAAGAGGCACAGCTCAAGTTTTTTGCCCTAGCTCTTCGGCTGTGGGAGCAGAGGCCAACTGTTCGTGCTCTACTCTCTGGGGATGTTGGGCAGCCGGGCACGGGTGCCAAAGAGGTTCCATTGTAATGGACTTTGAGTTGGGAATTGGAGGAGCGACAGCAATGAGGATGGCATCGTTGCAAAGCTGACTTTCTGCAGAAGAGGCACAGCTCAAGTTTTTTGCCCTGGCTCTTCGGCTGTGGGAGCAGAGGCCAGCCGTTCGTGCTCTACTGCCTGGGATGCTGGGCTACCCAGCACGGGTGCCAAAGAAGTTCCATTGTAATGGACTTTGAGTTGGGAAATGGAGGAGCGACAGCAAAGCAGATGGCACCGTTGCAAAGCTGACTTTCTGCACAAGAGGCACAGCTCCAGTTTTTTGCCCTGGCTCTTTGGCTGTGGGAGCAGAGGCCAACCGTTCGTGCTCTACTGCCTGGGATGCTGGGCAGCCCAGCACGGGTGCCAAAGAGGTTCCATTGTAATGGACTTTGAGTTGGGAAATCGAAGAGCGACAGCAAAGTGGATGGCACCGTTGCAAAGCTGACTTTCTGCAGAAGAGGCACAGCTCCAGTTTTTTGCCCTGGCTCTTCGGCTGTGGGAGCAGAGGCCAACCGTTCGTGCTCTACTGCCTGGGATGCTGGGCAGCTGAGCACGGGTGCCAAAGAGGTTCCATTGTAATGGACTTTGAGTTGGGAAATGGAGGAGCGACAGCAATGCGGATGGCATCGTTGCAAAGCTGACTTTCTGCAGAAGAGGTACAGCTCAATTTTTTTTTCCTGGCTTATCGGCTGTGGGAGCAGAGGCCAACCGTTCGTGCTCTACTGCCTGGGATGCTGGGCAGCCGAGCACGGGTGCCAAAGAGGTTCCATTGTAATGGACTTTGAGTTGGGAAATTGAGGAGCGACAGCAAAGCGGATGGCACCGTTGCAAAGGTGACTTTCTGAAGAAGAGGCACAGCTCAAGTTTTTTGCCCTGGCTCTTTGGCTGTGGGAGCAGAGGCCAACAGTTTGTGCTCTACTCCCTGGGATGCTGGGCAGCCGAGCACGGGTGCCAAAGAGGTTCCATTGTAATGAACTTTGAGTTGGGAAATCGAGGAGCTACAGCAATGTGGATGGCACCGTTGCAAAGGTGACTTTCTGCAGAAGAGGCACAGCTCAAGTTTTTTGCCCTGGCTCTTCGGCTGTGGGAGCAGAGGCCAACCGTTCGTGCTCTACTGCCTGGGATGCTGGGCAGCCGAGCACGGGTGCCAAAGAGTTTCCATTGTAATGGACTTTGAGTTGGGAAATCGAGGAACCTCAGCAATGCGGATGGCACCGTTGCAAAGCTGACTTTCTGCAGAAGAGGCACAGCTCCAGCTTTTTGCCCTGGCTCTTTGGCTGTGGGAGCAGAGGCCAACCGTTCGTGCTCTACTCCCTGGGATGCTGGGCAGCCCAGCACGGGTGCCGAAGAGGTTCCATTGTAATGGACTTTGAGTTGGGAAATTGAGGAACCTCAGCAATGGGGATGGCACCGTTGCAAAGCTGACTTTCTGCAGAAGAGGCACAGCTCAAGTTTTTTGCCCTGGCTCTTCGGCTGTGGGAGCAGAGGCCAACCGTTCGTGCTCTACTCCCTGGGATGCTGGGCAGCCCAGCACGGGTGCCAAAGAGGTTCCATTGTAATGGACTTTGAGTTGGGAAATCGAAGAGCGACAGCAAAGCGAATGGAACCGTTGCAAAGCTGACTTTCTGCAGAAGACACACAGCTCCAGTTTTTTGCCCTGGCTCTTCGGCTGTGGGAGCAGAGGCCAACCGTTCGTGCTCTACTGCCTGGGATGCTGGGCAGCCGAGCACGGGTGCCAAAGAGGTTCCATTGTAATGGACTTTGAGTTCGGAATTGGAGGAGCCACAGCAAAGCGGATGGCATCGTTGAACAGCTGACTTTCTGCAGAAGAGGCACAGCTCAAGTTTTTTGCCCTGGCTCTTCGGCTGTGGGAGCAGAGGCCAACTGTTCGTGCTCTACTCTCTGGGGATGTTGGGCAGTCGGGCACGGGTGCCAAAGAGGTTCCATTGTAATGGACTTTGAGTTGGGAATTGGAGGAGCGACAGCAATGAGGATGGCATCGTTGCAAAGCTGACTTTCTGCAGAAGAGGCACAGCTCAAGTTTTTTGCCCTGGCTCTTCGGCTGTGGGAGCAGAGGCCAGCCGTTCGTGCTCTACTGCCTGGGATGCTGGGCTACCCAGCACGGGTGCCAAAGAGGTTCCATTGTAATGGACTTTGAGTTGGGAAATGGAGGAGCGACAGCAAAGCAGATGGCACCGTTGCAAAGCTGACTTTCTGCAGAAGAGGCACAGCTCAAGTTTTTTGCCCTGGCTCTTTGGCTGTGGGAGCAGAGGCCAACCGTTCGTGCTCTACTGCCTGGGATGCTGGGCAGCCCAGCACGGGTGCCAAAGAAGTTCCATTGTAATGGACTTTGAGTTGGGAAATCGAAGAGCGACAGCAAAGTGGATGGCACCGTTGCAAAGCTGACTTTCTGCAGAAGAGGCACAGCTCAAGTTTTTTGCCCTGGCTCTTCGGCTGTGGGAGCAGAGGCCAACCGTTCGTGCTCTACTGCCTGGGATGCTGGGCAGCCCAGCACGGGTGCCAAAGAGGTTCCATTGTAATGGACTTTGAGTTGGGAAATGGAGGAGCGACAGCAATGCGGATGGCACCGTTGCAAAGGTGACTTTCTGTAGAAGAGGCACAGCTCAAGTTTTTTGCCCTGGCTCTTCGGCTGTGGGAGCAGAGGCCAACCGTTCGTGCTCTACTCTCTGGGATGCTGGGCAGCCCAGCACGGGTGCCAAACAGGTTCCATTGTAATGGACTTTGAGTTGGGAAATGGAGGAGTGACAGCAATGCGGATGGCACCGTTGCAAAGCTGACTTTCTGCAGAAGAGGCACAGCTCAAGCTTTTTGCCCTGGCTCTTCGGCTGTGGGAGCAGAGGCCAGCCGTTCGTGCTCTACTCCCTGGGTTGCTGGGCAGCCCAGCACGGGTGCCAAAGAGGTTCCATTGTAATGGCCTTTGACTTGGGAAATGGAGGAGCGACAGCAATGCGGATGGCACCGTTGCACAGGTGACTTTCTGAAGAAGAGACACAGCTCAAGTTTTTTGCCCTGGCTCTTCGGCTGTGGGAGCAGAGGCCAGCCGTTCGTGCTCTACTCCCTGGGATGCTGGGCAGCCGAGCACGGGTGCCAAAGAGGTTCCATTGTAATGGACTTTGAGTTGGGAAATGGAGGAGCGACAGCAATGCGGATGGCACCGTTGCAAAGCTGACTTTCTGCAGAAGAGGCACAGCTCAAGTTTTTTGGCCTGGCTCTTCGGCTGTGGGAGCAGAGGCCAACCGTTCGTGCTCTACTCCCTGGGATGCTGGGCAGCCGAGCACGGCTGCCTAACAGGTTCCATTGTAATGGACTTTGAGTTGGGAAATGGAGGAGTGACAGCAATGCGGATGGCACCGTTGCAAAGCTGACTTTCTGCAGAAGAGGCACAGCTCAAGCTTTTTGCCCTGGCTCTTCGGCTGTGGGAGCAGAGGCCAACCGTTCGTGCTCTACTGCCTTGGATGCTGGGCAGCCCAGCACGGGTGCCAAAGAGTTTCCATTGTAATGGACTTTGAGTTGGGAAATGGAGGAGCGACAGCAATGCGGATGGCACCGTTGCTCAGGTGACTTTCTGCAGAAGAGGCACAGCTCAAGTTTTTTGCCCTGGCTCTTCGGCTGTGGGAGCAGAGGCCAGCCGTTCGTGCTCTACTGCCTGGGATGCTGGGCAGCCCAGCTCGGGTGCCAAAGAGGTTCCATTGTAATGGACTTTGAGTTGGGAAATGGAGGAGCAACAGCAAAGCAGATGGCACCGTTGCAAAGCTGACTTTCTGCACAAGAGGCACAGCTCAAGTTTTTTGCCCTGGCTCTTCGGCTGTGGGAGCAGAGGCCAACCGTTCGTGCTCTACTCCCTGGGATGCTGGGCAGCCCAGCACGGGTGCCAAAGAGGTTCCATTGTAATGGACTTTGAGTTGGGAAATCGAAGAGCGACAGCAAAGTGGATGGCACCGTTGCAAAGCTGACTTTCTGCAGAAGAGGCACAGCTCAAGTTTTTTGCCCTGGCTCTTCGGCTGTGGGAGCAGAGGCCAACCGTTCGTGCTCTACTCCCTGGGATGCTGGGCAGCCCAGCACGGGTGCCAAACAGGTTCCATTGTAATGGACTTTGAGTTGGGAAATGGAGGAGTGACAGCAATGCGGATGGCACCATTGCAAAGCTGACTTTCTGCAGAAGAGGCACAGCTCAAGCTTTTTGCCCTGGCTCTTCGGCTGTGGGAGCAGAGGCCAGCCGTTCGTGCTCTACTCCCTGGGTTGCTGGGCAGCCCAGCACGGGTGCCAAAGAGGTTCCATTGTAATGGCCTTTGACTTGGGAAATGGAGGAGCGACAGCAATGCGGATGGCACCGTTGCACAGGTGACTTTCTGCAGAAGAGACACAGCTCAAGTTTTTTGCCCTGGCTCTTCGGCTGTGGGAGCAGAGGCCAGCCGTTCGTGCTCTACTGCCTGGGATGCTGGGCAGCCCAGCACGGGTGCCAAAGAGGTTCCATTGTAATGGACTTTGAGTTGGGAAATCGAGGAACCTCAGCAATGTGGATGGCACCGTTGCAAAGCTGACTTTCTGCAGAATAGGCACAGCTCAAGTTTTTTGCCCTGGCTCTTCGGCTGTGGGAGCAGAGGCCAACCGTTCGTGCTCTACTGCCTGGGATGCTGGGCTGCCCAGCACGGGTGCCACAGAGGTTCCATTGTAATAGACTTTGAGTTGGGAAATCGAGGAACCTCAGCAATGCGGATGGCACCGTTGCAAAGCTGACTTTCTGCAGAAGAGGCACAGCTCAAGTATTTTGCCCTGGCTCTTTGGCTGTGGGAGCAGAGGCCAACCGTTCGTGCTCTACTCCCTGGGATGCTGGGCAGCCCAGCACGGGTGCCAAAGAGGTTCCATTGTAATGGACTTTGAGTTGGGAAATCGAGCAGCGACAGCAAAGCGGATGGCATCGTTGAACAGCTGACTTTCTGCAGAAGAGGCACAGCTCAAGTTTTTTGCCCTGGCTCTTCGGCTGTGGGAGCAGAGGCCAACTGTTCGTGCTCTACTCTCTGGGGATGTTGGGCAGCCGGGCACGGGTGCCAAAGAGGTTCCATTGTAATGGACTTTGAGTTGGGAATTGGAGGAGCGACAGCAATGAGGATGGCATCGTTGCAAAGCTGACTTTCTGCAGAAGAGGCACAGCTCAAGTTTTTTGCCCTGGCTCTTCGGCTGTGGGAGCAGAGGCCAGCCGTTCGTGCTCTACTGCCTGGGATGCTGGGCTACCCAGCACGGGTGCCAAAGAAGTTCCATTGTAATGGACTTTGAGTTGGGAAATGGAGGAGCAACAGCAAAGCAGATGGCACCATTGCAAAGCTGACTTTCTGCACAAGAGGCACAGCTCAAGTTTTTTGCCCTGGCTCTTTGGCTGTGGGAGCAGAGGCCAACCGTTCGTGCTCTACTGCCTGGGATGCTGGGCAGCCCAGCACGGGTGCCAAAGAGGTTCCATTGTAATGGACTTTGAGTTGGGAAATCGAAGAGCGACAGCAAAGTGGATGGCACCGTTGCAAAGCTGACTTTCTGCAGAAGAGGCACAGCTCAAGTTTTTTGCCCTGGCTCTTCGGCTGTGGGAGCAGAGGCCAACCGTTCGTGCTCTACTGCCTGGGATGCTGGGCAGCCCAGCACGGGTGCCAAAGAGGTTCCATTGTAATGGACTTTGAGTTGGGAAATGGAGGAGCGACAGCAATGCGGATGGCACCGTTGCAAAGCTGACTTTCTGTAGAAGAGGCACAGCTCAAGTTTTTTGCCCTGGCTCTTCGGCTGTGGGAGCATAGGCCAACCGTTCGTGCTCTACTGCCTGGGATGCTGGGCAGCCCAGCACGGGTGCCAAAGAGGTTCCATTTTAATGGACTTTGAGTTGGGAAATGGAGGAGCGACAGCAATGCGGATGGCACCGTTGCAAAGCTGACTTTCTGCAGAAGAGGCACAGCTCAAGTTTTTTGCCCTGGCTCTTCGGCTGTGGGAGCAGAGGCCAACCGTTCGTGCTGTAATCCCTGGGATGCTGGGCAGCCGAGCACGGGTGCCAAAGAGGTTCCATTGTAATGGACTTTGAGTTGGGAAATGGAGGAGCGACAGCAATGCGGATGGCACCGTTGCAAAGCTGACTTTCTGCACAAGAGGCACAGCTCAAGTTTTTTGCCCTGGCTCTTCGGCTGTGGGAGCAGAGGCCAGCCGTACGTGCTCTACTCCCTGGGATGCTGGGCTGCCCAGCACGGGTGCCACAGAGGTTCCATTGTAATGGACTTTGAGTTGGGAAATCGAGGAGCGACAGCAATGCGGATGGCACCGTTGCAAAGCTGACTTTCTGCAGAAGAGGCACAGCTCAAGTTTTTTGCCCTGGCTCTTCGGCTGTGGGAGCAGAGGCCAACCGTTCGTGCTCTACTCCCTGGGATGCTGGGCAGCTGAGCACGGCTGCCTAACAGGTTCCATTGTAATGGACTTTGAGTTGGGAAATGGAGGAGTGACAGCAATGCGGATGGCACCGTTGCAAAGCTGACTTTCTGCACAAGAGGCACAGCTCAAGCTTTTTGCCCTGGCTCTTCGGCTGTGGGAGCAGAGGCCAACCGTTCGTGCTCTACTCCCTGGGATGCTGGGCAGCCCAGCACGGGTGCCAAAGAGTTTCCATTGTAATGGACTTTGAGTTGGGAAAACGAGGAGCGACAGCAATGCGGATGGCACCGTTGCTCAGGTGACTTTCTGCAGAAGAGGCACAGCTCAAGTTTTTTGTCCTGGCTCTTCGGCTGTGGGAGCAGAGGCCAGTCGTTCGTGCTCTACTCCCTGGGATGCTGGGCAGCCCAGCACGGGTGCCAAAGAGGTTCCATTGTAATGGACTTTGAGTTGGGAAATCGAAGAGCGACAGCAAAGTGGATGGCACCGTTGCAAAGCTGACTTTCTGCAGAAGAGGCACAGCTCCAGTTTTTTGCCCTGGCTCTTCGGCTGTGGGAGCAGAGGCCAACCGTTCGTGCTCTACTGCCTGGGATGCTGGGCAGCCCAGCACGGGTGCCAAAGAGGTTCCATTTTAATGGACTTTGAGTTGGGAAATGGAGGAGCGACAGCAATGCGGATGGCACCGTTGCACAGGTGACTTTCTGCAGAAGAGACACAGCTCAAGTTTTTTGCCCTGGCTCTTCGGCTGTGGGAGCAGAGTCCAACCGTTCGTGCTGTAATCCCTGGGATGCTGGGCAGCCGAGCACGGGTGCCAAAGAGGTTCCATTGTAATGGACTTTGAGTTGGCAAATGGAGGAGCGACAGCAATGCGGATGGCACCGTTGCAAAGCTGACTTTCTGCAGAAGAGGCACAGCTCAAGCTTTTTGCCCTGGCTCTTCGGCTGTGGGAGCAGAGGCCAGCCCTACGTGCTCTACTCCCTGGGATGCTGGGCAGCCCAGCAGGGGTGCCAGAGAGGTTCCATTGTAATGGACTTTGAGTTGGGAAATCGAGGAACCTCAGCAATGTGGATGGCACCGTTGCAAAGCTGACTTTCTGCAGAAGAGACACAGCTCAAGTTTTTTGCCCTGGCTCTTCGGCTGTGGGAGCAGAGGCCAACCGTTCGTGCTCTACTGCCTGGGATGCTGGGCTGCCCAGCACGGGTGCCACAGAGGTTCCATTGTAATAGACTTTGAGTTGGGAAATCGAGGAACCTCAGCAATGCGGATGGCACCGTTGCAAAGCTGACTTTCTGCAGAAGAGGCACAGCTCAAGTATTTTGCCCTGGCTCTTTGGCTGCGGGAGCACAGGCCAACCGTTCATGCTCTACTCCCTGGGATGCTGGGCGGCCGAGCACGGGTGCCAAAGAGGTTCCATTGTAATGGACTTTGAGTTGGGAAATCTAGCAGCGACAGCAAAGCGAATGGCATCGTTGAACAGCTGACTTTCTGCAGAAGAGGCACAGCTCAAGTTTTTTGCCCTAGCTCTTCGGCTGTGGGAGCAGAGGCCAACTGTTCGTGCTCTACTCTCTGGGGATGTTGGGCAGCCGGGCACGGGTGCCAAAGAGGTTCCATTGTAATGGACTTTGAGTTGGGAATTGGAGGAGCGACAGCAATGAGGATGGCATCGTTGCAAAGCTGACTTTCTGCAGAAGAGGCACAGCTCAAGTTTTTTGCCCTGGCTCTTCGGCTGTGGGAGCAGAGGCCAGCCGTTCGTGCTCTACTGCCTGGGATGCTGGGCTACCCAGCACGGGTGCCAAAGAAGTTCCATTGTAATGGACTTTGAGTTGGGAAATGGAGGAGCGACAGCAAAGCAGATGGCACCGTTGCAAAGCTGACTTTCTGCACAAGAGGCACAGCTCCAGTTTTTTGCCCTGGCTCTTTGGCTGTGGGAGCAGAGGCCAACCGTTCGTGCTCTACTGCCTGGGATGCTGGGCAGCCCAGCACGGGTGCCAAAGAGGTTCCATTGTAATGGACTTTGAGTTGGGAAATCGAAGAGCGACAGCAAAGTGGATGGCACCGTTGCAAAGCTGACTTTCTGCAGAAGAGGCACAGCTCCAGTTTTTTGCCCTGGCTCTTCGGCTGTGGGAGCAGAGGCCAACCGTTCGTGCTCTACTGCCTGGGATGCTGGGCAGCTGAGCACGGGTGCCAAAGAGGTTCCATTGTAATGGACTTTGAGTTGGGAAATGGAGGAGCGACAGCAATGCGGATGGCATCGTTGCAAAGCTGACTTTCTGCAGAAGAGGTACAGCTCAATTTTTTTTTCCTGGCTTATCGGCTGTGGGAGCAGAGGCCAACCGTTCGTGCTCTACTGCCTGGGATGCTGGGCAGCCCAGCACGGGTGCCAAAGAGGTTCCATTGTAATGGACTTTGAGTTGGGAAATTGAGGAGCGACAGCAAAGCGGATGGCACCGTTGCAAAGGTGACTTTCTGAAGAAGAGGCACAGCTCAAGTTTTTTGCCCTGGCTCTTTGGCTGTGGGAGCAGAGGCCAACAGTTTGTGCTCTACTCCCTGGGATGCTGGGCAGCCGAGCACGGGTGCCAAAGAGGTTCCATTGTAATGAACTTTGAGTTGGGAAATCGAGGAGCTACAGCAATGTGGATGGCACCGTTGCAAAGGTGACTTTCTGCAGAAGAGGCACAGCTCAAGTTTTTTGCCCTGGCTCTTCGGCTGTGGGAGCAGAGGCCAACCGTTCGTGCTCTACTGCCTGGGATGCTGGGCAGCCGAGCACGGGTGCCAAAGAGTTTCCATTGTAATGGACTTTGAGTTGGGAAATCGAGGAACCTCAGCAATGCGGATGGCACCGTTGCAAAGCTGACTTTCTGCAGAAGAGGCACAGCTCCAGCTTTTTGCCCTGGCTCTTTGGCTGTGGGAGCAGAGGCCAACCGTTCGTGCTCTACTCCCTGGGATGCTGGGCAGCCCAGCACGGGTGCCGAAGAGGTTCCATTGTAATGGACTTTGAGTTGGGAAATTGAGGAACCTCAGCAATGGGGATGGCACCGTTGCAAAGCTGACTTTCTGCAGAAGAGGCACAGCTCAAGTTTTTTGCCCTGGCTCTTCGGCTGTGGGAGCAGAGGCCAACCGTTCGTGCTCTACTCCCTGGGATGCTGGGCAGCCCAGCACGGGTGCCAAAGAGGTTCCATTGTAATGGACTTTGAGTTGGGAAATCGAAGAGCGACAGCAAAGCGAATGGAACCGTTGCAAAGCTGACTTTCTGCAGAAGACACACAGCTCCAGTTTTTTGCCCTGGCTCTTCGGCTGTGGGAGCAGAGGCCAACCGTTCGTGCTCTACTGCCTGGGATGCTGGGCAGCCGAGCACGGGTGCCAAAGAGGTTCCATTGTAATGGACTTTGAGTTCGGAATTGGAGGAGCCACAGCAAAGCGGATGGCATCGTTGAACAGCTGACTTTCTGCAGAAGAGGCACAGCTCAAGTTTTTTGCCCTGGCTCTTCGGCTGTGGGAGCAGAGGCCAACTGTTCGTGCTCTACTCTCTGGGGATGTTGGGCAGTCGGGCACGGGTGCCAAAGAGGTTCCATTGTAATGGACTTTGAGTTGGGAATTGGAGGAGCGACAGCAATGAGGATGGCATCGTTGCAAAGCTGACTTTCTGCAGAAGAGGCACAGCTCAAGTTTTTTGCCCTGGCTCTTCGGCTGTGGGAGCAGAGGCCAGCCGTTCGTGCTCTACTGCCTGGGATGCTGGGCTACCCAGCACGGGTGCCAAAGAGGTTCCATTGTAATGGACTTTGAGTTGGGAAATGGAGGAGCGACAGCAAAGCAGATGGCACCGTTGCAAAGCTGACTTTCTGCAGAAGAGGCACAGCTCAAGTTTTTTGCCCTGGCTCTTTGGCTGTGGGAGCAGAGGCCAACCGTTCGTGCTCTACTGCCTGGGATGCTGGGCAGCCCAGCACGGGTGCCAAAGAAGTTCCATTGTAATGGACTTTGAGTTGGGAAATCGAAGAGCGACAGCAAAGTGGATGGCACCGTTGCAAAGCTGACTTTCTGCAGAAGAGGCACAGCTCAAGTTTTTTGCCCTGGCTCTTCGGCTGTGGGAGCAGAGGCCAACCGTTCGTGCTCTACTGCCTGGGATGCTGGGCAGCCCAGCACGGGTGCCAAAGAGGTTCCATTGTAATGGACTTTGAGTTGGGAAATGGAGGAGCGACAGCAATGCGGATGGCACCGTTGCAAAGGTGACTTTCTGTAGAAGAGGCACAGCTCAAGTTTTTTGCCCTGGCTCTTCGGCTGTGGGAGCAGAGGCCAACCGTTCGTGCTCTACTCTCTGGGATGCTGGGCAGCCCAGCACGGGTGCCAAACAGGTTCCATTGTAATGGACTTTGAGTTGGGAAATGGAGGAGTGACAGCAATGCGGATGGCACCGTTGCAAAGCTGACTTTCTGCAGAAGAGGCACAGCTCAAGTTTTTTGCCCTGGCTCTTCGGCTGTGGGAGCAGAGGCCAGCCGTTCGTGCTCTACTCCCTGGGTTGCTGGGCAGCCCAGCACGGGTGCCAAAGAGGTTCCATTGTAATGGCCTTTGACTTGGGAAATGGAGGAGCGACAGCAATGCGGATGGCACCGTTGCACAGGTGACTTTCTGAAGAAGAGACACAGCTCAAGTTTTTTGCCCTGGCTCTTCGGCTGTGGGAGCAGAGGCCAGCCGTTCGTGCTCTACTCCCTGGGATGCTGGGCAGCCGAGCACGGGTGCCAAAGAGGTTCCATTGTAATGGACTTTGAGTTGGGAAATGGAGGAGCGACAGCAATGCGGATGGCACCGTTGCAAAGCTGACTTTCTGCAGAAGAGGCACAGCTCAAGTTTTTTGGCCTGGCTCTTCGGCTGTGGGAGCAGAGGCCAACCGTTCGTGCTCTACTCCCTGGGATGCTGGGCAGCCGAGCACGGCTGCCTAACAGGTTCCATTGTAATGGACTTTGAGTTGGGAAATGGAGGAGTGACAGCAATGCGGATGGCACCGTTGCAAAGCTGACTTTCTGCAGAAGAGGCACAGCTCAAGCTTTTTGCCCTGGCTCTTCGGCTGTGGGAGCAGAGGCCAACCGTTCGTGCTCTACTGCCTTGGATGCTGGGCAGCCCAGCACGGGTGCCAAAGAGTTTCCATTGTAATGGACTTTGAGTTGGGAAATGGAGGAGCGACAGCAATGCGGATGGCACCGTTGCTCAGGTGACTTTCTGCAGAAGAGGCACAGCTCAAGTTTTTTGCCCTGGCTCTTCGGCTGTGGGAGCAGAGGCCAGCCGTTCGTGCTCTACTGCCTGGGATGCTGGGCAGCCCAGCTCGGGTGCCAAAGAGGTTCCATTGTAATGGACTTTGAGTTGGGAAATGGAGGAGCAACAGCAAAGCAGATGGCACCGTTGCAAAGCTGACTTTCTGCACAAGAGGCACAGCTCAAGTTTTTTGCCCTGGCTCTTCGGCTGTGGGAGCAGAGGCCAACCGTTCGTGCTCTACTCCCTGGGATGCTGGGCAGCCCAGCACGGGTGCCAAAGAGGTTCCATTGTAATGGACTTTGAGTTGGGAAATCGAAGAGCGACAGCAAAGTGGATGGCACCGTTGCAAAGCTGACTTTCTGCAGAAGAGGCACAGCTCAAGTTTTTTGCCCTGGCTCTTCGGCTGTGGGAGCAGAGGCCAACCGTTCGTGCTCTACTCCCTGGGATGCTGGGCAGCCCAGCACGGGTGCCAAACAGGTTCCATTGTAATGGACTTTGAGTTGGGAAATGGAGGAGTGACAGCAATGCGGATGGCACCATTGCAAAGCTGACTTTCTGCAGAAGAGGCACAGCTCAAGCTTTTTGCCCTGGCTCTTCGGCTGTGGGAGCAGAGGCCAGCCGTTCGTGCTCTACTCCCTGGGTTGCTGGGCAGCCCAGCACGGGTGCCAAAGAGGTTCCATTGTAATGGCCTTTGACTTGGGAAATGGAGGAGCGACAGCAATGCGGATGGCACCGTTGCACAGGTGACTTTCTGCAGAAGAGACACAGCTCAAGTTTTTTGCCCTGGCTCTTCGGCTGTGGGAGCAGAGGCCAGCCGTTCGTGCTCTACTGCCTGGGATGCTGGGCAGCCCAGCACGGGTGCCAAAGAGGTTCCATTGTAATGGACTTTGAGTTGGGAAATCGAGGAACCTCAGCAATGTGGATGGCACCGTTGCAAAGCTGACTTTCTGCAGAATAGGCACAGCTCAAGTTTTTTGCCCTGGCTCTTCGGCTGTGGGAGCAGAGGCCAACCGTTCGTGCTCTACTGCCTGGGATGCTGGGCTGCCCAGCACGGGTGCCACAGAGGTTCCATTGTAATAGACTTTGAGTTGGGAAATCGAGGAACCTCAGCAATGCGGATGGCACCGTTGCAAAGCTGACTTTCTGCAGAAGAGGCACAGCTCAAGTATTTTGCCCTGGCTCTTTGGCTGTGGGAGCAGAGGCCAACCGTTCGTGCTCTACTCCCTGGGATGCTGGGCAGCCCAGCACGGGTGCCAAAGAGGTTCCATTGTAATGGACTTTGAGTTGGGAAATCGAGCAGCGACAGCAAAGCGGATGGCATCGTTGAACAGCTGACTTTCTGCAGAAGAGGCACAGCTCAAGTTTTTTGCCCTGGCTCTTCGGCTGTGGGAGCAGAGGCCAACTGTTCGTGCTCTACTCTCTGGGGATGTTGGGCAGCCGGGCACGGGTGCCAAAGAGGTTCCATTGTAATGGACTTTGAGTTGGGAATTGGAGGAGCGACAGCAATGAGGATGGCATCGTTGCAAAGCTGACTTTCTGCAGAAGAGGCACAGCTCAAGTTTTTTGCCCTGGCTCTTCGGCTGTGGGAGCAGAGGCCAGCCGTTCGTGCTCTACTGCCTGGGATGCTGGGCTACCCAGCACGGGTGCCAAAGAAGTTCCATTGTAATGGACTTTGAGTTGGGAAATGGAGGAGCAACAGCAAAGCAGATGGCACCATTGCAAAGCTGACTTTCTGCACAAGAGGCACAGCTCAAGTTTTTTGCCCTGGCTCTTTGGCTGTGGGAGCAGAGGCCAACCGTTCGTGCTCTACTGCCTGGGATGCTGGGCAGCCCAGCACGGGTGCCAAAGAGGTTCCATTGTAATGGACTTTGAGTTGGGAAATCGAAGAGCGACAGCAAAGTGGATGGCACCGTTGCAAAGCTGACTTTCTGCAGAAGAGGCACAGCTCAAGTTTTTTGCCCTGGCTCTTCGGCTGTGGGAGCAGAGGCCAACCGTTCGTGCTCTACTGCCTGGGATGCTGGGCAGCCCAGCACGGGTGCCAAAGAGGTTCCATTGTAATGGACTTTGAGTTGGGAAATGGAGGAGCGACAGCAATGCGGATGGCACCGTTGCAAAGCTGACTTTCTGTAGAAGAGGCACAGCTCAAGTTTTTTGCCCTGGCTCTTCGGCTGTGGGAGCATAGGCCAACCGTTCGTGCTCTACTGCCTGGGATGCTGGGCAGCCCAGCACGGGTGCCAAAGAGGTTCCATTTTAATGGACTTTGAGTTGGGAAATGGAGGAGCGACAGCAATGCGGATGGCACCGTTGCAAAGCTGACTTTCTGCAGAAGAGGCACAGCTCAAGTTTTTTGCCCTGGCTCTTCGGCTGTGGGAGCAGAGGCCAACCGTTCGTGCTGTAATCCCTGGGATGCTGGGCAGCCGAGCACGGGTGCCAAAGAGGTTCCATTGTAATGGACTTTGAGTTGGGAAATGGAGGAGCGACAGCAATGCGGATGGCACCGTTGCAAAGCTGACTTTCTGCACAAGAGGCACAGCTCAAGCTTTTTGCCCTGGCTCTTCGGCTGTGGGAGCAGAGGCCAGCCGTACGTGCTCTACTCCCTGGGATGCTGGGCTGCCCAGCACGGGTGCCACAGAGGTTCCATTGTAATGGACTTTGAGTTGGGAAATCGAGGAACCTCAGCAATGTGGATGGCACCGTTGCAAAGCTGACTTTCTGCAGAAGAGGCACAGCTCAAGTTTTTTGCCCTGGCTCTTCGGCTGTGGGAGCAGAGGCCAACCATTCGTGCTCTACTCCCTGGGATGCTGGGCTGCCCAGCACGGGTGCCACAGAGGTTCCATTGTAATAGACTTTGAGTTGGGAAATCGAGGAACCTCAGCAATGCGGATGGCACCGTTGCAAAGCTGACTTTCTGCAGAAGAGGCACAGCTCAAGTATTTTGCCCTGGCTCTTTGGCTGTGGGAGCACAGGCCAACCGTTCATGCTCTACTCCCTGGGATGCTGGGCAGCCCAGCACGGGTGCCAAAGAGGTTCCATTGTAATGGACTTTGAGTTGGGAAATCGAGCAGCGACAGCAAAGCGGATGGCATCGTTGAACAGCTGACTTTCTGCAGAAGAGGCACAGCTCAAGTTTTTTGCCCTGCCTCTTCGGCTGTGGGAGGAGAGGCCAACTGTTCGTGCTCTACTCTCTGGGGATGTTGGGCAGTCGGGCACGGGTGCCAAAGAGGTTCCATTGTAATGGACTTTGAGTTGGGAATTGGAGGAGCGACAGCAATGAGGATGGCATCGTTGCAAAGCTGACTTTCTGCAGAAGAGGCACAGCTCAAGTTTTTTGCCCTGGCTCTTCGGCTGTGGGAGCAGAGGCCAGCCGTTCGTGCTCTACTGCCTGGGATGCTGGGCTACCCAGCACGGGTGCCAAAGAAGTTCCATTGTAATGGACTTTGAGTTGGGAAATGGAGGAGCGACAGCAAAGCAGATGGCACCATTGCAAAGCTGACTTTCTGCACAAGAGGCACAGCTCAAGTTTTTTGCCCTGGCTCTTCGGCTGTGGGAGCAGAGGCCAACCGTTCGTGCTCTACTCCCTGGGATGCTGGGCAGCCCAGCACGGCTGCCTAACAGGTTCCATTGTAATGGACTTTGAGTTGGGAAATGGAGGAGTGACAGCAATGCGGATGGCACCGTTGCAAAGCTGACTTTCTGCAGAAGAGGCACAGCTCAAGCTTTTTGCCCTGGCTCTTCGGCTGTGGGAGCAGAGGCCAGCCGTTCGTGCTCTACTCCCTGGGATGCTGGGCAGCCCAGCACGGGTGCCAAAGAGGTTCCATTGTAATGGCCTTTGAGTTGGGAAATGGAGGAGCGACAGCAATGCGGATGGCACCGTTGCAATGCTGACTTTCTGCAGAAGAGGCACAGCTCAAGCTTTTTGCCCTGGCTCTTCGGCTGTGGGAGCAGAGGCCCACCGTTCGTGCTCTACTGCCTGGGATGCTGGGCAGCCCAGCACGGGTGCCAAAGAGGTTCCATTGTAATGGACTTTGAGTTGGGAAATGGAGGAGCGACAGCAATGCGGATGGCACCGTTGCACAGGTGACTTTCTGAAGAAGAGACACAGCTCAAGTTTTTTGCCCTGGCTCTTCGGCTGTGGGAGCAGAGTCCAACCGTTCGTGCTGTAATCCCTGGGATGCTGGGCAGCCGAGCACGGGTGCCAAAGAGGTTCCATTGTAATGGACTTTGAGTTGGCAAATGGAGGAGCGACAGCAATGCGGATGGCACCGTTGCAAAGCTGACTTTCTGCAGAAGAGGCACAGCTCAAGCTTTTTGCCCTGGCTCTTCGGCTGTGGGAGCAGAGGCCAGCCCTACGTGCTCTACTCCCTGGGATGCTGGGCAGCCCAGCAGGGGTGCCAGAGAGGTTCCATTGTAATGGACTTTGAGTTGGGAAATCGAGGAACCTCAGCAATGTGGATGGCACCGTTGCAAAGCTGACTTTCTGCAGAAGAGACACAGCTCAAGTTTTTTGCCCTGGCTCTTCGGCTGTGGGAGCAGAGGCCAACCGTTCGTGCTCTACTGCCTGGGATGCTGGGCTGCCCAGCACGGGTGCCACAGAGGTTCCATTGTAATAGACTTTGAGTTGGGAAATCGAGGAACCTCAGCAATGCGGATGGCACCGTTGCAAAGCTGACTTTCTGCAGAAGAGGCACAGCTCAAGTATTTTGCCCTGGCTCTTTGGCTGCGGGAGCACAGGCCAACCGTTCATGCTCTACTCCCTGGGATGCTGGGCGGCCGAGCACGGGTGCCAAAGAGGTTCCATTGTAATGGACTTTGAGTTGGGAAATCTAGCAGCGACAGCAAAGCGAATGGCATCGTTGAACAGCTGACTTTCTGCAGAAGAGGCACAGCTCAAGTTTTTTGCCCTAGCTCTTCGGCTGTGGGAGCAGAGGCCAACTGTTCGTGCTCTACTCTCTGGGGATGTTGGGCAGCCGGGCACGGGTGCCAAAGAGGTTCCATTGTAATGGACTTTGAGTTGGGAATTGGAGGAGCGACAGCAATGAGGATGGCATCGTTGCAAAGCTGACTTTCTGCAGAAGAGGCACAGCTCAAGTTTTTTGCCCTGGCTCTTCGGCTGTGGGAGCAGAGGCCAGCCGTTCGTGCTCTACTGCCTGGGATGCTGGGCTACCCAGCACGGGTGCCAAAGAAGTTCCATTGTAATGGACTTTGAGTTGGGAAATGGAGGAGCGACAGCAAAGCAGATGGCACCGTTGCAAAGCTGACTTTCTGCACAAGAGGCACAGCTCCAGTTTTTTGCCCTGGCTCTTTGGCTGTGGGAGCAGAGGCCAACCGTTCGTGCTCTACTGCCTGGGATGCTGGGCAGCCCAGCACGGGTGCCAAAGAGGTTCCATTGTAATGGACTTTGAGTTGGGAAATCGAAGAGCGACAGCAAAGTGGATGGCACCGTTGCAAAGCTGACTTTCTGCAGAAGAGGCACAGCTCCAGTTTTTTGCCCTGGCTCTTCGGCTGTGGGAGCAGAGGCCAACCGTTCGTGCTCTACTGCCTGGGATGCTGGGCAGCTGAGCACGGGTGCCAAAGAGGTTCCATTGTAATGGACTTTGAGTTGGGAAATGGAGGAGCGACAGCAATGCGGATGGCATCGTTGCAAAGCTGACTTTCTGCAGAAGAGGTACAGCTCAATTTTTTTTTCCTGGCTTATTGGCTGTGGGAGCAGAGGCCAACCGTTCGTGCTCTACTGCCTGGGATGCTGGGCAGCCCAGCACGGGTGCCAAAGAGGTTCCATTGTAATGGACTTTGAGTTGGGAAATTGAGGAGCGACAGCAAAGCGGATGGCACCGTTGCAAAGGTGACTTTCTGAAGAAGAGGCACAGCTCAAGTTTTTTGCCCTGGCTCTTTGGCTGTGGGAGCAGAGGCCAACAGTTTGTGCTCTACTCCCTGGGATGCTGGGCAGCCGAGCACGGGTGCCAAAGAGGTTCCATTGTAATGAACTTTGAGTTGGGAAATCGAGGAGCTACAGCAATGTGGATGGCACCGTTGCAAAGGTGACTTTCTGCAGAAGAGGCACAGCTCAAGTTTTTTGCCCTGGCTCTTCGGCTGTGGGAGCAGAGGCCAACCGTTCGTGCTCTACTGCCTGGGATGCTGGGCAGCCGAGCACGGGTGCCAAAGAGTTTCCATTGTAATGGACTTTGAGTTGGGAAATCGAGGAACCTCAGCAATGCGGATGGCACCGTTGCAAAGCTGACTTTCTGCAGAAGAGGCACAGCTCCAGCTTTTTGCCCTGGCTCTTTGGCTGTGGGAGCAGAGGCCAACCGTTCGTGCTCTACTCCCTGGGATGCTGGGCAGCCCAGCACGGGTGCCGAAGAGGTTCCATTGTAATGGACTTTGAGTTGGGAAATTGAGGAACCTCAGCAATGGGGATGGCACCGTTGCAAAGCTGACTTTCTGCAGAAGAGGCACAGCTCAAGTTTTTTGCCCTGGCTCTTCGGCTGTGGGAGCAGAGGCCAACCGTTCGTGCTCTACTCCCTGGGATGCTGGGCAGCCCAGCACGGGTGCCAAAGAGGTTCCATTGTAATGGACTTTGAGTTGGGAAATCGAAGAGCGACAGCAAAGCGAATGGAACCGTTGCAAAGCTGACTTTCTGCAGAAGACACACAGCTCCAGTTTTTTGCCCTGGCTCTTCGGCTGTGGGAGCAGAGGCCAACCGTTCGTGCTCTACTGCCTGGGATGCTGGGCAGCCGAGCACGGGTGCCAAAGAGGTTCCATTGTAATGGACTTTGAGTTCGGAATTGGAGGAGCCACAGCAAAGCGGATGGCATCGTTGAACAGCTGACTTTCTGCAGAAGAGGCACAGCTCAAGTTTTTTGCCCTGGCTCTTCGGCTGTGGGAGCAGAGGCCAACTGTTCGTGCTCTACTCTCTGGGGATGTTGGGCAGTCGGGCACGGGTGCCAAAGAGGTTCCATTGTAATGGACTTTGAGTTGGGAATTGGAGGAGCGACAGCAATGAGGATGGCATCGTTGCAAAGCTGACTTTCTGCAGAAGAGGCACAGCTCAAGTTTTTTGCCCTGGCTCTTCGGCTGTGGGAGCAGAGGCCAGCCGTTCGTGCTCTACTGCCTGGGATGCTGGGCTACCCAGCACGGGTGCCAAAGAGGTTCCATTGTAATGGACTTTGAGTTGGGAAATGGAGGAGCGACAGCAAAGCAGATGGCACCGTTGCAAAGCTGACTTTCTGCAGAAGAGGCACAGCTCAAGTTTTTTGCCCTGGCTCTTTGGCTGTGGGAGCAGAGGCCAACCGTTCGTGCTCTACTGCCTGGGATGCTGGGCAGCCCAGCACGGGTGCCAAAGAAGTTCCATTGTAATGGACTTTGAGTTGGGAAATCGAAGAGCGACAGCAAAGTGGATGGCACCGTTGCAAAGCTGACTTTCTGCAGAAGAGGCACAGCTCAAGTTTTTTGCCCTGGCTCTTCGGCTGTGGGAGCAGAGGCCAACCGTTCGTGCTCTACTGCCTGGGATGCTGGGCAGCCCAGCACGGGTGCCAAAGAGGTTCCATTGTAATGGACTTTGAGTTGGCAAATGGAGGAGCGACAGCAATGCGGATGGCACCGTTGCAAAGGTGACTTTCTGTAGAAGAGGCACAGCTCAAGTTTTTTGCCCTGGCTCTTCGGCTGTGGGAGCAGAGGCCAACCGTTCGTGCTCTACTCTCTGGGATGCTGGGCAGCCCAGCACGGGTGCCAAACAGGTTCCATTGTAATGGACTTTGAGTTGGGAAATGGAGGAGTGACAGCAATGCGGATGGCACCGTTGCAAAGCTGACTTTCTGCAGAAGAGGCACAGCTCAAGCTTTTTGCCCTGGCTCTTCGGCTGTGGGAGCAGAGGCCAGCCGTTCGTGCTCTACTCCCTGGGTTGCTGGGCAGCCCAGCACGGGTGCCAAAGAGGTTCCATTGTAATGGCCTTTGACTTGGGAAATGGAGGAGCGACAGCAATGCGGATGGCACCGTTGCACAGGTGACTTTCTGAAGAAGAGACACAGCTCAAGTTTTTTGCCCTGGCTCTTCGGCTGTGGGAGCAGAGGCCAGCCGTTCGTGCTCTACTCCCTGGGATGCTGGGCAGCCGAGCACGGGTGCCAAAGAGGTTCCATTGTAATGGACTTTGAGTTGGGAAATGGAGGAGCGACAGCAATGCGGATGGCACCGTTGCAAAGCTGACTTTCTGCAGAAGAGGCACAGCTCAAGTTTTTTGGCCTGGCTCTTCGGCTGTGGGAGCAGAGGCCAACCGTTCGTGCTCTACTCCCTGGGATGCTGGGCAGCCGAGCACGGCTGCCTAACAGGTTCCATTGTAATGGACTTTGAGTTGGGAAATGGAGGAGTGACAGCAATGCGGATGGCACCGTTGCAAAGCTGACTTTCTGCAGAAGAGGCACAGCTCAAGCTTTTTGCCCTGGCTCTTCGGCTGTGGGAGCAGAGGCCAACCGTTCGTGCTCTACTGCCTTGGATGCTGGGCAGCCCAGCACGGGTGCCAAAGAGTTTCCATTGTAATGGACTTTGAGTTGGGAAATGGAGGAGCGACAGCAATGCGGATGGCACCGTTGCTCAGGTGACTTTCTGCAGAAGAGGCACAGCTCAAGTTTTTTGCCCTGGCTCTTCGGCTGTGGGAGCAGAGGCCAGCCGTTCGTGCTCTACTGCCTGGGATGCTGGGCAGCCCAGCTCGGGTGCCAAAGAGGTTCCATTGTAATGGACTTTGAGTTGGGAAATGGAGGAGCAACAGCAAAGCAGATGGCACCGTTGCAAAGCTGACTTTCTGCACAAGAGGCACAGCTCAAGTTTTTTGCCCTGGCTCTTCGGCTGTGGGAGCAGAGGCCAACCGTTCGTGCTCTACTCCCTGGGATGCTGGGCAGCCCAGCACGGGTGCCAAAGAGGTTCCATTGTAATGGACTTTGAGTTGGGAAATCGAAGAGCGACAGCAAAGTGGATGGCACCGTTGCAAAGCTGACTTTCTGCAGAAGAGGCACAGCTCAAGTTTTTTGCCCTGGCTCTTCGGCTGTGGGAGCAGAGGCCAACCGTTCGTGCTCTACTCCCTGGGATGCTGGGCAGCCCAGCACGGGTGCCAAACAGGTTCCATTGTAATGGACTTTGAGTTGGGAAATGGAGGAGTGACAGCAATGCGGATGGCACCGTTGCAAAGCTGACTTTCTGCAGAAGAGGCACAGCTCAAGCTTTTTGCCCTGGCTCTTCGGCTGTGGGAGCAGAGGCCAGCCGTTCGTGCTCTACTCCCTGGGTTGCTGGGCAGCCCAGCACGGGTGCCAAAGAGGTTCCATTGTAATGGCCTTTGAGTTGGGAAATGGAGGAGCGACAGCAATGCGGATGGCACCGTTGCACAGGTGACTTTCTGCAGAAGAGACACAGCTCAAGTTTTTTGCCCTGGCTCTTCGGCTGTGGGAGCAGAGGCCAGCCGTTCGTGCTCTACTGCCTGGGATGCTGGGCAGCCCAGCACGGGTGCCAAAGAGGTTCCATTGTAATGGACTTTGAGTTGGGAAATCGAGGAACCTCAGCAATGTGGATGGCACCGTTGCAAAGCTGACTTTCTGCAGAATAGGCACAGCTCAAGTTTTTTGCCCTGGCTCTTCGGCTGTGGGAGCAGAGGCCAACCGTTCGTGCTCTACTGCCTGGGATGCTGGGCTGCCCAGCACGGGTGCCACAGAGGTTCCATTGTAATAGACTTTGAGTTGGGAAATCGAGGAACCTCAGCAATGCGGATGGCACCGTTGCAAAGCTGACTTTCTGCAGAAGAGGCACAGCTCAAGTATTTTGCCCTGGCTCTTTGGCTGTGGGAGCAGAGGCCAACCGTTCGTGCTCTACTCCCTGGGATGCTGGGCAGCCCAGCACGGGTGCCAAAGAGGTTCCATTGTAATGGACTTTGAGTTGGGAAATCGAGCAGCGACAGCAAAGCGGATGGCATCGTTGAACAGCTGACTTTCTGCAGAAGAGGCACAGCTCAAGTTTTTTGCCCTGGCTCTTCGGCTGTGGGAGCAGAGGCCAACTGTTCGTGCTCTACTCTCTGGGGATGTTGGGCAGCCGGGCACGGGTGCCAAAGAGGTTCCATTGTAATGGACTTTGAGTTGGGAATTGGAGGAGCGACAGCAATGAGGATGGCATCGTTGCAAAGCTGACTTTCTGCAGAAGAGGCACAGCTCAAGTTTTTTGCCCTGGCTCTTCGGCTGTGGGAGCAGAGGCCAGCCGTTCGTGCTCTACTGCCTGGGATGCTGGGCTACCCAGCACGGGTGCCAAAGAAGTTCCATTGTAATGGACTTTGAGTTGGGAAATGGAGGAGCAACAGCAAAGCAGATGGCACCATTGCAAAGCTGACTTTCTGCACAAGAGGCACAGCTCAAGTTTTTTGCCCTGGCTCTTTGGCTGTGGGAGCAGAGGCCAACCGTTCGTGCTCTACTGCCTGGGATGCTGGGCAGCCCAGCACGGGTGCCAAAGAGGTTCCATTGTAATGGACTTTGAGTTGGGAAATCGAAGAGCGACAGCAAAGTGGATGGCACCGTTGCAAAGCTGACTTTCTGCAGAAGAGGCACAGCTCAAGTTTTTTGCCCTGGCTCTTCGGCTGTGGGAGCAGAGGCCAACCGTTCGTGCTCTACTGCCTGGGATGCTGGGCAGCCCAGCACGGGTGCCAAAGAGGTTCCATTGTAATGGACTTTGAGTTGGGAAATGGAGGAGCGACAGCAATGCGGATGGCACCGTTGCAAAGCTGACTTTCTGTAGAAGAGGCACAGCTCAAGTTTTTTGCCCTGGCTCTTCGGCTGTGGGAGCATAGGCCAACCGTTCGTGCTCTACTGCCTGGGATGCTGGGCAGCCCAGCACGGGTGCCAAAGAGGTTCCATTTTAATGGACTTTGAGTTGGGAAATGGAGGAGCGACAGCAATGCGGATGGCACCGTTGCAAAGCTGACTTTCTGCAGAAGAGGCACAGCTCAAGTTTTTTGCCCTGGCTCTTCGGCTGTGGGAGCAGAGGCCAACCGTTCGTGCTGTAATCCCTGGGATGCTGGGCAGCCGAGCACGGGTGCCAAAGAGGTTCCATTGTAATGGACTTTGAGTTGGGAAATGGAGGAGCGACAGCAATGCGGATGGCACCGTTGCAAAGCTGACTTTCTGCACAAGAGGCACAGCTCAAGCTTTTTGCCCTGGCTCTTCGGCTGTGGGAGCAGAGGCCAGCCGTACGTGCTCTACTCCCTGGGATGCTGGGCTGCCCAGCACGGGTGCCACAGAGGTTCCATTGTAATGGACTTTGAGTTGGGAAATCGAGGAACCTCAGCAATGTGGATGGCACCGTTGCA
This sequence comes from Psittacula echo, assembly GCF_963264785.1. Classification (NCBI taxonomy): domain Eukaryota; kingdom Metazoa; phylum Chordata; class Aves; order Psittaciformes; family Psittacidae; genus Psittacula; species Psittacula echo. The sequence goes on from NW_027664274.1 coordinate 382,796, forward strand.
AAGCTGACTTTCTGCAGAAGAGGCACAGCTCAAGTTTTTTGCCCTGGCTCTTCGGCTGTGGGAGCAGAGGCCAACCGTTCGTGCTCTACTCCCTGGGATGCTGGGCTGCCCAGCACGGGTGCCACAGAGGTTCCATTGTAATAGACTTTGAGTTGGGAAATCGAGGAACCTCAGCAATGCGGATGGCACCGTTGCAAAGCTGACTTTCTGCACAAGAGGCACAGCTCAAGTATTTTGCCCTGGCTCTTTGGCTGTGGGAGCACAGGCCAACCGTTCATGCTCTACTCCCTGGGATGCTGGGCAGCCCAGCACGGGTGCCAAAGAGGTTCCATTGTAATGGACTTTGAGTTGGGAAATCGAGCAGCGACAGCAAAGCGGATGGCATCGTTGAACAGCTGACTTTCTGCAGAAGAGGCACAGCTCAAGTTTTTTGCCCTGCCTCTTCGGCTGTGGGAGGAGAGGCCAACTGTTCGTGCTCTACTCTCTGGGGATGTTGGGCAGTCGGGCACGGGTGCCAAAGAGGTTCCATTGTAATGGACTTTGAGTTGGGAATTGGAGGAGCGACAGCAATGAGGATGGCATCGTTGCAAAGCTGACTTTCTGCAGAAGAGGCACAGCTCAAGTTTTTTGCCCTGGCTCTTCGGCTGTGGGAGCAGAGGCCAGCCGTTCGTGCTCTACTGCCTGGGATGCTGGGCTACCCAGCACGGGTGCCAAAGAAGTTCCATTGTAATGGACTTTGAGTTGGGAAATGGAGGAGCGACAGCAAAGCAGATGGCACCATTGCAAAGCTGACTTTCTGCACAAGAGGCACAGCTCAAGTTTTTTGCCCTGGCTCTTCGGCTGTGGGAGCAGAGGCCAACCGTTCGTGCTCTACTCCCTGGGATGCTGGGCAGCCCAGCACGGATGCCTAACAGGTTCCATTGTAATGGACTTTGAGTTGGGAAATGGAGGAGTGACAGCAATGCGGATGGCACCGTTGCAAAGCTGACTTTCTGCAGAAGAGGCACAGCTCAAGCTTTTTGCCCTGGCTCTTCGGCTGTGGGAGCAGAGGCCAGCCGTTCGTGCTCTACTCCCTGGGATGCTGGGCAGCCCAGCACGGGTGCCAAAGAGGTTCCATTGTAATGGCCTTTGAGTTGGGAAATGGAGGAGCGACAGCAATGCGGATGGCACCGTTGCAATGCTGACTTTCTGCAGAAGAGGCACAGCTCAAGCTTTTTGCCCTGGCTCTTCGGCTGTGGGAGCAGAGGCCCACCGTTCGTGCTCTACTGCCTGGGATGCTGGGCAGCCCAGCACGGGTGCCAAAGAGGTTCCATTGTAATGGACTTTGAGTTGGGAAATGGAGGAGCGACAGCAATGCGGATGGCACCGTTGCACAGGTGACTTTCTGAAGAAGAGACACAGCTCAAGTTTTTTGCCCTGGCTCTTCGGCTGTGGGAGCAGAGGCCAGCCGTTCGTGCTCTACTCCCTGGGATGCTGGGCAGCCCAGCACGGGTGCCAAAGAGGTTCCATTGTAATGGACTTTGAGTTGGGAAATGGAGGAGCGACAGCAATGCGGATGGCACCGTTGCAAAGCTGACTTTCTGCACAAGAGGCACAGCTCAAGTTTTTTGCCCTGGCTCTTCGGCTGTGGGAGCAGAGGCCAACCGTTCGTGCTCTACTCCCTGGGATGCTGGGCAGCCCAGCACGGCTGCCTAACAGGTTCCATTGTAATGGACTTTGAGTTGGGAAATGGAGGAGTGACAGCAATGCGGATGGCACCGTTGCAAAGCTGACTTTCTGCAGAAGAGGCACAGCTCAAGTTTTTTGCCCTGGCTCTTCGGCTGTGGGAGCAGAGGCCAACCGTTCGTGCTGTAATCCCTGGGATGCTGGGCAGCCCAGCACGGGTGCCAAAGAGGTTCCATTGTAATGGACTTTGAGTTGGGAAATCGAGGAGCGACAGCAATGCGGATGGCACCGTTGCAAAGCTGACTTTCTGCAGAAGAGGCACAGCTCAAGTTTTTTGCCCTGGCTCTTCGGCTGTGGGAGCAGAGGCCAGCCGTTCGTGCTCTACTCCCTGGGATGCTGGGCAGCCCAGCACGGGTGCCAAAGAGGTTCCATTGTAATGGACTTTGAGTTGGGAAATGGAGGAGCGACAGCAAAGCAGATGGCACCGTTGCAAAGCTGACTTTCTGCAGAAGAGGCACAGCTCAAGTTTTTTGCCCTGGCTCTTCGGCTGTGGGAGCAGAGGCCAACCGTTCGTGCTCTACTGCCTGGGATGCTGGGCAGCCCAGCACGGGTGCCAAAGAGGTTCCATTGTAATGGACTTTGAGTTGGGAAATCGAAGAGCGACAGCAAAGTGGATGGCACCGTTGCAAAGCTGACTTTCTGCAGAAGAGGCACAGCTCAAGTTTTTTGCCCTGGCTCTTCGGCTGTGGGAGCAGAGGCCAACCGTTCGTGCTCTACTGCCTGGGATGCTGGGCAGCCCAGCACGGGTGCCAAAGAGGTTCCATTGTAATGGACTTTGAGTTGGGAAATGGAGGAGCGACAGCAATGCGGATGGCACCGTTGCAAAGCTGACTTTCTGTAGAAGAGGCACAGCTCAAGTTTTTTGCCCTGGCTCTTCGGCTGTGGGAGCAGAGGCCAACCGTTCGTGCTCTACTCTCTGGGATGCTGGGCAGCCCAGCACGGGTGCCAAAGAGGTTCCATTGTAATGGCCTTTGACTTGGGGAATGGAGGAGCGACAGCAATGCGGATGGCACCGTTGCAAAGCTGACTTTCTGAAGAAGGGACACAGCTCAAGTTTTTTGCCCTGGCTCTTCGGCTGTGGGAGCGGAGGCCAGCCGTTCGTGCTCTACTCCCTGGGATGCTGGGCAGCCCAGCACGGGTGCCAAAGAGGTTCCATTGTAATGGACTTTGAGTTGGGAAATGGAGGAGCGACAGCAATGCGGATGGCACCGTTGCAAAGCTGACTTTCTGCAGAAGAGGCACAGCTCAAGTTTTTTGCCCTGGCTCTTCGTCTGTGGGAGCAGAGGCCAACCGTTCGTGCTCTACTCCCTGGGATGCTGGGCAGCCGAGCACGGCTGCCTAACAGGTTCCATTGTAATGGACTTTGAGTTGGGAAATGGAGGAGTGACAGCAATGCGGATGGCACCGTTGCAAAGCTGACTTTCTGCAGAAGAGGCACAGCTCAAGCTTTTTGCCCTGGCTCTTCGGCTGTGGGAGCAGAGGCCAGCCGTTCGTGCTCTACTCCCTGGGATGCTGGGCAGCCCAGCACGGGTGCCAAAGAGGTTCCATTGTAATGGACTTTGAGTTGGGAAATGGAGGAGCGACAGCAATGCGGATGGCACCGTTGCACAGGTGACTTTCTGCAGAAGAGACACAGCTCAAGTTTTTTGCCCTGGCTCTTCGGCTGTGGGAGCAGAGGCCAACCGTTCGTGCTGTAATCCCTGGGATGCTGGGCAGCCCAGCACGGGTGCCAAAGAGGTTCCATTGTAATGGACTTTGAGTTGGGAAATGGAGTAGCGACAGCAATGCGGATGGCACCGTTGCACAGGTGACTTTCTGAAGAAGAGACACAGCTCAAGTTTTTTGCCCTGGCTCTTCGGCTGTGGGAGCAGAGGCCAGCCGTTCGTGCTCTACTCCCTGGGATGCTGGGCAGCCCAGCACGGGTGCCAAAGAGGTTCCATTGTAATGGACTTTGAGTTGGGAAATGGAGGAGCGACAGCAATGCGGATGGCACCGTTGCAAAGCTGACTTTCTGCAGAAGAGGCACAGCTCAAGTTTTTTGCCCTGGCTCTTCGGCTGTGGGAGCAGAGGCCAACCGTTCGTGCTCTACTGCCTGGGATGCTGGGCAGCCGAGCACGGCTGCCTAACAGGTTCCATTGTAATGGACTTTGAGTTGGGAAATGGAGGAGTGACAGCAATGCGGATGGCACCGTTGCAAAGCTGACTTTCTGCACAAGAGGCACAGCTCAAGCTTTTTGCCCTGGCTCTTCGGCTGTGGGAGCAGAGGCCAACCGTTCGTGCTCTACTCTCTGGGATGCTGGGCAGCCCAGCACGGGTGCCAAAGAGGTTCCATTGTAATGGACTTTGAGTTGGGAAATGGAGGAGCGACAGCAATGCGGATGGCACCGTTGCACAGGTGACTTTCTGCAGAAGAGACACAGCTCAAGTTTTTTGCCCTGGCTCTTCGGCTGTGGGAGCAGAGGCCAACCGTTCGTGCTGTAATCCCTGGGATGCTGGGCAGCCCAGCACGGGTGCCAAAGAGGTTCCATTGTAATGGACTTTGAGTTGGGAAATGGAGTAGCGACAGCAATGCGGATGGCACCGTTGCACAGGTGACTTTCTGAAGAAGAGACACAGCTCAAGTTTTTTGCCCTGGCTCTTCGGCTGTGGGAGCAGAGGCCAGCCGTTCGTGCTCTACTCCCTGGGATGCTGGGCAGCCCAGCACGGGTGCCAAAGAGGTTCCATTGTAATGGACTTTGAGTTGGGAAATGGAGGAGCGACAGCAATGCGGATGGCACCGTTGCAAAGCTGACTTTCTGCAGAAGAGGCACAGCTCAAGTTTTTTGCCCTGGCTCTTCGGCTGTGGGAGCAGAGGCCAACCGTTCGTGCTCTACTGCCTGGGATGCTGGGCAGCCGAGCACGGCTGCCTAACAGGTTCCATTGTAATGGACTTTGAGTTGGGAAATGGAGGAGTGACAGCAATGCGGATGGCACCGTTGCAAAGCTGACTTTCTGCACAAGAGGCACAGCTCAAGCTTTTTGCCCTGGCTCTTCGGCTGTGGGAGCAGAGGCCAGCCGTTCGTGCTCTACTCCCTGGGATGCTGGGCAGCCCAGCACGGGTGCCAAAGAGGTTCCATTGTAATGGACTTTGAGTTGGGAAATGGAGGAGCGACAGCAATGCGGATGGCACCGTTGCACAGGTGACTTTCTGCAGAAGAGACACAGCTCAAGTTTTTTGCCCTGGCTCTTCGGCTGTGGGAGCAGAGGCCAACCGTTCGTGCTGTAATCCCTGGGATGCTGGGCAGCCCAGCACGGGTGCCAAAGAGGTTCCATTGTAATGGACTTTGAGTTGGGAAATGGAGGAGCGACAGCAATGCGGATGGCACCGTTGCACAGGTGACTTTCTGCAGAAGAGGCACAGCTCAAGTTTTTTGCCCTGGCTCTTCGGCTGTGGGAGCAGAGGCCAACCGTTCGTGCTGTAATCCCTGGGATGCTGGGCAGCCGAGCACGGGTGCCAAAGAGGTTCCATTGTAATGGACTTTGAGTTGGGAAATGGAGGAGCGACAGCAATGCGGATGGCACCGTTGCAAAGCTGACTTTCTGCAGAAGAGGCACAGCTCAAGCTTTTTGCCCTGGCTCTTCGGCTGTGGGAGCAGAGGCCAGCCCTACGTGCTCTACTCCCTGGGATGCTGGGCTGCCCAGCAGGGGTGCCAGAGAGGTTCCATTGTAATGGACTTTGAGTTGGGAAATCGAGGAACCTCAGCAATGTGGATGGCACTGTTGCAAAGCTGACTTTCTGCAGAAGACACACAGCTCAAGTTTTTTGCCCTGGCTCTTCGGCTGTGGGAGCAGAGGCCAACCGTTCGTGCTCTACTGCCTGGGATGCTGGGCTGCCCAGCACGGGTGCCACAGAGGTTCCATTGTAATAGACTTTGAGTTGGGAAATCGAGGAACCTCAGCAATGCGGATGGCACCGTTGCAAAGCTGACTTTCTGCAGAAGAGGCACAGCTCAAGTATTTTGCCCTGGCTCTTTGGCTGCGGGAGCACAGGCCAACCGTTCGTGCTCTACTCCCTGGGATGCTGGGCAGCCGAGCACGGGTGCCAAAGAGGTTCCATTGTAATGGACTTTGAGTTGGGAAATCTAGCAGCGACAGCAAAGCGAATGGCATCGTTGAACAGCTGACTTTCTGCAGAAGAGGCACAGCTCAAGTTTTTTGCCCTAGCTCTTCGGCTGTGGGAGCAGAGGCCAACTGTTCGTGCTCTACTCTCTGGGGATGTTGGGCAGCCGGGCACGGGTGCCAAAGAGGTTCCATTGTAATGGACTTTGAGTTGGGAATTGGAGGAGCGACAGCAATGAGGATGGCATCGTTGCAAAGCTGACTTTCTGCAGAAGAGGCACAGCTCAAGCTTTTTGCCCTGGCTCTTCGGCTGTGGGAGCAGAGGCCAGCCGTTCGTGGTCTACTCCCTGGGATGCTGGGCAGCCCAGCACGGGTGCCAAAGAGGTTCCATTGTAATGGACTTTGAGTTGGGAAATGGAGGAGCGACAGCAATGCGGATGGCACCGTTGCACAGGTGACTTTCTGCAGAAGAGACACAGCTCAAATTTTTTGCCCTGGCTCTTCGGCTGTGGGAGCAGAGGCCAACCGTTAGTGCTCTACTGCCTCGGATGCTGGGCAGCCCAGCACGGGTGCCAAAGAGGTTCCATTGTAATGGACTTTGAGTTGGGAAATGGAGGAGCGACAGCAATGCGGATGGCACCGTTGCAAAGCTGACTTTCTGCAGAAGAGGCACAGCTCAAGTTTTTTGCCCTGGCTCTTCGGCTGTGGGAGCAGAGGCCAACCGTTCGTGCTCTACTCCCTGGGATGCTGGGCAGCCGAGCACGGCTGCCTAACAGGTTCCATTGTAATGGACTTTGAGTTGGGAAATGGAGGAGTGACAGAAAAGCGGATGGCACTGTTGCAAAGGTGAGTTTCTGCACAAGAGGCACAGCTCAAGCTTTTTGCCCTGGCTCTTCGGCTGTGGGAGCAGAGGCCAACCGTTCGTGCTCTACTCCCTGGGATGCTGGGCAGCCCAGCACGGGTGCCAAAGAGGTTCCATTGTAATGGACTTTGAGTTGGGAAATCGAGGAGCGACAGCAATGCGGATGGCACCGTTGCTCAGGTGACTTTCTGCAGAAGAGACACAGCTCAAGTTTTTTGCCCTGGCTCTTCGGCTGTGGGAGCAGAGGCCAGCCGTTCGTGCTCTACTCCCTGGGATGCTGGGCAGCCCAGCACGGGTGCCAAACAGGTTCCATTGTAATGGACTTTGAGTTGGCAAATGGAGGAGCGACAGCAAAGCAGATGGCACCGTTGCAAAGCTGACTTTCTGCAGAAGAGGCACAGCTCAAGTTTTTTGCCCTGGCTCTTCGGCTGTGGGAGCAGAGGCCAACCGTTCGTGCTCTACTCCCTGGGATGCTGGGCAGCCCAGCACGGGTGCCAAAGAGGTTCCATTGTAATGGACTTTGAGTTGGGAAATCGAAGAGCGACAGCAAAGTGGATGGCACCGTTGCAAAGCTGACTTTCTGCAGAAGAGGCACAGCTCAAGTTTTTTGCCCTGGCTCTTCGGCTGTGGGAGCAGAGGCCAACCGTTCGTGCTCTACTCCCTGGGATGCTGGGCAGCCCAGCACGGGTGCCAAACAGGTTCCATTGTAATGGACTTTGAGTTGGGAAATGGAGGAGTGACAGCAATGCGGATGGCACCGTTGCAAAGCTGACTTTCTGCAGAAGAGGCACAGCTCAAGTTTTTTGCCCTGGCTCTTCGGCTGTGGGAGCAGAGGCCAGTCGTTCGTGCTCTACTGCCTGGGATGCTGGGCAGCCCAGCACGGGTGCCAAAGAGGTTCCATTATAATGGACTTTGAGTTGGGAAATGGAGGAGCGACAGCAATGCGGATGGCACCGTTGCACAGGTGACTTTCTGCAGAAGAGACACAGCTCAAGTTTTTTGCCCTGGCTCTTCGGCTGTGGGAGCAGAGGCCAACCGTTCGTGCTGTAATCCCTGGGATGCTGGGCAGCCCAGCACGGGTGCCAAAGAGGTTCCATTGTAATGGACTTTGAGTTGGGAAATGGAGGAGCGACAGCAATGCGGATGGCACCGTTGCAAAGCTGACTTTCTGCAGAAGAGGCACAGCTCAAGCTTTTTGCCCTGGCTCTTCGGCTGTGGGAGCAGAGGCCAGCCCTACGTGCTCTACTCCCTGGGATGCTGGGCTGCCCAGCAGGGGTGCCAGAGAGGTTCCATTGTAATGGACTTTGAGTTGGGAAATCGAGGAACCTCAGCAATGTGGATGGCACCGTTGCAAAGCTGACTTTCTGCAGAAGAGACACAGCTCAAGTTTTTTGCCCTGGCTCTTCGGCTGTGGGAGCAGAGGCCAACCGTTCGTGCTCTACTGCCTGGGATGCTGGGCTGCCCAGCACGGGTGCCAAAGAGTTTCCATTGTAATAGACTTTGAGTTGGGAAATCGAGGAACCTCAGCAATGCGGATGGCACCGTTGCAAAGCTGACTTTCTGCAGAAGAGGCACAGCTCAAGTATTTTGCCCTGGCTCTTTGGCTGCGGGAGCACAGGCCAACCGTTCATGCTCTACTCCCTGGGATGCTGGGCGGCCGAGCACGGGTGCCAAAGAGGTTCCATTGTAATGGACTTTGAGTTGGGAAATCTAGCAGCGACAGCAAAGCGAATGGCATCGTTGAACAGCTGACTTTCTGCAGAAGAGGCACAGCTCAAGTTTTTTGCCCTAGCTCTTCGGCTGTGGGAGCAGAGGCCAACTGTTCGTGCTCTACTCTCTGGGGATGTTAGGCAGCCGGGCACGGGTGCCAAAGAGGTTCCATTGTAATGGACTTTGAGTTGGGAATTGGAGGAGCGACAGCAATGAGGATGGCATCGTTGCAAAGCTGACTTTCTGCAGAAGAGGCACAGCTCAAGTTTTTTGCCCTGGCTCTTCGGCTGTGGGAGCAGAGGCCAGCCGTTCGTGCTCTACTGCCTGGGATGCTGGGCTACCCAGCACGGGTGCCAAAGAAGTTCCATTGTAATGGACTTTGAGTTGGGAAATGGAGGAGCGACAGCAAAGCAGATGGCACCATTGCAAAGCTGACTTTCTGCACAAGAGGCACAGCTCAAGTTTTTTGCCCTGGCTCTTTGGCTGTGGGAGCAGAGGCCAACCGTTCGTGCTCTACTGCCTGGGATGCTGGGCAGCCCAGCACGGGTGCCAAAGAGGTTCCATTGTAATGGACTTTGAGTTGGGAAATCGAAGAGCGACAGCAAAGTGGATGGCACCGTTGCAAAGCTGACTTTCTGCAGAAGAGGCACAGCTCCAGTTTTTTGCCCTGGCTCTTCGGCTGTGGGAGCAGAGGCCAACCGTTCGTGCTCTACTGCCTGGGATGCTGGGCAGCTGAGCACGGGTGCCAAAGAGGTTCCATTGTAATGGACTTTGAGTTGGGAAATGGAGGAGCGACAGCAATGCGGATGGCATCGTTGCAAAGCTGACTTTCTGCAGAAGAGGTACAGCTCAATTTTTTTTTCCTGGCTTATCGGCTGTGGGAGCAGAGGCCAACCGTTCGTGCTCTACTGCCTGGGATGCTGGGCAGCCCAGCACGGGTGCCAAAGAGGTTCCATTGTAATGGACTTTGAGTTGGGAAATTGAGGAGCGACAGCAAAGCGGATGGCACCGTTGCAAAGGTGACTTTCTGAAGAAGAGGCACAGCTCAAGTTTTTTGCCCTGGCTCTTTGGCTGTGGGAGCAGAGGCCAACAGTTTGTGCTCTACTCCCTGGGATGCTGGGCAGCCGAGCACGGGTGCCAAAGAGGTTCCATTGTAATGAATTTTGAGTTGGGAAATCGAGGAGCTACAGCAATGTGGATGGCACCGTTGCAAAGGTGACTTTCTGCAGAAGAGGCACAGCTCAAGTTTTTTGCCCTGGCTCATCGGCTGTGGGAGCAGAGGCCAACCGTTCGTGCTCTACTCCCTGGGATGCTGGGCAGCCGAGCACGGGTGCCAAAGAGTTTCCATTGTAATGGACTTTGAGTTGGGAAATCGAGGAACCTCAGCAATGCGGATGGCACCGTTGCAAAGCTGACTTTCTGCAGAAGAGGCACAGCTCCAGCTTTTTGCCCTGGCTCTTTGGCTGTGGGAGCAGAGGCCAACCGTTCGTGCTCTACTCCCTGGGATGCTGGGCAGCCCAGCACGGGTGCCGAAGAGGTTCCATTGTAATGGACTTTGAGTTGGGAAATTGAGGAACCTCAGCAATGGGGATGGCACCGTTGCAAAGGTGACTTTCTGCAGAAGAGGCACAGCTCAAGTTTTTTGCCCTGGCTCTTCGGCTGTGGGAGCAGAGGCCAACCGTTCGTGCTCTACTCCCTGGGATGCTGGGCAGCCCAGCACGGGTGCCAAAGAGGTTCCATTGTAATGGACTTTGAGTTGGGAAATCGAAGAGCGACAGCAAAGCGAATGGAACCGTTGCAAAGCTGACTTTCTGTAGAAGAGGCACAGCTCAAGCTTTTTGCCCTGGCTCTTCGGCTGTGGGAGCAGAGGCCAACCGTTCGTGCTCTACTGCTTGGGATGCTGGGCTGCCCAGCACGGGTGCCAAAGAGGTTCCATTGTAATGGACTTTGAGTTGGGAAATGGAGGAGCGACAGCAATGCGGATGGCACCGTTGCAAAGCTGACTTTCTGCAGAAGAGGCACAGATCAAGTTTTTTGCCCTGGCTCTTCGGCTGTGGGAGCAGAGGCCAACCGTTCATGCTCTACTCCCTGGGATGCTGGGCAACGTTAGGGGGGTTAGGGGGTTAGGGTTAGGGTTAGGGTTAGGGGTTAGGCTTAGAGTTAGGGTTAGGGTTAGGGGTTAGGGTTTTAGGGTTAGGTTTAGGGTTCGGGTTAGGGTTCGGGTTAGGGTTCGGGTTCGGGTTCGGGTTCGGGTTAGGGTTCGGGTTCGGGTTCGGGTTCGGGTTCGGGTTAGGGTTAGGGTTAGGGTTAGGGTTCGGGTTCGGGTTCGGGTTAGGGTTCGGGTTCGGGTTCGGGTTAGGGTTCGGGTTAGGGTTAGGGTTCGGGTTAGGGTTAGGGTTAGGGTTAGGGTTAGGGTTAGGGTTAGGGTTAGGGTTAGGGTTAGGGTTAGGGTTAGGGTTAGGGGTTAGGGTTAGGGTTAGGGTTAGGGTTAGGGTTAGGGTTAGGGTTAGGGTTAGGGTTAGGGTTAGGGTTAGGGTTAGGGTTAGGGTTAGGGTTAGGGTTAGGGTTAGGGTTAGGGTTAGGGTTAGGGTTAGGGTTAGGGTTAGGGTTAGGGTTAGGGTTAGGGTTAGGGTTAGGGTTAGGGTTAGGGTTAGGGTTAGGGTTAGGGTTAGGGTTAGGGTTAGGGTTAGGGTTAGGGTTAGGGTTAGGGTTAGGGTTAGGGTTAGGGTTAGGGTTAGGGTTAGGGTTAGGGTTAGGGTTAGGGTTAGGGTTAGGGTTAGGGTTAGGGTTAGGGTTAGGGTTAGGGTTAGGGTTAGGGTTAGGGTTAGGGTTAGGGTTAGGGTTAGGGTTAGGGTTAGGGTTAGGGTTAGGGTTAGGGTTAGGGTTAGGGTTAGGGTTAGGGTTAGGGTTAGGGTTAGGGTTAGGGTTAGGGTTAGGGTTAGGGTTAGGGTTAGGGTTAGGGTTAGGGTTAGGGTTAGGGTTAGGGTTAGGGTTAGGGTTAGGGTTAGGGTTAGGGTTAGGGTTAGGGTTAGGGTTAGGGTTAGGGTTAGGGTTAGGGTTAGGGTTAGGGTTAGGGTTAGGGTTAGGGTTAGGGTTAGGGTTAGGGTTAGGGTTAGGGTTAGGGTTAGGGTTAGGGTTAGGGTTAGGGTTAGGGTTAGGGTTAGGGTTAGGGTTAGGGTTAGGGTTAGGGTTAGGGTTAGGGTTAGGGTTAGGGTTAGGGTTAGGGTTAGGGTTAGGGTTAGGGTTAGGGTTAGGGTTAGGGTTAGGGTTAGGGTTAGGGTTAGGGTTAGGGTTAGGGTTAGGGTTAGGGTTAGGGTTAGGGTTAGGGTTAGGGTTAGGGTTAGGGTTAGGGTTAGGGTTAGGGTTAGGGTTAGGGTTAGGGTTAGGGTTAGGGTTAGGGTTAGGGTTAGGGTTAGGGTTAGGGTTAGGGTTAGGGTTAGGGTTAGGGTTAGGGTTAGGGTTAGGGTTAGGGTTAGGGTTAGGGTTAGGGTTAGGGTTAGGGTTAGGGTTAGGGTTAGGGTTAGGGTTAGGGTTAGGGTTAGGGTTAGGGTTAGGGTTAGGGTTAGGGTTAGGGTTAGGGTTAGGGTTAGGGTTAGGGTTAGGGTTAGGGTTAGGGTTAGGGTTAGGGTTAGGGTTAGGGTTAGGGTTAGGGTTAGGGTTAGGGTTAGGGTTAGGGTTAGGGTTAGGGTTAGGGTTAGGGTTAGGGTTAGGGTTAGGGTTAGGGTTAGGGTTAGGGTTAGGGTTAGGGTTAGGGTTAGGGTTAGGGTTAGGGTTAGGGTTAGGGTTAGGGTTAGGGTTAGGGTTAGGGTTAGGGTTAGGGTTAGGGTTAGGGTTAGGGTTAGGGTTAGGGTTAGGGTTAGGGTTAGGGTTAGGGTTAGGGTTAGGGTTAGGGTTAGGGTTAGGGTTAGGGTTAGGGTTAGGGTTAGGGTTAGGGTTAGGGTTAGGGTTAGGGTTAGGGTTAGGGTTAGGGTTAGGGTTAGGGTTAGGGTTAGGGTTAGGGTTAGGGTTAGGGTTAGGGTTAGGGTTAGGGTTAGGGTTAGGGTTAGGGTTAGGGTTAGGGTTAGGGTTAGGGTTAGGGTTAGGGTTAGGGTTAGGGTTAGGGTTAGGGTTAGGGTTAGGGTTAGGGTTAGGGTTAGGGTTAGGGTTAGGGTTAGGGTTAGGGTTAGGGTTAGGGTTAGGGTTAGGGTTAGGGTTAGGGTTAGGGTTAGGGTTAGGGTTAGGGTTAGGGTTAGGGTTAGGGTTAGGGTTAGGGTTAGGGTTAGGGTTAGGGTTAGGGTTAGGGTTAGGGTTAGGGTTAGGGTTAGGGTTAGGGTTAGGGTTAGGGTTAGGGTTAGGGTTAGGGTTAGGGTTAGGGTTAGGGTTAGGGTTAGGGTTAGGGTTAGGGTTAGGGTTAGGGTTAGGGTTAGGGTTAGGGTTAGGGTTAGGGTTAGGGTTAGGGTTAGGGTTAGGGTTAGGGTTAGGGTTAGGGTTAGGGTTAGGGTTAGGGTTAGGGTTAGGGTTAGGGTTAGGGTTAGGGTTAGGGTTAGGGTTAGGGTTAGGGTTAGGGTTAGGGTTAGGGTTAGGGTTAGGGTTAGGGTTAGGGTTAGGGTTAGGGTTAGGGTTAGGGTTAGGGTTAGGGTTAGGGTTAGGGTTAGGGTTAGGGTTAGGGTTAGGGTTAGGGTTAGGGTTAGGGTTAGGGTTAGGGTTAGGGTTAGGGTTAGGGTTAGGGTTAGGGTTAGGGTTAGGGTTAGGGTTAGGGTTAGGGTTAGGGTTAGGGTTAGGGTTAGGGTTAGGGTTAGGGTTAGGGTTAGGGTTAGGGTTAGGGTTAGGGTTAGGGTTAGGGTTAGGGTTAGGGTTAGGGTTAGGGTTAGGGTTAGGGTTAGGGTTAGGGTTAGGGTTAGGGTTAGGGTTAGGGTTAGGGTTAGGGTTAGGGTTAGGGTTAGGGTTAGGGTTAGGGTTAGGGTTAGGGTTAGGGTTAGGGTTAGGGTTAGGGTTAGGGTTAGGGTTAGGGTTAGGGTTAGGGTTAGGGTTAGGGTTAGGGTTAGGGTTAGGGTTAGGGTTAGGGTTAGGGTTAGGGTTAGGGTTAGGGTTAGGGTTAGGGTTAGGGTTAGGGTTAGGGTTAGGGTTAGGGTTAGGGTTAGGGTTAGGGTTAGGGTTAGGGTTAGGGTTAGGGTTAGGGTTAGGGTTAGGGTTAGGGTTAGGGTTAGGGTTAGGGTTAGGGTTAGGGTTAGGGTTAGGGTTAGGGTTAGGGTTAGGGTTAGGGTTAGGGTTAGGGTTAGGGTTAGGGTTAGGGTTAGGGTTAGGGTTAGGGTTAGGGTTAGGGTTAGGGTTAGGGTTAGGGTTAGGGTTAGGGTTAGGGTTAGGGTTAGGGTTAGGGTTAGGGTTAGGGTTAGGGTTAGGGTTAGGGTTAGGGTTAGGGTTAGGGTTAGGGTTAGGGTTAGGGTTAGGGTTAGGGTTAGGGTTAGGGTTAGGGTTAGGGTTAGGGTTAGGGTTAGGGTTAGGGTTAGGGTTAGGGTTAGGGTTAGGGTTAGGGTTAGGGTTAGGGTTAGGGTTAGGGTTAGGGTTAGGGTTAGGGTTAGGGTTAGGGTTAGGGTTAGGGTTAGGGTTAGGGTTAGGGTTAGGGTTAGGGTTAGGGTTAGGGTTAGGGTTAGGGTTAGGGTTAGGGTTAGGGTTAGGGTTAGGGTTAGGGTTAGGGTTAGGGTTAGGGTTAGGGTTAGGGTTAGGGTTAGGGTTAGGGTTAGGGTTAGGGTTAGGGTTAGGGTTAGGGTTAGGGTTAGGGTTAGGGTTAGGGTTAGGGTTAGGGTTAGGGTTAGGGTTAGGGTTAGGGTTAGGGTTAGGGTTAGGGTTAGGGTTAGGGTTAGGGTTAGGGTTAGGGTTAGGGTTAGGGTTAGGGTTAGGGTTAGGGTTAGGGTTAGGGTTAGGGTTAGGGTTAGGGTTAGGGTTAGGGTTAGGGTTAGGGTTAGGGTTAGGGTTAGGGTTAGGGTTAGGGTTAGGGTTAGGGTTAGGGTTAGGGTTAGGGTTAGGGTTAGGGTTAGGGTTAGGGTTAGGGTTAGGGTTAGGGTTAGGGTTAGGGTTAGGGTTAGGGTTAGGGTTAGGGTTAGGGTTAGGGTTAGGGTTAGGGTTAGGGTTAGGGTTAGGGTTAGGGTTAGGGTTAGGGTTAGGGTTAGGGTTAGGGTTAGGGTTAGGGTTAGGGTTAGGGTTAGGGTTAGGGTTAGGGTTAGGGTTAGGGTTAGGGTTAGGGTTAGGGTTAGGGTTAGGGTTAGGGTTAGGGTTAGGGTTAGGGTTAGGGTTAGGGTTAGGGTTAGGGTTAGGGTTAGGGTTAGGGTTAGGGTTAGGGTTAGGGTTAGGGTTAGGGTTAGGGTTAGGGTTAGGGTTAGGGTTAGGGTTAGGGTTAGGGTTAGGGTTAGGGTTAGGGTTAGGGTTAGGGTTAGGGTTAGGGTTAGGGTTAGGGTTAGGGTTAGGGTTAGGGTTAGGGTTAGGGTTAGGGTTAGGGTTAGGGTTAGGGTTAGGGTTAGGGTTAGGGTTAGGGTTAGGGTTAGGGTTAGGGTTAGGGTTAGGGTTAGGGTTAGGGTTAGGGTTAGGGTTAGGGTTAGGGTTAGGGTTAGGGTTAGGGTTAGGGTTAGGGTTAGGGTTAGGGTTAGGGTTAGGGTTAGGGTTAGGGTTAGGGTTAGGGTTAGGGTTAGGGTTAGGGTTAGGGTTAGGGTTAGGGTTAGGGTTAGGGTTAGGGTTAGGGTTAGGGTTAGGGTTAGGGTTAGGGTTAGGGTTAGGGTTAGGGTTAGGGTTAGGGTTAGGGTTAGGGTTAGGGTTAGGGTTAGGGTTAGGGTTAGGGTTAGGGTTAGGGTTAGGGTTAGGGTTAGGGTTAGGGTTAGGGTTAGGGTTAGGGTTAGGGTTAGGGTTAGGGTTAGGGTTAGGGTTAGGGTTAGGGTTAGGGTTAGGGTTAGGGTTAGGGTTAGGGTTAGGGTTAGGGTTAGGGTTAGGGTTAGGGTTAGGGTTAGGGTTAGGGTTAGGGTTAGGGTTAGGGTTAGGGTTAGGGTTAGGGTTAGGGTTAGGGTTAGGGTTAGGGTTAGGGTTAGGGTTAGGGTTAGGGTTAGGGTTAGGGTTAGGGTTAGGGTTAGGGTTAGGGTTAGGGTTAGGGTTAGGGTTAGGGTTAGGGTTAGGGTTAGGGTTAGGGTTAGGGTTAGGGTTAGGGTTAGGGTTAGGGTTAGGGTTAGGGTTAGGGTTAGGGTTAGGGTTAGGGTTAGGGTTAGGGTTAGGGTTAGGGTTAGGGTTAGGGTTAGGGTTAGGGTTAGGGTTAGGGTTAGGGTTAGGGTTAGGGTTAGGGTTAGGGTTAGGGTTAGGGTTAGGGTTAGGGTTAGGGTTAGGGTTAGGGTTAGGGTTAGGGTTAGGGTTAGGGTTAGGGTTAGGGTTAGGGTTAGGGTTAGGGTTAGGGTTAGGGTTAGGGTTAGGGTTAGGGTTAGGGTTAGGGTTAGGGTTAGGGTTAGGGTTAGGGTTAGGGTTAGGGTTAGGGTTAGGGTTAGGGTTAGGGTTAGGGTTAGGGTTAGGGTTAGGGTTAGGGTTAGGGTTAGGGTTAGGGTTAGGGTTAGGGTTAGGGTTAGGGTTAGGGTTAGGGTTAGGGTTAGGGTTAGGGTTAGGGTTAGGGTTAGGGTTAGGGTTAGGGTTAGGGTTAGGGTTAGGGTTAGGGTTAGGGTTAGGGTTAGGGTTAGGGTTAGGGTTAGGGTTAGGGTTAGGGTTAGGGTTAGGGTTAGGGTTAGGGTTAGGGTTAGGGTTAGGGTTAGGGTTAGGGTTAGGGTTAGGGTTAGGGTTAGGGTTAGGGTTAGGGTTAGGGTTAGGGTTAGGGTTAGGGTTAGGGTTAGGGTTAGGGTTAGGGTTAGGGTTAGGGTTAGGGTTAGGGTTAGGGTTAGGGTTAGGGTTAGGGTTAGGGTTAGGGTTAGGGTTAGGGTTAGGGTTAGGGTTAGGGTTAGGGTTAGGGTTAGGGTTAGGGTTAGGGTTAGGGTTAGGGTTAGGGTTAGGGTTAGGGTTAGGGTTAGGGTTAGGGTTAGGGTTAGGGTTAGGGTTAGGGTTAGGGTTAGGGTTAGGGTTAGGGTTAGGGTTAGGGTTAGGGTTAGGGTTAGGGTTAGGGTTAGGGTTAGGGTTAGGGTTAGGGTTAGGGTTAGGGTTAGGGTTAGGGTTAGGGTTAGGGTTAGGGTTAGGGTTAGGGTTAGGGTTAGGGTTAGGGTTAGGGTTAGGGTTAGGGTTAGGGTTAGGGTTAGGGTTAGGGTTAGGGTTAGGGTTAGGGTTAGGGTTAGGGTTAGGGTTAGGGTTAGGGTTAGGGTTAGGGTTAGGGTTAGGGTTAGGGTTAGGGTTAGGGTTAGGGTTAGGGTTAGGGTTAGGGTTAGGGTTAGGGTTAGGGTTAGGGTTAGGGTTAGGGTTAGGGTTAGGGTTAGGGTTAGGGTTAGGGTTAGGGTTAGGGTTAGGGTTAGGGTTAGGGTTAGGGTTAGGGTTAGGGTTAGGGTTAGGGTTAGGGTTAGGGTTAGGGTTAGGGTTAGGGTTAGGGTTAGGGTTAGGGTTAGGGTTAGGGTTAGGGTTAGGGTTAGGGTTAGGGTTAGGGTTAGGGTTAGGGTTAGGGTTAGGGTTAGGGTTAGGGTTAGGGTTAGGGTTAGGGTTAGGGTTAGGGTTAGGGTTAGGGTTAGGGTTAGGGTTAGGGTTAGGGTTAGGGTTAGGGTTAGGGTTAGGGTTAGGGTTAGGGTTAGGGTTAGGGTTAGGGTTAGGGTTAGGGTTAGGGTTAGGGTTAGGGTTAGGGTTAGGGTTAGGGTTAGGGTTAGGGTTAGGGTTAGGGTTAGGGTTAGGGTTAG